>NC_092152.1:83132963-83308793 GCF_045791955.1 Oncorhynchus clarkii lewisi | reverse complement strand
GCCAACGCCTCCCTTCTAATATAGAAACGCAACGCCTCCCTTCTAATATAGAAACGCAACGCCTCCCTTCTAATATAGAAACGCAACGCCTCCCTTCTAATATAGAAACGCAACGCCTCCCTTCTAATATAGAAACGCAACGCCTCCCTTCTAATATAGAAACGCAACGCCTCCCTTCTAATATAGAAACGCAACGCCTCCCTTCTAATATAGAAACGCAACACCTCCCTTCTAATATAGAAACGCAACGCCTCCCTTCTAATATAGAAACGCAACGCCTCCCTTCTAATATAGAAACACAACGCCTCCCTTCTAATATAGAAACACAACGCCTCCCTTCTAATATAGAAACACAACGCCTCCCTTCTAATATAGAAACACAACGCCTCCCTTCTAATATAGAAACACAACGCCTCCCTTCTAATATAGAAACACAACGCCTCCCTTCTAATATAGAAACACAACTCATAAAGAGGACATGACATCATCACGTCAAAATAAACCACTTATTGTTCCGTGAATTGCATTTATACGCCAAAGAGTTGCCTTTTGAACAAGAAATGTAAACAAATGAGTCCACTTGACATCTCCACTCTGACCAAGTCTGTTGTGGAGGAGTCTCTCAGTGGATGGGGAAAGCTTTGAGTTGGTCCCAGAGTGATTAGGCAGGGTTAAAGTAGGGACAGAGATGAAAGGAGACCCATGTTTAATGCATTAATGCTCCAAGGGGCCTTCGCTAAATAACTTTTCCATGGATACCAGGGCGCATCGGGTAGAAACGCTCCCAAAACCTTACGGCTGAGCCCTCGGGTCCCTCTGGCTGTGACGACCTAATTAATGGAGTGATATATTCACCCCTTTATAAGATGCAAAGTTGCAGTTGAGGTGTGAGAGAGTGCGAGTCTCTCCTCGTCTATAGGAAATGGGTGAGAGAATAAGTAAGCTCCCTCCAGCTTCATACAGTACCACAAATGGGTTCTGCTCAGCTCCTGACTGACCCATTTTCCGCCCCAGTGAAATGCAGCCCTCCATACCTGTGGTGCAGAACACTGTTGGGTGAAGGTAGCAGCATTTACTACCCAGCTGGACCCAACAACAGGGTGCAGTTCAGCCATGCAACAAATCTAGAGTGACGCAGCAACGAATACATCTGCAGGGGATTGACTTTTTCCATATACAACCTGCTACAGTAAATTCCTGTTCCTGAGACGATTGTTTCCGGTCAGTGGCTTATTTTTTATCATTCAAAAGAAGTTACAAGGTTTCACATTTTAATGTTGGTCATTTGAATAATTACACCATCGTCAGCAGGTAGTGAGAGCACACCACAAATGTTTATCACTTCAGGCACATGTATATCCCCCCCCCCCCCCGCTCTGTCTGGCTCCAACAGTCCCCCCCCCCACCCCACCCCCCTGCTCTGTCTGGCTCCAACAGTTCCCCCCTGCTCTGTCTGGCTCCAACAGTCCCCCCCACCCCCCTGCTCTGTCTGGCTCCAACAGCCCCCCCCCCCCGCTCTGTCTGGCTCCAACAGTCCCCCCCCCCACCCCACCCCCCCGCTCTGTCTGGCTCCAACAGTCCCCCCCCCCTGCTCTGTCTGGCTCCAACAGCCCCCCCCCCCCCCCCCGCTCTGTCTGGCTCCAACACAATCAGTCTTGTTACTGTAGTGTTAAAGCTGCCACATATAACTTTTTGGTCGACCAAATTGACAGAGTCGAGTTATAGATCTGTCATTCTCACTGAAAGTTTAACGAGCGGTAAGTTTCTCCATCTTTTACTTTGGGTTTTGTACACCAGCTTCAAACAGCTGAAAATACTGTATTTTTGGTTATGTAAAATATATTTCAAAGTGGATTAGATGGTACAATGATTCCCTACACATTGCTTGTTTAGTCACAGTGATGTGTGCATCACCTTTAAAGCAGGCCTTGTTGCTGTGTTCCAGGCTCCATCACATCCGGCCGTGATTGGGACTCCCATAGGGCGGCGCACAATTGGCCCAGTGTCGTCCGGGTTTGATGGGTAGGCCGTCATTGTAAATAAGAATTTGTTCTTAACTGACTTGCCTGGTTAAATAAGAGGTTCAATTAAATAACTTAGAAAGTACAGACAGGCTACATCTCTGCTGCATTTCCACCAGCACTACGACCACCTCCCTTCTGCATTAGGATGCCAGTAAGACCCTACATGTTGACGAGGGGCTGTCAAAAAATAATGAATATCTATTAGACAACTTCCCTCAAGTATACAAGGCCACTTTACCAACTAGCATTGGGAAGGGTCCAGCATGATGATAATGTGGTTTGGAGCCAGAGCTTTCTGAAATGGGGCTATTGATTTCTGGGGGCTTTCATTTTAACAAGAGGTGCCTATCAGTAATGACTTTAGTTAAGGCCGGACTCTCATTATAGCAGGATAGCTGGCCCAGTTCTCATTATAGAAGACTAGCTGGCCCAGTTCTCATTCTCTTAAAGCTAGCATCATTCGTTGTTGATTGCAACGCTAACAAGGACTCCAAGCTAGAGTTCCAATGCCTTCTTAATTGGCTTTACGAACAAATCAAGTATGATTATGTTTGCAGTAAAATAATAAAATGCATTTAGGTGGAGGGGCAGGTGATGCACGTTGGTAAATGGGATCTGTCTCGTTAATCAAGCCTGAAATCACATCAGCACAGAACAAATCAAATATATATATTTAGCCATCACACACACTGGATTCTCCTGATTTCCCTAAGAAAAGTCAGTTGTTATCAAGCCATGCCTGAGTTAAAACAATATGGAAGGGCAAAAATCTGTGTTTATACCTGATTCATCTCAATGGCTCTTCATCATGATTTTCTGTTCTAGTCAAATCCACCTTCTGTTTCATTCATATTACAGGGTACTAAAATGGTACACTATCCATAGAGCACTAAATAGTACTGGTTAGGCAACAACACATGGCAGCTACCATGCAATGACCATAAATACCATGTAGAATAATATGACTGGTAGCATGACGCCTGCCTGTAATATGCATTTACGGTCAGAATTTGACTAAGCCAAGAAAGTAGAAGTGGCATATGATGAATTGAACACACACACAGAGAGACAGAGACAGAGACAGAGAGAAGAGTGAGAGGCATCAGAGAGAAGAGTAATAACAAGGAGAGAAATGGAAGGAACATGAGGAGAGATGTTCTCTCCTTCCACACTTAGCAGCATCGCTGTGACTTCCAGTAAGGAGAGAGCGAGAACAAGAGACAGCACAAGAACGAGAGCGAGAGAACGAGAGAGTGAGAGATGCAGAGGAGACGTACTGCTAGATGGGGGGGGGGGGGGGGGGGGGGGGGAAAAACTGCTCACGCCATTGTGCTGTAGTCACGGCAGAACAAAAACCCAAGGCCATCCTTGGGGTGAATTTCTTGTTTAAACAGAGAAGATAAATGAAAGTGGACTGGCAGAGCAGTAAGGACAGGGACCAACACAGAGGTAGGGAGATGCTTGGTTACACTCCGGCTCAGTAAGTGGAGCACTGAGGACAAAGGCAGACAATGTGTGTGAGCTTCTGAGAGACTGTGCTCTTTTTAAGTCGTGTGTTATAACCGACATATTCACACCTACCCACACACCAACACGATGCATACTACACAACCCACAAGATAGACAAATAGAACACACATCAGATGTTATTAGTCACATCCACATATTTATCAGATGTTATTGTGGGTGTAGTGAAAGGCTTGTGTTCCTAGGTACAGCAGTGTATTAATATCTAACAATTTACAAAAATATACACTAATCTAAAAGTAAAAGAATGGAATTAAGAAATATATAAACATTAGCACGAGCAATGTCAGAGTGTGTGTGAGACACAGAAATGTCCCATTTTCAGAACCCTGTCTTTCAAAGATAATTCGTAAAAATAACTTCCCAGATCTTCATGTGTCAGGATTCACCTAGGGGTCATGATTTGGGGCTTTACAAATGTTTGATGTATTAGAAAAATTGATTATGCTTATGTTATATTAATAGAAGGGAGGGGTTATAAGACCCCTCCCTTCTTACCTTTATAGGGTCCTAGACTACAGATTAACAAAATATATATTCTTTATAGATTTAGAATTGTTCCACAGTTGTTTGCTCTTTCTCTCTCTTATAATGTGTGACTGAGACAGAACTCTGCAGGGGAGTGTGGAAGATAAGAGACTACTCAGACATTCCACAATAAATCCACTTTGGAGAGGGGACATTTATTGCCTAGCTTTTAGATAAACACTGAAACTCTGTGTTTGTATAGCTATGGAAGCAGGGTTTTGGTCTCAGGAGTAAAAAGGTAATGATGCAGTCAGTGACATCACTAAGGTGGGACTTCGGTTTAATAAGACAACTTGAGACCTGGTGTTTGACCCAGAACTTACTCAGCAACATTCGTGCTATGTTGCTGTTTTTTAATGCAATTGCAGACAGAAATTGACAAAGGTTTTTGAATTATTTAATTAAAGATAGTCAAAATGCTAATTTCACCAATGATGATTGGAAAGGAACAAATCTAACAATTGTAAAGGGTATAAACACTTATCCATGCTTGTTCAATCAACCATAAATAATTAATGAACATGCACCTGTAGAACGGTCGTTAAGACACTAACAGCTTACTGACGGTAGGCAATTAAGGTAACAGTTATGAAAACTTAGGACACTAAAGAGGCCTTTCTACTGACTCTGAAAAACACCAAAAGAAAGATGCCCAGGGTCCCTGCTCATCTGCGTGAACATGCCTTAGGCCTGCTACAAGGAGGCATGAGGACTGCAGATGTGGGCAGGGAAATAAATTGCAATGTCCGTACTGTGAGACGCCGCAACAGAGACAGCGCAACAGAGAGACAGGACTGACAGCTGATCGTCCTCGCAGTGGCAGACCACATGCACAATCCCTCCATCAGTGCTCAGACTGTCCGCAATAGGCTGAGAGAGGCTGGACTGAGGGCTTGTAGGCCTATTGTAAGGAAGGTCCTCACCAGACATCACCGGCAACAACGTCGCCTATGGGTACAAACCCACCGTCGCTGGACCAGACAGGACTGGCAAAAAGTGCTCTTCACTGACAAGTCGCTGTTTTGTCTCACCAGGAGCGATGGTCGGATTCGCATTTATCGACAAAGGAATGAGCGTTACACCGAGGCCTGTACTCTGGAGCGGGATCGATTTGGAGGTGGAGGGTCCGTCATGGTCTGGGGCGGTGTGTCACAGCATCATCGGACTGAGTTTGCTGTCATTGCAGGAAATCAACGCTGCGCGTTACAGGGAAGACATCCTTCTTCCTCATGTGGTACCCTTCCTGCAGGCTCATCCTGACATTAACTTCAAGCACGACAATACTGCTCGTTATGTGTGTGATTTCCTGCAAGACAGGAATGTCAGTGTTCAGCCATGGCCAGTTTAGAGCCCGGATCTCAATCCCATTGAGCACGTATGGGACCTGTTGGATCTGCGGGTGAGGTCTAGGGCCATTCCCCCCAGAAATGTCTGGGAACTTGCAAGTGCCTTGGTGGAAGAGTGGGGTAACATCTCACAACAAGAACTGGCAAATCTGGTTCAGTCCATGAGGAGGAGATGCACTGCAGTACTTAATGCAGCTGGTGACCACACCAGATACTGAATGTTGATTTTGAACTTAGAAATGTCCTTGTTTTTGAAAGAAAAGTACATTTTTTGTCCATTAAAATACCATCAAATTGATCAGAAATACAGTGTAGACATTGTGGCATGTTGTGTTAGCTAATCCAACTTGATCATTTTAAAAAGGCTAATTGATAATTAGAAAACCCTTTTGCAATTATGTTAGCACCACTGAAAACTGTTGTGTTGATTAAAGAAGCAATAAAACTGGCCTTCTTCAGACTAGCTGAGAATCTGGAGCATAAGCATTTGTGGGTTAAATTACAGGCTCAAAATGGCCAGACAAAGATCATTCTTCTGAAACTCCTCAGTCTATTCTTGTTCCGAGAAATTAAGGCTATTCCATGCGAGAAATAGCCAAGAAACTGAAGATCCCATACAACGCTGTGTACTACTCCCTTCACAGAACAGCGCAAACTGGCTCTAACTAGAATAGAAAGAGGAGTGGGAGGCCCCGGTGCACAACTGAGCAAGAGTACATTAGTGTCTAGTTTGAGAAAGACGCCTCACAAGTCCTCAACAAAACACCAGTCTCAACGTCAACAGTGAAGAGGCGACTCCAGGATGATATATATACAGCAACAGTAGAATAGGATGGTATTGACTAGAATACAGTATAAACATATGAAATGGGTAAAACAGTATGTAAACAATATTAAAGTGACCAGTGATTCCATGTCTATGTACATATGGCAGCAGTCTCTAAGGTGTAGGGTTGAGTAACCGGGTGGTAGCCGGCTAGTGAGTAAGTTCAGGGCAGGGTACTGGGTGGAGGCCGGCTTGTGATGGCTATTTAACAGTCTGATGGCCTTGAGATAGAAGCTGTTTTTCCAGACTCTCGGTCCAAGCTTTGAGGCACCTGTACTGACATCGCTTTCTGGATGATAGTAGGGTGAATAGGCCGTGGCTCGGGTGGTTGATGTCGATTATCTTTTTGGACTTATTGTGACATCGGTTGCTGTAGTTGTCAAACACTCACATAGACAATAAACGACATCCTCACCACACAGATATCTGATCAGAGATTAAAACCACGGGTACCCACACATGGAGACCCTCACACTCCATTGTCTACCAATAGTCCATCTCCACGTTGTGAAACAGGAGACCCCGGCGTATCGGTACAAGCACAAAATGGTGCTCCATTAAGTTGCCACAATCAGGTTTCGTGATCTGCCCTGATCAAATCCCAGTTTCATTTGCTTAATGCAACTCAATTGATGGTGCATTATTCACAAGGGGCCAGAGGTGGATTACTCAAGCCTGGTTTCCTGGAAAATTCTCCTACGGACTGTGCAGCTAAATGGCTCTTAAACTCGTACGGACACTGTCCTTTAAGACGGGTCCGTTCAGACTGCTTTGCACACAACCACTAAGTGCTGGCCCTGACGTGCCATGTATAAACTAGTGTGTGATAGAGCTTTAGTGGTTCCTTTCCTGGTCCCTGTTTATGGAGTTGCAGGGACGGTTTATGTAGTTGAGGACAAAGGCAATGAATGTTGGGTTACTTTGCTTTTTTACATTTGACTATTCACCAAATTTTTCCAATCCTGGTCTTGTGGTGGGACCATTCACAGGGCCCTATAAAATCCACATTGCGGAGAATGAGGACGGAATCACGGAATCCAGATATTAAAAACGGAATTCAACAATATTCAAAAATGTATTGAACTTAGTAGAAAACACATTAATTTTCCCAAGACTAGAACAGAATGCATCAATGATTTGTATTTTCCTGCAACTTTATGAAGCGGTGAGGTATGCCCGTGTCTGCGGTGCGAGGAATGCCCGTGTCTGCGGTGCGAGGAATGCCCGTGTCTGCGGTGCGAGTGTATGTCTGCACATTGTGTAGCCGTTAGCGATGATGCTAATTATAACCATCTTCTGTTAGATGGAAAGGCTTTCCCAAAAACCTTCCCATTTAAAATGTCTACCAAAGTAGCCTATGGCTACCTGGCAGAATGAGATCATGACCATTTGCATCAATCCAGTGGCCATTTGCTTTGCAAACTCTCCAACCACAAGAGCGCTACACAAACATTGCTAACCAAACAGTCTCTTGTTGGTTCATACTACAACCCAAAATAAAATAAAAGATCAAATTTTGTTATTCTTCTATTTTTTTTAAAGTTTGGGAATTACAGAAACCTTGAAAAACCAAACGAAGAAAACTACATTTGGGGAAAAACAAATAAGATTTTATAAGGCCATACATTCGTGATGGTATTGATCAATAAGTAGTAATTCAGACGATTAAAGGATTGATAGACTAGCTCTGATTTCCTGTGCGTCAGGTGAATCAAAATAACGGTTGTAATGTGGTTGGCTGCAATAAAATGCCTTTTCTCGTGGACAGGGTCACGGATCAATGTTGGCGCCTCAAGGGCTTCGACTCACCTTCCACTCCACTGATGCACTTGACGCGGTCGCGCACCTCCACGTTGTATGCCTCGAAGGACATGAAGACGCCGTCCGGGTGGTAGGGCTCGCGCTGCGCGTACACCTTGGAGTAGCTGTGCTGGAACTCAAAGCGCTCGTAACCGTCGTACTGCACCACCTTGCCGTACACCTCAAAGTACTTCTCCAGCCAGCTGAAAGGGAAGTACACTTCAGCGCCGTCCCGACGACCCTTTATCGTGACGTCGTCGTTAATCAGGCAGTCCATCTCTTCGTACTTGATGCCGGCAGCTCCGCCTACTATGGGCGGCGGCTCCGGGGGCTGCGGGGGCTGCTGCTGGCTGCTAATGCTGGCGTCGCCCCCCTTGGCGCTGGGGGGTGGCGGCGGGGCCCGCGGGAGGAAGCGCAGGGCGGTGTCGCTGGAGCAGCGGTTCCACAGAAGCATGGTGAGGAGGGTGAAGAGGGCGCAGATGACGATCAGGGTCTTGTAGTTGACCCGGGCCGCCAGGCAACGCATGGTCACAGCACACCTGCACAGGGGAAACAGAGACTTATTAATAGTATCCTTTGACAACATTAAGTATATAAGACACATACAGTGCCTTCGGAAAGAACTTTTTCAACATTGTTACGTTACTGCCTTGTTACATTTTTGCAAATGTATTACACATTTTAAAAAACAGAAATATCAGATTTACATAAGTATTGTGGATGGGTCTGAAAACGTTCCGAAGGCACTGTAGATACAGGCAGCCTTCCTACTTCATTTGCCGCAGTGGAAGGAGTTTAATGGCTGTGATAGGAGAATACGGAGGATGGATCAACAAAAAGGAGGAAGTTGGTACAGAATACCAATACTCCAAAATATGCATCCTGTTTGCAACAAGGCACTAAAGTAATACTGCCAAAAAAATTACTTTGTCCGAAAGTGTTATGTTTGTGGAAAATACAACACATTACTGAGCGCCACTCTGCGTATTTTCATCATGTTATGGGTATGCTATAATTGTTAAGAACAAGGGAGATTTTCAGGATAAAAAAAAATCTAATGAATGGAGCTAAACAGGCAAAATCCTAGAGGAAAACCTTGTTCAGTCTGCTTTCCACCAGACACTGGAAAATGAATTAACATTTCAGCAGGACAATAACCTAAAACAAAGCCACATTTACACTGGAGTTACTCACCAAGACAGTGAATGTTCCTGAGTTATTGTTGAGACTTAAATTTACTTGGAAAATCCATCGCAAGACCTGAAAAATGGTTGACTAGCAATGATCAACAACCAAATTTGACAGAGCTTGAAGATTTTTATTTTATTTTTAATAAATCGGCAAATGTTGCACAATCCAGGTGTGGAAAGTTCTTAAGAGACTTACCCAGAAAGTCTAATCTCTGCCAAAGGTATGTCATGACGTTGGCCTGTAGGTGAGGTTTATGACCCCATAAATACCTTTCCACTCTCTCTACTCTAGAGTGACTCTTGGATCAAGAGCCTCGCTGGCTAATATTTGTTTTGTGCAGCAAACTGTGTAGCATTTTGAGTTACTTGTATAGTTCAGTAAGAAACTGTACAAAAATATTCACAACGCGATCATTAGCATTCTCTATGGGATTTTACATGTACTTGTTAGCATTGCTAATCCTCAGATTGCAGAGTATAAGTGGGGTTTGAAATCCACAGCCCTTGGGATCAGTGCCGATATTACTGAATATCCCCGTATGACACAAGGTTGGAATGACTCTGGATACCACACCAGCCAAGAAAGCATTGGCGTCAATATGGTCCAGCATCCCTGTGGAACGCTTTCAACACCTTGTAGAGTCCATGCCCTGACAAATTGAAGATGTTCTGAGGGAAGGGGGGGCTCAATATTATGAAGGTGTTCTTAATATTTTGTATACTCCGTGTACTTCTGCTGTACCACTACTACTGTCACCATATGTGTGGCCCTCAACATCTTCAACAAAAACACATGCAACGTGTTATCTGGGAGCTTCATTGATACAAACAAGAGAGGTGTTGGGATGTGGGGAAAAACAGCACAGATAGTCACTCCAACACTAGCCTACTGCTCTACACCGACAGGTCTGGGCTCCACAGCTCCCGGTTCTAGACAGAGCCGACAGGCTTGGGCTCCACAGCTCACGGTTCTAGACAGAGCCGACAGGCTTGGGCTCCACAGCTCACGGGTGATCAATTAAGGAATACACAAAGTAGACTAAACCTCTTAAGAAGATGCAAGGTGATTGAGGAGCATCTGCAGATGAGTTGATGAGAATCGAATGCAGATTAACTTGAGGAAAGGAACCAGCATGATGGTAAATGTGATGATGAGCAGCATTTGCAATTAGTTGTTTGTGTACCTTTTGCCTTTTGCAGCTGCTTCGGCTTGAGGGTTAGGAATGGAAAACATTAAACTACCACTTCAGAGGCTCGCATAGACCAATTCACATAACGCATGTCAGGCATTGGCAGTTTTTCCAAATAGTGGATCACAGACAGTCCCTCTTTGGTTGTGGGTAAACACTTAGTGGATCACAGACAGTCCCGCTTTGGTTGTGGGTAAACACTTAGTGGATCACAGACAGTCCCTCTTTGGTTGTGGGTAAACACTTAGTGGATCACAGACAGTCCCTCTTTGGTTGTGGGTAAACACTTAGTGGATCACAGACAGTCCCTCTTTGGTTGTGGGTAAACACTTAGTGGATCACAAGACAGTCCCTCTTTGGTTGTGGGTAAACACTTAGTGGATCACAAGACAGTCCCTCTTTGGTTGTGGGTAAACACTTAGTGGATCACAGACAGTCCCTCTTTGGTTGTGGGTAAACACTTAGTGGATCACAGACAGTCCCTCTTTGGTTGTGGGTAAACACTTAGTGGATCACAGACAGTCCCTCTTTGGTTGTGGGTAAACACTTAGTGGATCACAGACAGTCCCTCTTTGGTTGTGGGTAAACACTTAGTGGATCACAGACAGTCCCTCTTTGGTTGTGGGTAAACACTTAGTGGATCACAGACAGTCCCTCTTTGGTTGTGGGTAAACACTTAGTGGATCACAGACAGTCCCTCTTTGGTTGTGGGTAAACACTTAGTGGATCACAGACAGTCCCTCTTTGGTTGTGGGTAAACACTTAGTGGATCACAGACAGTCCCTCTTTGGTTGTGGGTAAACACTTAGTGGATCACAGACTCTTTGGTTGTGGGTAAACACTTAGTGGATCACAGACAGTCCCTCTTTGGTTGTGGGTAAACACTTAGTGGATCACAAGACAGTCCCTCTTTGGTTGTGGGTAAACACTTAGTGGATCACAGACAGTCCCTCTTTGGTTGTGGGTAAACACTTAGTGGATCACAGACAGTCCCTCTTTGGTTGTGGGTAAACACTTAGTGGATCACAGACAGTCCCTCTTTGGTTGTGGGTAAACACTTAGTGGATCACAGACAGTCCCTCTTTGGTTGTGGGTAAACACTTAGTGGATCACAGACAGTCCCTCTTTGGTTGTGGGTAAACACTTAGTGGATCACAGACTCTTTGGTTGTGGGTAAACACTTAGTGGATCACAGACAGTCCCTCTTTGGTTGTGGGTAAACACTTAGTGGATCACAAGACAGTCCCTCTTTGGTTGTGGGTAAACACTTAGTGGATCACAGACAGTCCCTCTTTGGTTGTGGGTAAACACTTAGTGGATCACAGACAGTCCCTCTTTGGTTGTGGGTAAACACTTAGTATGATCACAGACAGTCCCTCTTTGGTTGTGGGTAAACACTTTTGTCTACGAGAACGGTATTAAGAACTCGAGGGTCAAAACTAGATGAAAGGGCTGGAGTCGACGTCTACCAGGCCAACGAGACGTGTCAATTCATTCACCCGATTAACAGTGCCAATCAGCGCGGGTCCGAGACTCACGTCGTCTGCCATGTTGTTTCTGCCATTTCCATCGTCCTGAGAGAAATCAATAGGCAAACATCCCTCACTAATTACAGCTTACGGCGCTAGGAGTTGCAGATGCAGCAACGACAAAGACTCGGCCTTCCCACAATACAGGAGGAGAGAGAGAGGGTAGAAAATCATTACTTCCAACAGCATCTCAATGCTTCAGCTTAATCCAGCCACAGCTAAAGGTCAACACAATGAATGCGCATTAATTCCACAATGGGAGCAATCTATCTGCCCTAGCAACGCCGAGTCAAATTACAACGATAATGGTCTCTGGTCTCCTACAAAGTTAAACACCAAGGACAAGCATGTAGCCAGACAAGGACGCCTGGAGTTAGGAAGTTCCAGTTTTCTCTAATAAGCGTGTAGAGTAAAGGCATGATATGATACAGGATATGAGGCATGATATGATACAGGATATGAGGCATGATATGATACAGGATATGAGGCAGGATAGGCTACTCTCTTAAGAACAGCCTTGAGTGCTGGGTGATTTAAAATGTCAGTCAAATGATCAATAATATAATAATGCTCTTAGCAAAAAATGTTTTATTTTATTTACAATCTGTAGACACTATGAGAATAAAAAGGTTCACAACTTTTGTAAAACATCACAGCTGAAAAATATATACCAAATAGAAACCAAAACTGGATGGTGTTCAGAACTAAATGGGAGGGGTGGAGGGGAGCTGAAAGATGTATAAGCTGGAAGTAGAAGCCTAAGTGCTGTCGATTAGTTTACTCCAATTAGGGGAGGGGCGGTAGGGTTAGGCAGAAATAAAGGAAAACATATACAGAACCAGTCAAAAGTTTGGACACAGGGTTTTTATTTTTTTGTTCTTCCCCCCCCCCCCCCTACATTGTAGAATAATAGTGAAGATATCAAAACTATGAAATAACACATGTAGTAGCCCCCCCCCCCCCCAAAAAAGTGTTATATTGGAGATTCTTCAAAGTAGCCACCCTTTGCCTTGATGACAGCTTTGCACACTTAGCATTCTCAAACAGCTTCATGAGTTAGTCACCTGGAATGCATTTCAATTAACAGGTGTGCCTTGTTCAAAGTTAATTTGTGGAATTTCTTTCCTTCTTAATGCATTTGAGCCAATCAGTTGTGTTGCGACAAGGTAAGGGGTGGTATACAGAAGATAGCCCTATTTGGTAAAAGACCAAGTCTATACTATGCTTATTTGAACTGTTCTTGGCAAAGGGAAACGACAGTCCATCATTACTTTAAGACATGAAGGTAAGTCAATACGGAACATTAAGAACTTTCTTCTAGTGCAGTCGCAAAAACCATCTGGCCACAGGAAAGAAAGACCCAGAGTTACCTCTGCTGAAGAGGATAAATTCATTAGTTACCAGCTTCAGAAATTGCAGCCCAAATAAATGCTTCAGAGTTCAAGTAACAGACATCTCAACATGACTGTGTGAATCAGGCCTTCATGGTTGAAATGCTGCAAAGAAACCACTACTAAAAGGACACCAATAAGAAGAGACTTTCTTGGGCCAAGAAAATAATATTTTTCCTTCCAAATCGCCATATCTTCATGAGATGTAGGTAAACGGATGATCTCCGTGGTGGTGATGTGATGGTGTGGGGTGCTTTGCTGTGACACTGTCAGTGATTTATTTACAATTCAAGGCACACTTAACCAGCATGGCTACCACAGCATCCTGCAGCGATACGCCATCCCATTTGGTTTGCGCTTAGTGGGACTATCGTTTGTTTTTCAACAGGACCATGACACAAAACACACCTCCAGATTGTGTAAGGGCTATTTGACCAAGAAGAAGATTGATGGAGTGCTGCACCAGATGACCTGGCCTGCAGCCAACAAGTGCTCAGCATGTGGGAGCTCCTTCAAGACTGTTGGAAAAGCATTCCAGGTGAAGCTGGTTGAGAGAATGCCAAGAGTGTGCAAAACTGTTGTCAAGGCAAAGGGTGGCCATCTCAAATATATTTTGATTTGTTGAACACTCTTTTGGTTACTCCATGATTCCATATGTGTTATTTCATAGTTTTGATGTCTTCACTATTATTTCTACAACGTAGAAAATAGTAAAAAATAAAGCAAAACCCTTGAGTAGGTGTGTCCAAACGTTTGACTGGTACTGTATACATTCAGCCTGGTGTTACTAACCCAGCTCACAATATAAACCCTGAAGATCACGTGTTAGTGATCGTGTTCTAACAATAGCTGCTGCAAATACATGAGCTGTATGGGGTGGGTTAGAAACACACTTTCCAATAATAGCGAGCACTTCCATTTGGAAATAGGTCTACACATGGTTCTCTCCAAGTATCAACTGCTGGAGGGTAAAAGTGAACTCTGCACTTGCAGTTACCAACTTGAAGTGTCATGTCATGTGAAAAATCTGCTTTGGCAGACCTCTGCATATGTAAAAGATTGCTGTATGAATAAAAGTATCATTGATATTTGGAGAAAAGTCAGCATAGTGGAGAGATGAATGATTGGGCTGCTGGGAGCTCTGACAATGATGAGAACTCTGGGAGGAAGCCTGGGGACTGCACAGTGAAAGATAAGCAGACTGTCTCCATCTTGTCAGGGCCTGACTATAAATAATTGGATCTTATTAGGTGGTGTGCTGCCGGCAGAGCTCAGTCAGTGGCATGGCTACTGGCTATACCACTAGGCTTCACTGAGTCCAGCCAATCACAGCCTGCCTAAACCAGGACAAGACCATAGTGACTAGACAAGTGGGCAAGGATAAATCTAGAACTTATATCGCATTGCTTGTTATTCATTCACGTTCTCTCTCACCACCTTTCATGAATCCACATGTCTTGTAATTCATATGATCAGACTGTTAAAACGGATCTCCTCAAGGTTCTGGAGAAAGAGCCATTTCAATAAAAACCCTGTAGCATCTTTCAATTCACTTGTGAATGTAACCTATTTATTATGTACGACTTACCTACAGTTCAGACAACACAACTAGGCTCTATCTAGTGGACGAGACAGTAGCTGTGTTTTCATGGATCATTTCGGCCCAAATCCACTTAAGTGCATGAGATATGGATGGGCCTCTGTGTAATCCAAGGGCAATCAGCTTGACTACGGATGTGTTGCACAGATGTAATCCCTCTGGTAATATCCACGATTTGAACTACAGACTTAGAGGGGAAGTACTCCAAAACAACAGACACCAACCCGGATAGGGAGTACAAGGCTGTTGAGGATAAAAACCCTCCATGCCTGACAGATTGTGGTCAAGGGGGGGGGGGGGGGGGTGGAGCTTTTCAGCTTAAATGCGCCAACGTCCTGCTTCGGAGAATTGAAAGATACTTAAAAATTTGACACGGCAGCATGGGACCTGCGTTTAAAATGAGCGCATCAATCTGTAGCCAGCGCACATGACCAGATGCCCTCTCAGTATGCTTGGAGTTCATCCGTCGCCACGGCGCTCTGGCCAGAGTTCACGCCCACTCCCCGTCCTCATCCTGGTGATGCATGGCCTTCCCAGGGGGCCAAGGGGGAGGGATGAGACACAGGAGGAAATGAAGGACTCCATTGAAATGCTGCTAAGCATACTGCTGAGCTTAAAACAGCCTAGCCTTTAGCCTTGATAAATGTATGGGGGGGGGGGGGGTTATCCACTGAGCTTAAAACTACCCAGCCTTTAGCCTTGATAAGGGGGGGGTTCTCAGTAATGTGAGAACATCGACTGCCCTTGGCCTCCACCCCAGCCTTGGCAACCTGGCCTCTGGGAGCATAGGGGCTACATTGTCTTTAGATGCTGTCCCGATAATGGCCATCAGGGGTGGGAGGAGGAAGGCTGGCCCTGGCACTAGGGACTGTGGAGTCTGAAAGGACTGCTTTCAGGTTTAGTGGCCTCTGCTCTGATTGGATGGTTTGGCTCCGGTCACCTTATGGTTGTCAGAACTCTTCCACTCAGAGTTTTTTTATAACACTGACTGGGCATCAACGATGAGACAAAATGAAGAGGGCAGCTGCTGCTGCTAGCATGCTGATTATGTAGGACTACATGTGGTGTTGTGTTGGCTTCCAAGGGGTTGGGACGACATGCCATATTGGGCCCAACCTGCCCATCCAGGTGGGGTTAGACGACTACGGCGAGCTTGACAGAACGGTCATCAGATATACCGTCCAACTTCAGGCCATTTAAGCCCCAGGAATAAATCAGAGGCAGGTGCATGCCAGGCTTGCCAAGACTTGAAAATCATCTCAGTCAAAAAGCTGGTTGAAATACAATGCATTGCTTCTAGGCAACATGAGCTTTGTCAAAACTTACAACAGTCCTTGACGACCAACAGAGACATAATAGTATGTCTAACCTTGGACGGTTGGAGCAGAGGTCAATCGACATGTTGAAGGGGTCCATGTCTAACCTTGAAAAAGGTTAGACATGGACCTTGAAAAAGGGGCGGCAGCGTAGCCTAGTGGTTAGAGTGTTGGACTGGTTGCAAGTTCAAATCCCCAAGGTACAAATCTGTCGTTCTGCCCCTGAACAAGGCAGTTAACCCGCTGTTCATAGGCCATCATTGAAAATAAGAATTTGTTCTTAACTGACTTGCCTAGTTAAATAAAGGTAAAATAAATACAGTCTGACCTCTGCTCCAACCATCCAAGGTTAGACCCCTTTAACATGTCAATTGACCTCTGCTCCAACCGTCCATGTCTAACCTTGGCTGGTTGGAGCAGAGGTCAATCGATATGTTGAAGGGGTTTACGTGTTGAGAAGTATCTTTGTGATCCGAGGTCTCGGGACTGTAAACACAGAAGCCATGAGGAGGGAGGTCTCCGAGTTCCAAATGCTCACAGCTTCTCCGGTCATCTCTGACATCACTCATAGGCCAGCTCCGATGACAGGCGTTTGCTCATTGGGTGAATGCTGGCAGCTTCTCCAGTCATCTCTGACATCACTCATAGGCCAGCTCCGATGACAGGCGTTTTCTCATTGGGTGAATGCTGGCAGCAGCTGCGCTGCATTGTTAACGTGTCAGACATCTCTGGATGCAATAACAGCTGCTTCACAACTACCCAGGATACACTGTGCTCAAGAGTATCTCATTCTGCCTTGGAACGTCAACAGACTGCCAACATACCAGCTGGCCAGTTAGTTTAATGTGCATGTATAATAAGGCGGGGATACTTTAACCCTTCACACAACAGCGAGAAGACAGAAAAGGGGGTGGTTGGATTGGCTACTTAGTTAAAGTACGCCTGCTAAGGCCAATCTCCTACTACAAGTTCTGTTTATAATGACGAGACCACGGAAAGAGCAAAACAAGTGGGCCTAACATTGTTCTTCAAATGTGAGCAGAGGGTTTGTGTTGTTTTACTGATAACATGGGGAGGGATGAGGAAGCACATCCTGCAGTATTTAAGTTCATTTTCCTGTCATTATCTTTTTCCCGTTTGGGCAAAAGCATTCATGTCCTACGACCTTTGCCTCCATACCAAAACCCCCATCTGCAGTACACAAAGGGTGCTAGTGATGATTATCCAGCACTAAGACTATTGGAACCCCATCTCACAAGCACCTGGAAGTATGTTTTCATTGGTATGCTTAGGCTATATCAAGTGTGTATGAATACCAAGAGGGTGGAAAAACAATAGCACCCGAGCCCTGGGTTGGGCAGACCACTGTAGCACCAGAGCCCTGGGTTGGGCAGACCACTGTAGCACCAGAGCCCTGGGTTGGGCAGACCACTGTAGCACCAGAGCCCTGGGTTGGGCAGACCACTGTAGCACCAGAGCCCTGGGTTGGGCAGGCTGTTGTTTTTATCCCTCTGCTGTTTTCTGGTGGGGAAAAAAAATGTAACAGCCATCATTGCGATAACGCCCCATCGCTGGTGAGCTGCCCTTGGGGAGGTATCGGAGCAGAAGTCCCGGTGTTTGTGCAACCAGGTGTTCCTGCCCCAACTACACACTCATGACATTTTCAGTGGTCTCTGGGTGAATTCAGGCAGGGGCTCAGACTGCTGTAAATAAGCTCTGGCTGACTGGAGCTCAGGGGCCTGTTAACGCCTACTGTGTCGGAGACGAGAAGGGTGTCCGTGTGTGTGTGTCCGTGTGTGTGTGTGTGTGTGTGTGTGTGTGTGTGTGTCTGAGTGTGTGCGTGTCTGTGTGAGGCAGCTCGTTAGAAAAGACAAACACGCCTCCCATAAAATGTGCTCCACTGTAGGTCGTCTCACTCCTCTTCATCAGTTAATGCATGGCTCACTCAGTAACATTTAGGCGTTGACAGCATCACTACCAAGGTTGAGGCCAAATTCTCCCTTGGTGGTGCCTCAACACAAGGGAAGCGACCGCAGCTCAGCTTGAATAAGTCACACTGATGACAGAGTATTAATATGCACCACAGTGCATGTACCATCCACAACATATTCAAATGTCTGTTCTGTAATCGTGGTAACACCCCTACACATTGCCCTTTCAAGTCTTCAGATGCCTGCTGCTGCCTGGGCGTAAGAACGCACAGTCACAGCGAGTTGTATCTCAGAGGAGTAGAGAAGGAGAGGGGGACAGTGGGGGAGGGAGCTAGCCCTTCATCACATATTAAAACACATCTTCTGTTAGCAATGAGTTCACATTCTGCCCAAAACACCTGCTCCATCACCTGCCAGTCACAGAGGCAGGTGTCTCCCAATCAGACGTTGGCACACGAAAGCAAACCTGGTGCGATCTTCACTAAAGGATGCCAGTCCTCTGGGTGGAAAGGTTGTGACCCTGACACTGACTGGATATAGATCATCTTGCAGAGAAGGAGATCATCCTGCAACTACACCTTGTGAAATAATGATATTAATGAATGAATGAATCAGAGTGCAAAAGGATTCACCAACAGAGTCAGTGGTGAACTACGTTCACCATTCTAACACGTTAGTCATCATATTTTAACAAATATTTCAAGAAGTTCAGAAAAGAGATTTGTCAAAGCAGAAGCTCTATTTTAAAAAAATTAACGTTTTTAAGAGTCCAACCTCAAGGCCAAACAGTTTTTCCAGAGTAGTGTGTGTCTCCAGTTACCATCTCACCATGCCTCTCAGGGGAGTAGCAGGACTTCCAGCAGCTCGATACCCTGCTGGACTCCAGCCTTGTTAATCATGCATGGGTGTGGATGCCCTCGCCACTCCAATAGTGCACAGCAGACATCACATTGGACTACAGTAAGAGTCTTATTCAAATCAATCAAAACTCCTATCCAGATGTTTGCAGTGGAAAACAAAATAGCTTATAGGCTATTCTAGTCTAACCCTGTGAGAATGTGTATTTGGATTAATACAGGGTTTTAAAAGGAGTTTACTGTGTGAGAACTCCAACTCGATATTCTTCAGACCTCTAACGACCCAGAGAGTCGTATGGGCGTTTACAAATGTAGAAAATGAAAGAAAGTTTTAAATAATTATTGAAAAAAATGATGCCCGTTTCAAGGCCAGGTAAGGCTGAGATATCTACATGTAGGATTTATCCTCTAAAGCTGGGCCTATATAATTGAGTAAAGACGTGTTCTGCTGATTTTAGCTGAGGAAGGTCTGTACCAGCCAGCCGGTGTTTACCGTCTGTGTCCTGATAACACAAGACTTAAGCACCAGGTCTTTCTTACCTGGCATTGGCCCTGCATTCCACTGGACTTCTCTCCATTACATTCCGTTTGTTGAATCACCATAGCAAACACACTGAGCTAACAAATTGACTTCGATGTGGCCAACAAAGAAGTAATTTCACATTAGTGCTGCACAATGAAACATGGTTTATATCTCTCAGAGCAGGCAGAGAATGGAGGAAATTGCTTTGAAGTGAATGTCTCGGTCCAACCCGTCACTAGTCCAGGGATTAGGCAGGTTATTACCTAAAAGCGTACAATATTAGAGACCTACAGGGGGGATTAAACACGCTCCTAATCAACTGGAGAACAGACAGAAAAATAACCACTCTTCAATGCCATTACTGTGACCTTTGCACATCATTTATAAGCAGTGCACAAAAACATGTAGCCTCTGCAGCAGCATAACAGAATATGATTCAGGGACGGAGCAGGACATGGGATCCTTCCACAGTAAGGCTTACATGTAGCCTTGTAGCAGCATAACAGAATATGATTCAGGGACAGAGCAGGACATGGGATCCTTCCACAGTAAGGCTTACATGGTTAAAACCTCATGACATAGCAGGGTTACAGGTATTGGGACCTTGAACATGTGACATATCCCCTCCGGGCGAGTCTTTTGCAGGAAGAGGTGGCATAAAAAAAGCAGCCCGTGGGGCTGTAGGGGACACAGCTTTGATCAGCGTCTGTGAATCTACCCAAGTCCTGTCCTCTCGCTCCATGCAGACTTCCAATTACCAGCCTGATACAGGCTAATGAATCCAGAGCACGTTCAAAGACTTCTCCTTTCCTTTTGCTATCAACTTGATACGGTTTGGGTTTAGGGAAATCCGTCACAGCTCTGCTTACTCAATTAAGATCAGGTCAGATTGGGTCAGCATTAATGCAGTTCTATGATTCCAAAGTAAGTTACTGTTGAAAAATGACAGGTACAGGGCCTTCAGGAAGTATTTCACACCCCTGGACTTGGTCCACATTTGTGGTAAAGCCTGAATTTAAAATGGATTGTCTGTCGCTGGCCGACACACAATACCCTATAATGTGGAACTATGTTTTTAGAAAGGTTTACAAATGAATTAATAAACGAAAAGCTGAAATGTCTTGAGTCAATAAGTATTCATCCCCTTTGTTATGGCATGCATTAATCAGTTCAGGAGTAAACACTTGCTTAATAAGTCACATAAGTTGCAATAATAGTGTCTAACATGATTGTTTAATGACTACCTCATCTCTGTACCCCACACATACAATTATCTGTAAGGTCCCTCATCTCTGTACCCCACACATACAGATAATTGTAAGGTCCCTCAGTCGAGAAGTGAATTTCTAACACAAATTCAACCACAAAGACCAGGGAGGTTTTCCAATGCCTGACCAAGAAGGGCATTGAATATATCCCTTTGAGAATTGAGAAGTTGTTAATTACACTTGGATGGTGTATCAATGCACCCAGTCACTACAAAGATACAGACTCCCTTCCAAACTCAGTTGTCGGAGAGGAAGGAAACCACTCAGGGATTTCACCATGAGGGCAATGGTGACTTTAAAACAGCTACAGATTTTAATGGCTGTGACAGAAGAAAACTGAGGATGGATCAACATTGTAGTTTCTCCACAATACTAACCTAATTGACAGAGTGAAAAGGAAGCCAGTACAGAATAAAAATATTCCAAAACATGCATCCTGTTTCCAACAAGGCACTAAAATAAAACTGCTAAAAATGTGGCAAAGAAATGAACTTGCTTTCCTGAATACAAAGCGTTATGTTTGGAGCAAACCCAACACTACACATTACTGAGTACCACTCTTCCTATTTTCAAGCAGGTGGTGCCTGCATCATAGGTATGCTGGTCATTGGCAAGGACTAGGGAGTTTTTTTATTTAAAAAAATTGAATAAAGCTAAGCACATGCAAAATCCTAGAGGAAAACCTTCAGTCTGCTTCCCACCAGACACTGGGAAATGAATTAACCTTTCAGCAGGACAATAACCTCAAATACAAGGCCAAATCTACACTGGGTGTTGGCTGAGTTACAGTTTTGACTTAAATCTGCATGAAAATATACAGTGAGGGAAAAAAGTATTTGATCCCCTGCTGATTTTGTACGTTTGCCCACTGACAAAGAAATTATGAGTCTATAATTTTAATGGTAGGTTTCTTTGAACAGTGAGACAGAATAACAACAAAAAAATCCAGAAAAACACATGTCAAAAATGTTATAAATTGATTTGCATTTTAATGAGGGAAATAAATATTTGACCCCCTAGCCAGTCTCCAGATCTTAATTCCATAGAAAATCTGTGGAGGGAGCTGAAGGTTCGAGTTGCCAAACGTCAGCCTCGAAACCTTAATGACTTGGAGAAGATCTACAAAGAGGAGTGGGACAAAATCCCTCCTGAGATGTGTGCAAACCTGGTGGCCAACTACAAGAAACATCTGACCTCTGATTGCCAACAAGGGTTTTGCCACCAAGTACTAAGTCAAGTTTTGCACAGGGGTCAAATACTTATTTCCCACATTAAAATGCAAATCAATTTATAACATTTTTGACATGCATTTTTCTGGATTTGTTTTGTTGTTATTCTGTCTCTCACTGTTCAAATAAATCTACCATTAAAATTATAGACTGATCATTTCTTTGTCAGTGGGCAAACATACAAAATCAGCAGGGGAAACACTTGTTTCCCTCACTGTATATATCAAGACCTAAAAATGGTTGTCTAGTAATAATGAACAACTTATTTGACAGAACTTAGAGAATTATAAAAAATAGGCAAATGTTGCACAATCCACATGTGGAAAGCTCTTATAGACTTAACCAGAAAGACTCAGAGCTGTAGCTGCTGCCAAAGGGCATTATAACATGTATTGACCCTGGGGTGTGAATACTTATGTAAATGAGCTGTTTCTGTAATTTTCTAAAATCATGTTTGCTCTTTGTCATTATGGGGTAGTGTGTGTAGATGGATGAGGAGAAAAATACATTTTGAAATCAGGCTGTAACAACATGTGGAATAAGTCATGGGGTATGAATACTTTAAGAAGGCACTGTAGGTACTCACCCTAATCCATTCAGCAGAAAACAGCCAACGGATCAGTCATGTCCCCGGCTACGAGTTCCCCTGGATCTAGTTCATCTGGCCGACTCCTCACCACCTGCAACAAAAACATCACATTCCATTACATTGACGAGCAGTGTGAACACTTAAAATTTTCACTTTTAAATGAAATTGGGATTCGTAACATTACGACAAATCCCAGTATGCAGTACGCAAAAAGTAAACAGCATAGTGGGTCAATTTCCACAAGAACTAAGAGCGTTGAAGCGCGAGGCTCATCTTCTTCAAATGCTGATGCTCCAGATTCTCAACTAGTCTAAAGGCCACTTTTATTGCTTCTTTAAATCAGAACAGTTTCACCTGTGCTAACATAATTGCAAAAGGGTTTTCTAATGATCAATTAGCCTTTTAAAATGATACACTTGGATTAGGTAACACAACATGCAATTGGAACACAGGACTGATAGTTGCTGATAATTGGCCTCCGTACACCAGATATTCCATAGAAAATCTGCCGTTTCCAGCTACAATAGTCATTTACAACATTAACAATGTCCACACTGTATTTCTGATCAATTTAATGCTATTTTAAATGGACAAAAAAAATGATTTTGAAAGAAAAGCACAAGGACATTTCTAAGTGACCCCAAACTTTTGAACGGTAGTGTAGTTGAGAAGGAAATGCTAATTATGTGAGGTGGAATTGAAGTACAGTAATGGTAGTACAAGTATTATTTACAATGAACCATCTGAAAAGGACCGCACCCGGAGACACAAACCATTCCTGGTAACAGAGCAGTGCTTAACCATCTGAAAAGGACCGCACCCAGAGACACAAACCATTCCTGGTAACAGAGCAGTGCTTAACCATCTGAAAAGGACCGCACCCAGAGACACAAACCATTCCTGGTAACAGATCAGTGCTTAACCATCTGAAAAGGACAGCACCCAGAGACACAAACCATTCCTGGTAACAGATCAGTGCTTAACCATCTGAAAAGGACAGCACCCAGAGACACAAACCATTCCTGGCAACAGAGCAGTGCTTAACCATCTGAAAAGGACCGCACCCGGAGACACAAACCATTCCTGGCAACAGAGCAGTGCTTAACCATTTGAAAAGGACCGCACCCGGAGACACAAACCATTCCTGGTAACAGATCAGTGCTTAACCATCTGAAAAGGACTGCACCCGGAGACACAAACCATTCCTGGTAACAGAGCAGTGCTTAACCATCTGAAAAGGACCGCACCCAGAGACACAAACCATTCCTGGCAACAGAGCAGTGCTTAACCATTTGAAAAGGACCGCACCCGGAGACACAAACCATTCCTGGTAACAGATCAGTGCTTAACCATCTGAAAAGGACTGCACCCGGAGACACAAACCATTCCTGGTAACAGAGCAGTGCTTAACCATCTGAAAAGGACTGCACCCGGAGACACAAACCATTCCTGGCAACAGATCAGTGCTTAACCATCTGAAAAGGACCGCACCCAGAGACACAAACCATTCCTGGTAACAGATCAGTGCTTAACCATCTGAAAAGGACCACACCCGGAGACACAAACCATTCCTGGTAACAGATCAGTGCTTAACCATCTGAAAAGGACAGCACCCAGAGACACAAACCATTCCTGGCAACAGCGCAGCTGCATTGTGAATTTTATCACATTTTTATTTAACCTTGATTTAACTAGGCAAGTCAGTAAACAAATTATTATTTACAATGACGGACTACTCCGGCCAAACCCCGACGAAGCTGGGCCAATTGTGCGGTGCCCTATGGAACTCCCAATTACAGCCGGATGTGATACAGCCTGGATTCGAACCAGGTACTATAGTGACGCTTCATGCACTGAGATGCAGTGCCTTAGACCGCTGCGCCACTCGGGAGCTTATAGTTTTAACAGAAAGCAGATGTTTTTTCAACATTAAGAAAATGTTTCAGTTTGTCACATCGCTAACAGTGACTACCTACCGACGAGGATGACTCACTAAATATAGGCCTAAAAACGCCAGGAAAGAAGTTACATATGATCACATTCTAATAAGGTTAACATTTTGGATGAGTTACCAGGCAGACATCTTTGGTTGTTTCAAAAATTGTCCCTAACAACATGAAAGCATGTGAGACAACAACAAGGCCTGTAGGGCAGATAATGTTGTGTGTGTTTGCTGGACGGAGACAAGCTGACTGGGCGGCAGCCATTTTGGATTTAGACCACTGACAGGGAACATCAAGAGTTCCCAGACCAAGACCGGGCTCTATCAGTGTCTGCCATCATCAGGCCTACATCGGGAGATCAGACAACTCCTGGGCAAACATGGTCAGAGAGAAATGTGTCTGTGTGAAGGAAGAGTCTTCTAGTACCCTGCTGATAGGGATGAAAGGCTGTGATGAGTTGTAGAAATGAGCACTTAAAAAGAAACATGCAGGGATTATATCTCTGCAATCAAATTAGGCCAATCAAACGGCCAAGTCTCATCCTCTGGCCTCTCATTGATGTTCATTGGACAAAAAGGCTTAGAAATATATCAGACAGAATCAGATATATTTGGAGAGAACATAAAGGTCACTCCGACATATGTATCCATACCATGAAAGTTCAACATGAAAGGCAGACTCCATGGAGGTGGCATTCACTGGTTAAATATAATGTGGAATATTGAAGCTCCATGTTCTCCTCCATTCAGAGGTCTATTCGTCAAAGGTCAAATGTGCCCCAACTGTGCTGCATCAAATACAAATGATTCATTGTAAATCACTAAACACACCCTCTTTGGCTAATCCTGTACCGTTTGGTGGACAAGATTACAGAGCCAAAATTGGCAGGATGTTGGTTCACTGCAGCAACCAGTGGCATGCAAATTGTATGCAAATTGTGGGTCATAAACATGCTGCGATTAAGACGTTCAGGCTACACAATCTCTGGAATAATAGGCTATGGGTAATCTTAGCGAGATCAGCTTTCACCAGAGCATGAGAATTTAGCTGGATATTTATAACATGATCCTCATGCTGAGGCTATCCTCCTAATCCAATAAGTATTGACGTCCATCTTCCTTCTTACTGAAATCAGTACTATTAACTGTGCCCGGGCATTTAGCCTCTATTAATTGTAATTTCTCAAATCAGACGATAATATCTAATTGTTCACAACAGGGTTTGTTACAAGGTTCAACACCACACTTCAAGATTTACAGGGTGAACGGCGTTAACGTTGGCCCTTTTTTTACAGGAGAATTGATCATGCAGTAATCAGATCACGCTGCACTTTCCCTTTGTTGGAGATTTCAAGACATTCCTTTAACAGGCGTAATGTTTCTGGAAGGAAATTACGATTGATCGCTGTTCCACAGCCTTTTCAGTCACACGTTTTGAGGAAAAGCAAAAACGTAATGCTTTTTGACCAGGGGTAAAATGGTCTTACATCAATAGCCAATGACTTAAGGCTCTGAATGACCCATAAATGATGCTGGAGGAAACAAACACATATTTGTAATTGCAACCATGATGAATTTACAGGCGTCTCAACCACTAGGTCATTAATGTACTGCCAATCCATCATGAGCAATGTGTAGAAAGTGACAGGGATACTTCACCCTGCAATTAACCGCGCCCCTATAACGTTGCTACAGCGGAGGCGGTAAGGGCTGTTAAATAGGAGACGGTGGTAAATCACCGCACAAAGAGAGACGATCAATCTTTTATCAAAACGGGCTTATCGACAAAGCACTCAAATCAGGTATTAGAAAGTTTATAACAGCTGGTAACATTGGGGCGGCAGGGTAGCCTAGTGGTTAGAGCGTTGGACTGGAAGGTTGCAAGTTCAAATCCCCGAGCTGACAAGGTCGTCGACAAATCTGTCGTTCTGCCCCTGAACAGGCAGTTAACCCACTGTTCCTAGGCCGTCATTGAAAATAAGAATTTGTTCTTAACTGACTTGCCTAGTTAAATAAAGGTAAAATAAATACAAGCCCTGTTGTGGGCACGGTGTTACATAGTGGAGCGGATGCTTGAACAACAAAGAGACTATCTTCAGTCGAGGCTAAGATGGGGTGGAGCAGGAAGATGGATGTTTGATTGGGGCCGAGCTGTGTGGGAGGATTTTTCGTAGAATTACCCCAAATTATAATATTTAATTGCAATTGATCTAGCCATTGGACCAGAGTACTGACACGCCAAGGAGGCTATAGAAGACAAAATCACACACAACAAATCTGGGCCAAGAGGATGTTGAAGTCGTGACTGTGATTCTAAATCATATGACTCAGAATTTAGAATTACATCTCCAGCATTTAGTGTTGGTTTAATACAGAAGCTAAATCTGTCTTGGTAATTAAACAGCACAATGCTGTACTATCATGCACGGTCATGTGGTGAAGGCCTGGTTTGACAGGTCTGGGTGGTGAAGGCCTGGTTTGACAGGTCTGGGTGGTGAAGGCCTGGTTTGACAGGTCTGGGTGGTGAAGGCCTGGTTTGACAGGTCTGGGTGGTGAAGGCCTGGTTTGACAGGTCTGGGTGGTGAAGGCCTGGTTTGACAGGTCTGGGTGGTGAAGGCCTGGTTTGACAGGTCTGGGTGGTGAAGGCCTGGTTTGACAGGTCTGGGTGGTGAAGGCCTGGTTTGACAGGTCTGGGTGGTGAAGGCCTGGTTTGACAGGTCATGTGATGAAGGCCTGGTTTGACAGGTCATGTGATGAAGGCCTGGTTTGACAGGTCATGTGATGAAGGCCTGGTTTGACAGGTCTGGATGGTGAAGGCCTGGTTTGACAGGTCATGTGATGAAGGCCTGGTTTGACAGGTCATGTGATGAAGGCCATTTAGAGATGCTACTAATATCAAATACAACACCCCATGACCACCATGAAGGTGACAGGCATGATAAAGCACTATGCATCTTTTATGACCCACATTGCAACAGGGAACCTCAAAACCCTGTTAGACTGAAGAGGACGCACTAGAGGCAGGGTATGAGTGGCCAGCTGAACACTGCCTCAAGATTCTAGTCACCTGAAATGAAGTAGGATAACAGAGCAGTGGTCTTCCAAGTGGCTACGATAAGAAAAATAGCACTTAGGGGGAAAAAAACGATTCTGCATTCAACGAGGGCAATTTAACATTGCTATTCCCTTAAAACCATGTGTAGTCCATTTTATAAATAGGGATAATAGATTAAAATTGTTTTTTAAATCCCTTTGAATTCAGAAAACATGTTGGCAAGCAAGATGGTCAAATCAATATTCCACAGCAATATGGAAATCTCTGCTCCTACAGGGCTAGACAGCTGTAATCGTAGCCAAGAAGCAAGGAGATAAATGAAAATGAGTAAAGTAAACTACACAGCTAGCAGCTCAGTCTTCCGACTCCCTGAGCAGAAAGCAGCTCAGTCTTCCGACTCCCTGAGCAGAAAGCAGCTCAGTCTTCCGACTCCCTGAGCAGAAAGCAGCTCAGTCTTCCGACTCCCTGAGCAGAAAGCAGCTCAGTCTTCCGACTACCTGAGCAGAAAGCGGGTGTTTGTTGTGCGTCCCTCCCCCTCTCTCCAGGCACCAACGTGGCACTCTCCCTCTAGATGTGTCCCTCGTCTTTCCCACAGGAATGAACATCTGGACACAGCCAGGCCCAGCCTCAGCCAGGCCACATACGGCCGGCCTGTTACGGATACCATTATCCTGTGTGTGTGTATCCTGTGTGTGTTTTCTCTCCGTCTCCCCTCACAGGTGAAAATCATCACTCCCCAATCAGTCAACAATCCAATCAACAATCAGAAGACACACCTCCTCCTGTTTCCTACCCTATCACAGTTAATTTCCCTTGGTTTAAAAACCCCATCATTTGTTTGCTCTAGAGCTCAATCTCTTTGTAAATGCCATGTTGGTAGATCTCTGTTCTTTATAGATTTCAGTAGCTCAATCTCTTTGTAAATGCCATGTTTGTAGATCTCTGTTCTTCGTAGATTTCAGTAGCTCAATCTATCTGTAAATGCCATGTATGTAGATCTCTCTGTTTCACTCTCTCTTTGCGTCTTAACCTCTTATTTTGTTTGAGCACCTCCAAATCACTTTGTCATCTCCTGTGAGTATTGTTTTTGCTTATGGTGTTTGCTGGTGGGAAAAGGGGGAAACCAAGACAAGTTGCCCATGGGCATACACTACCCGTAGGTGAACTTTGTTAAATACACTAGTTAGAACTGGGCGGACCACCCACTGTATTTTTGGTTAGTTAGTTAGCTGTTGTTAAAGTAGGCTAGTCTAGCTTAGGGGTGATTTTGCATATTTGTTGTTTATTTCCTTGGGTCCAGCTCAGCCCCTTTTCCTGCTCCCCCCATTACCGTGTGTTTATAAATAAACCCTGAGTTTGACGGTATTATTTCAGTTGTCGTGGTTATTTCATTCACACTTACTTTGCCACAACTATAATTTGCATGAGATATGTTACGGGTCTCATTACCATCCCCCCTAGACTGTCGGGCCAAAAGGGATTCGTAACACGGCCACTTCCTCACACGCATACAAAAGGTGAGAAAAAAAGGCATGCCTTCGTAACAAACCATTCTTAAGCCTTGGGATGCGTAATGTTTAAGAAGCAGAATGGTTGTTCAACATGATCCAGGGATCTCAGTTCCTGCAGAGAGGTAGCTTAGCACATCTCTGGACTGTAATCTTTACCGTGACACTTATCATAGCCTTCATCAAGTGTCCTTTCATCTGGCACTTCAAAGCAGGGGGTTGACACCTCGCACACATGCAATGACTCAACCAGGCTCTAACCTACCCTTCACTTTGTACATGGTGTAAACAGAGGGGGGGGGGGGGGGTCTATTACATTAAGGATCCTCACATTAAGTGTTGTTCACATTGGCAGTTTTGAAATGACTCAAAACCCCCAAAAATTGCATCTCTGATTCAAATCGGTTATTTTTCCTGCAGTCTGAACTAGAGGTCGACCGATTATGATTTTTCAACGCCGATAACGATACCGATTATTGGAGGACCAAAAAATCCGATACTGATTAAATCGGCTGATTTAAAAAATAGATATTTGTAATAATGACAATTACAACAATACTGAATGAAAACTTAATATAATACATCAATAAAATCAATTTAGCCTCAAGTAGATAATGAAACATGTTCAATTTGGTTTAAATAATGCAAAAACAAAGTGTTGGAGAAGAAAGTAAAAGTGCAATATGTGCTATGTAAGAAAGCTAACGTTTCAGTTCCTTGCTCAGAACATGAGAACATATGAAAGCTGGTGGTTCCTTTTAACATGAGTCTTCACTATTCCCAGGTAAGAAGTTTTAGGTTGTAGTTATTATAGGAATTATAGGACTATTTCCCTCTATACCATTTGTATTTCATTAACCTTTGACTATTGGATGTTCTTATAGGCACTTTAGTATTGCCAGTGTAACAGTATAGCTTCCGTCTCTCTCCTTGCACCTCCCTGGGCTCGAACCAGCAACACAACAGCCACCATCGAAGCAGCGTTACCCATGCAGAACAAGGGAAACAACCACCAAGGCTCATAGCGAGTGAAGTTTGAAACGCTATTAGCGTGCGCTAACTAGCCAGCCATTTCACTTCGGTTACACCAGCCTCATCTCGGGAGTTTATAGGTTTGAAGTCATAAACAGTGAAATGCTTGACGCACAACGAAGAGCTGCTGGCAAAACGCACGAAAGTGATGTTTGAATGAACGTTTACGCGCCTGCTTCTGCCTACCACCGCTCAGTCAGACACTTAGATACTTGTATGCTCAGTCAGATTATATGCAACGCAGGACATGCTAGATAATATCATCAACCATGTGTAGCTAACTAGTGATTATGATTGATTGTTTGTTATGAGATAAGTTTAATGCTAGCTAGCAACTTACCTTGGCTTGGCTTACTGCATTCGCGTAACAGGCAGTCAGTCTCCTTGTGGAGTGCAACAAGAGAGGCTGGTCATTATTGCGTTGGACTAGTTAACTCTAAGGTTGCAAGATTGAATCCCTCGTGCTGACAAGGTGAAAATCTGTCGTTCTGCCCCTGAACGAGGCAGTTAACCCACCGTTCCTAGGCCGTCATTGAAAATAAGAATGTGTTCTTTAACTGACTTGCCTAGTTAAATTAAAAAAGGTATAAAAATATATATATATATTTTTTTTTATTAATTTAAAAAATATATATTGGCGTCCAAAAATACCGATTTCCGATTGTTATGTAAACTTGAAAATCGGCCCTAATTAAATCGGCCTTTCCAATTAATCGGTCGACCTCTAGTCTGAACCTACAGCCAAAAAGGCACATGGAATCTGATATTTCAAGCCACATTTCAAACCACCTTCATAGCCTGCACCACTGCACACACACCCGGCGTTGCTGTGACAACTAGCTTGGCCATGTCAGCTAATGACTGCTGTCTGAACACATACAAATCCTATTTGGTAACTTCTAACTTCCGCTTTGGACAATCAGTATTCCATAACTAATTTGAGCATTCAAGCCTTGTTCACACTGCAGGTTTAAGTATGATGTTACTGCATTGTAAATTCCGGACACTCGTCCTTCCTTGGCGCTCTGAGCGAGCATCCATCAGGACTTCTACTCAGGGTGTGTGTGGGCCTGTGATGGTCCATCTGCTCTGCAGTCATAACACTCATGGTCTTGATAGCTGGCTAATCATTAACTAATCAAGCCATGGACATTAATAGTGGCAGGCATCATTGGCCATCTGATACCCAGAGCAGTGTCCAGGAAAACAGTCGGTGAAACAAGACCTGAGACCTTACGCGCACACGCATGCACACCAACCAATCACACAGCCAGCTCAGTTCTGATTCAGAACATAGATCCCTGAGTCAACCAGTCACACAGGCAGCTCAGTTCTGATTCAGAACATAGATCCCTGAGTCAACCAGTCAGCTCAGTTCTGATTCAGAACATAGATCCCTGAGTCAACCAGTCAGCTCAGTTCTGATTCAGAACATAGATCCCTGAGTCAACCAGTCACACAGCCAGCTCAGTTCTGATTCAGAACATAGATCCCTGAGTGGGTTGAGCTGAAGATCTAAACAGAAGTTTTAGAGCGTCAGTAGACTCTTCAGTCCATCACATACTCTGAAGGAATGGACACTCCCATCATTGCACACCTTCCCATTTCAAGTGATTTGACTGTCATATTCATAGAAAAACCAACACAAAAAGGAAAACAGCTGAGAAATTACACATCCAGCACGAAGACAGATCTGACATTTACTGTGGAACGTTGAAAGAACGAATCAAAGCAAAGCATTCCAGGGTCTGCTTCCTGTATCATGGAAGAAAAGACTGAGCTAAAACCTTGACGCAATTAAGGTGTCAGCATGTTTAAGTTCGGCTGGCGGCTCGCCGAAAGTGTGCTCCCTTAAAAAGACGTTCTCCTGAAAAACAAGAAAAATATCTGAAATGGTACTGTTTGGCCATTCTGAGATGCTGTAGTGAGTACACTTCCTCAAAAGTCAGAATTAATCAAAGATAACAAGAACTCTATAATTGATGTTTTTGACGAGGAAATCTTAGTCACGCAACTTTACATGAAGATGTTTGGTGCAGTATTTCAATTTTAAAAAGTTGCAAGAAAACGAGTCATCTCTCATTGAATGACAAAGACTTTAGTGAAGAATCCCTACTGCTGACCAATCACCAACGAAGGGGCGTAGACTTCAGTGAAGAATCCCTACTGCTGACCAATCACCAACGAAGGGGCGTAGACTTCAGCTACCAACGTCGTCGTCTCCAGAAAAACAATGTGAACAACCAAACACAAACCTTACCGAAGTCGAAAACAAACACGTCCCAAAATGTCCTCATAATCTATAGAAACTCACCCCAACTGTTTTGGCTGGGGGACGCATGCGGACCCCTTTAGAGCTCCTTGATTCATTAGAATAATACAGGGTGGCTGCCTGTATGTTTGTGTAAACAAATACTAGGAAGGCATGAGTCTGTACACCATGTCAGACTCAACACTAATGTATATGAAGATCACAAGCTGCTTCCCTGACAACACTTCAAAAGGCTGAGGCAACAAAGCTGAATTCTAAATGAGCACAGAGAGAGAGAGAGAGAGAGAGCTGGAACACTGAACTACACAATATTTAATCTGGCATCCGATGAAGATGGAAAAGAAAGTGCCTCTTACCAGGCTAATTTCCATTCTGCATAAAATATTGCAGGTTAAATAATAGATGCACACTTGAAAGGGAAATGGAATCTCTCTCATTTCTGATTTATAACAGTCTGTCAGAAATGCTGCTCGTAAAAATCAGGATGGACCAAGAACATCTTCATGCGGACCGGCAAATACAACATCACAAAGCAATATTTAGATTAGAATATGCAAGACTACTACACATGGGTGGGAAACGGAGACATTATTAAGACTCAGGTCTCCAATTTGGTTTGTATAGAGCAACGCAGCTTCTATTTATATCACAGCTGACAGGATTCTCTTCAGCAGTCTCTGGAAGCACACTGGGAGTATCACGCCAACACAATAACCCTGGCTGATGGGGATAATTAGGCCCTAAATCCTGAGATGGCTACTGCAGAACTACACACCCCTAATATCCTGCTCCGCTCCCCCCCCCCCCCCCCCCATTCTCAAATCTCCAAACATGAGCGGAATCTTCACAGTGGATTTAGTGAACAAAGAGGGTTTCAGGGGCCCTGCGTCACACGCTGAGAGATGCGTTGTGGCTGTCACAAGCTCTCAGGGATATAGTCAGTATATTTCAGAGTTTTTACCCAGGCTTTGCATATAATTTGGTGGTCCTCTCTCCCCACGAATGTGGCTCTGCCATGGTCCTCCGTCTCCTCCGTGGATTCCACCCCGATCGAAGCAGTCGTTTTCTACCGCTTCTCTGTCCTTCTCTACTCCTCCATCCCTTTCTCAGCTGGTGTCTTACTGTGAGTAGTACATCCTGTCCCTGTCACAATATCCCGCTGGCAGCATCACAAGTCATTGATCTATTTTAGACAAACCAACAACCCCCCCCCCCCCCGCCATACTGTGAAGACGATGACAGAAGAGTAGGAATCCTTCACTGTTTCCCCATTTACTCACAACATTTCAACCCCGCTAATGTGGGGTTAAAAGACAGATCAGTGAGAAGTGGCAGGCAGAGGCGATAAAACCAAAACAGGCTCTAGGGAGGCAGTGGGAGGCAGGGAGTGAGCGCTGAGCGACAGGGGAGCCCAGACTGCAGCTTCTCTGTAAGTACCTCTCAGGCTCTCTGGCGCCAAACAAACAAGCAGGAGAGAAAGGCAGGAAGGGCAGGCTGCAGCACAGGCAGGCTGAGATGAGAGTAAATAAAAAAACTGGACACAGTTTGACAGAGCTGCATAAACAGCCCTAGAGGGCAGAGCCTCCCAGAGTGTCATCTCTGAAGACTGAGTGTTCATATCCCGGATGAACTCAGAAAACATATCTTGAAATAGAAGATAAACAAGTAGGATAGAGGTCCTAAACTGTCCACACACACACACACACACACACACCTGTTTGCAAAAACTCACAGCTCTGAATCCAGACGAAGTGTCAATGGTCGACGGAGTCTCAGCTAAACGTGTCCCTCCTGTCAGACCAGGGGGAACTTGTTGCACTGACACCCCTCCTCCTGTCAGACCAGGGGGAACTTGTTGCACTGACACCCCTCCTCCTGTCAGACCAGGGGGAACTTGTTGCACTGACACCCCTCCTCCTGTCAGACCAGGGGGAACTTGTTGCACTGACACCCCTCCTCCTGTCAGACTAGGGGGAACTTGTTGCACTGACACCCCTCCTCCTGCACTAAGAGGGGGTCACTTCTAGGGACACTTATCAAGACAAGAGACTGGAGGACAATGACGCGAGCGTCTGTAGGGCGTGAGGCCGCGGTGCTGTCTGAGGAGAGCGACAGAGCTTTCTAGAAGCAGTGCGACCCCGGTGTCTGAGAGGCTGAGACCAGCTGCCTCCGCATAAAGACAAGGCTCACATCCTCAGCACCTTGTTGGTTTTCTGAAAAGGCCACCAACTAGTTTGGAATATTAAACAGTTAAGCCTGTGGAAATCAAAAGGACTTGAAAAGAGAGTGAGGGCTTGAAAAAGCTTTCGGGTGATATCGCTCCATCTCTTCCAAGGCTTGCTGATATGACAGAGCCAACCAATTAAAAGGCAGGGAAGAAAGGGCTCCCAAAACAGGAGGAGGATCATTCTTTGCCCATCTTATCCTGACACATGATATTATTCCTCAATCAAAGGCTTGGCTTTTCAATATCAACAGTTCTGATTCAGAGAGAGAGAAGTGGTGGGGGAAAGAGTGAAACAGACTGCCAGAGGAAGAGGAAGAGAGTGGGAAGTGGTGGGGGAAAGAGTGAAACAGACTGCCAGAGAGAGAGGAAGAGAGTGGGAAGTGGTGGGAGAAAGAGTGAAACAGACTGCCAGAGGAAGAGGAAGAGAGTGGGAAGTGGTGGGGGAAAGAGTGAAACAGACTGCCAGAGGAAGAGGAAGAGAGTGGGAAGTGGTGGGGGAAAGAGTGAAACAGACTGCCAGAGGAAGAGGAAGAGAGTGGGAAGTGGTGGGGGAAAGAGTGAAACAGACTGCCAGAGAGAGAGGAAGAGAGTGGGAAGTGGTGGGGGAAAGAGTGAAACAGACTGGAAGAGGAAGAGAGTGGGAAGTGGTGGGGGAAAGAGTGAAACAGACTGCCAGAGGAAGAGAGTGGGAAGTGGTGGGAGAAAGAGTGAAACAGACTGCCAGAGGAAGAGGAAGAGAGTGGGAAGTGGTGGGGGAAAGAGTGAAACAGACTGCCAGAGGAAGAGAGTGGGAAGTGGTGGGAGAAAGAGTGAAACAAGTGCTGCCAGAGAAGAGGAAGAGAGTGGGAAGTGGTGGGGGAAAGAGTGAAAGACTGCCAGAGGAAGAGAGGAAGAGAGTGGGAAGTGGTGGGGGAAAGAGTGAAACAGACTGCCAGAGAGAGAGGAAGAGAGTGGGAAGTGGTGGGGGAAAGAGTGAAAGACTGCCAGAGAGAGAGGAAGAGAGTGGGAAGTGGGGGAAAGAGTGGACTGCCAGAGAGAAGGAAGAGAGTGGGAAGTGGTGGGAGAAAGAGTGAAAGACTGCCAGAGAGAGAGGAAGAGAGTGGGAAGTGGTGGGGGAAAGAGTGAAACAGACTGCCAGAGAGAGAGGAAGAGAGTGGGAAGTGGTGGGAGAAAGAGTGAAAGACTGCCAGAGAGAGAGGAAGAGAGTGGGAAGTGGTGGGGGAAAGAGTGAAACAGACTGCCAGAGGAAGAGGAAGAGAGTGGGAAGTGGTGGGAGAAAGTGGACTGCCAGAGAGGAGGAAGAGAGTGGGAAGTGGTGGGGGAAAGAGTGAAACAGACTGCCAGAGGAAGAGGAAGAGAGTGGGAAGTGGTGGGGGAAAGAGTGAAACAGACTGCCAGAGGAAGAGAGTGGGAAGTGGTGGGAGAAAGAGTGAAAGACTGCCAGAGAGAGAGGAAGAGAGTGGGAAGTGGTGGGGGAAAGAGTGAAACAGACTGCCAGAGAGAGAGGAAGAGAGTGGGAAGTGGTGGGGGAAAGAGTGAAAGACTGCCAGAGAGAGAGGAAGAGAGTGGGAAGTGGTGGGGGAAAGAGTGAAACAGACTGCCAGAGGAAGAGAGTGGGAAGTAGTGGGGGAAAGAGTGAAAGACTGCCAGAGAGAGAGGAAGAGAGTGGGAAGTGGTGGGGGAAAGAGTGAAACAGACTGCCAGAGGAAGAGGAAGAGAGTGGGAAGTGGTGGGGGAAGTGAAAGACTGCCAGAGAGAGAGGAAGAGAGTGGGAAGTGGTGGGAGAAAGAGTGAAACAGACTGCCAGAGGAAAAGGAAGAGAGTGGGAAGTGGTGGGGGAAAGAGTGAAACAGACTGCCAGAGAGAGAGTAAGAGAGTGGGAAGTGGTGGGAGAAATAGTGAAACAGAGACTGCCAGAGGAAGAGGAAGAGAGTGGGAAGTGGTGGGGGAAAGAGTGAAACAGACTGCCAGAGAGAGTGGAAGAGAGTGGGAAGTGGTGGGGGAAAGAGTGAAACAGACAGCCAGAGAGAGTGGGAAGTGGGACACCAGGAGGGGATTCAGAACATTGGTCATTCTCCTTCAATAGATCTGAGACACACTGCTTGACACTGATCTCCAGTATGAGGCCAGAATGTAATACTGAAGGCCATCTTCCTGACAGTAACCTCCTAATACAAGTCTTCAACTACAGCGTGGTGTGTTGGGGCCCATATCAGAGTCGACTACTGTAGGCTACACACTACTGCTACCAAGGCACGCCGAATACCACAAATAGCTGTCCTTTTATTGCATTCCTAACCAAGCACTCCACCCTATATTCTAACCTTGAGGACAGAAAGGCGTCGGCCAGAGAGTGGAGGACGGAGATGGAGAGATATTGGCCTGTGAAAGGGAGGAGGAGGGCAGAGGCGTCGGCCAGAGAGAGGAGGACAGACATGCCTCTTCACTCTGGGGGAACTGGAAGGTCAGGGGCCTGATGAAATGATTAGATCAACAATGGTCAAGGCAGCAGAGATGACAGCAGCAGAGCACGGCCCTTTAAACAGAGTTTACAACTGGGACGGGTACCAAGGGTTTCCGTTGGGTGATGGCCTTAGCAAACATGTTGATTCAATAAGACTAACCCACTTGGATAACTAGTAGCACCTCAGATAAATGACTGTATTCGGCGCATGTGACTAATAAAAATGTGATATATAGCCTGTCTGACTTAGTACTTCTCATGTATCCTGTATTAACCTGGAACTTCAGAGAGGTTATCCACAGTTCAAAATAAACTAAGTAGACCTGAGCTCATAAGAAAAGCTAATTCAGAGTTCAATATGCAAGGCCCGTAATCTCACCATGCTTAGGAATTCTACAAAAATGTCAGTATTCACATGGAGGCTTGCCAGTAAAACGGTTCAATGTATCTGTAGATTGAGTGAGCGAGAACAGAACTGCCTTGGGGGGGGAATTTAAAAACCTGAGAGATGTACCCCTTCAAACTTCACCTTGTGTACATAGCCTCAGTCTTAGCTCTCTCACTTCTCAGAACATTGGCATTAAAAGCCAACACCTGCCTTGACACACCGAACCCTTAAGCAACAGGCTGAATTTTTCAGATTTCTAAGCTCTCCGCTGAAAATCCTATTTTCTCATCTCAAAACGAGTGCGGTGGCAGGTAATGGTGTGAAACGAACAAATTATTAAAAAGTAAACCCTATCGTTTGAAAAATGACAAAAGCAGCGTGGTTTCACTTGGTGACAAATGTATTGATTTTTTTACAAACAGGCGCCTACGGGGTTGGACATGATGCTGTGCCAGGTCATTTCCACACCTCCTCCAGACGGGGAGGGGGGGAGAGAGCTGAGGATAGAGTCAAATCTGTCATCACTGACAGGGCTTTGTTTGAACTGGCTGGTTGGCAAGGGAGTAGTACAATGTTACCAGGGCTAGCTAGTCAGAGGGCAATAAGACAGAATGGAGAAGAGGAGAGGCAAAGATGAGGAGAGGCAGAGATGAGAGGAGAATGACCTTGTTGGTGAGGTGAGATGATATTTACTCAGCTGCTCCTCACATTAGGAGCGCTACAGAAAGTCAGGATTCACTGACTTTCTACTGCAGATGCAGACCTACTGCAGATGCAGACCTACTGCAGATGCACAGACCTACTGCAGATGCACAGACCTACTGCAGATGCACAGACCTACTGCAGATGCAGACCTACTGCAGATGCACAGACATCAGCAACGTTCATAAAGGAGGAAGATAGACCATAGACGTCACCAAAAAGGTGAGATGCACACATTTACTGTAGCACGTGACCATGACTCAAAATGACTGGCACAGGTTTTCTGAGTGCCACAGATGGGGATTATATAAAGCAGGAGGTACGTTGTTATTAGAGATGACATATGGCAAGTTCTCACATGCCATATACATTGCAGAAATGGTGTGAGTAGAACACTCCCAAATACCTCCACTGGAAAGCAGGCCAGAAATTGCAGGGGTCTGGATTTTCTGGCATATCGGCTCTAAAGCTCAGTAAACTCCAGCAGAATGCTTTTAGGGCGGAGGATTACATGAAATGAATAACTACATATGGACTTCTAAAAACCTCTTTATAAATATTAATGGGGAAGAAGATCAAAAGTAGAAAAGCTGGGAGTCAATAATCACCCCAAAGCTTGTTGTTGTTGCCAAAGCTGCAACGATGCCTAGCCTGCAGAAACATTCTCAGAACTTTACCAGCACACCGCTACGACACCTAGCCTGCAGAAACCCTCTCAGAACTTTACCAGCACACCGCCACGACACCTAGCCTGCAGAAACCCTCTCAGAACTTTACCAGCACACCACTACGACACCTAGCAGAAACACTCTCAGAACTTTACCAGCACACCGCTACGACGCCTAGCCTGCAGAAACACTCTCAGAACTTTACCAGCACACGGCTACGATGCCTAGCCTGCAGAAACACTCTCAGAACTTTACAAACACACTAGCTCTTCAATTACAGAGGATCTCTTTTCAAGCTCAACCTGGCCTGACCTCTACCTGGCACCGACCGCCTCCAACTGAAAACCTCTTAGTGAGGCTTCTGAGCGCCTCTGTGGCCATGTGGTGGTGGGTCCCTATGTTGGAATATTCCACTGAGGCAGAATGAAAGGTGCTGCAGTCTGGCTTTGGTGTGGAGAAGATGAAAGGGAGGTAGAGGATGAAGAGCCCAGCTTTCAGGGGTGACGTCACGTGGGTGGATCAGTCCTCAGTCATGGCGGTGAGGAGCATTAAGATATGGCTGTGCTACAACCTGCCACTGAAAAGCTGGTTGTCATTTGCTACAATAAAAATGGTTGCTTCACCTTTGAAGGCTATTGTCATAACAACCTTGAAGGCTTTCGATCTAAAAGATAAAACGCATGAAATGAACATCTTGGTTCCAGCGAGACGTGTTCAAAGATCTCTCTTGATGTTCTTTGATGTGCAGCCTTGTAATTGAAAGCACATCCAAATATTTTCTCCTCAGTAGCAACAAGGTAACAATCATTAACAAGGTAACAAATGATCAGCTAGTCCTGGTGTTTGTCTTCCTCAAAGGAAGGGAGGGGCTGTATGCTACCGTTAGCCCACCCTGGCCGCTACCGTTAGCCCACCCTGGCCGCTACCGTTAGCCCACCCTGGCCGCTACCGTTAGCCCACCCTGGCCGCTGGCTTCACAACAAGTTACAGCCTATAACTAGCAATACATACAATACAATACAAGCAAGCACTTTCCAGGGTGTGTGCACTCTGAACAGGCGCTCAAAGAAAACCTGCAATGGAGGAGAGATCACTTCCCTTCAGGCTTTTATCTCTGGACTGTCAAGTTTACAAAGACCTACTTGGGGAAAAAGCCAACCAACTACCTTCTGTTTGTTCCAGAATAACACCAATAATGTTTCCCCACTCCATTCTATTCTTTTCCTTGCAATAAACACCAACCATCCTTCCTTTGGAAGTCATTTCTTATCAGAATAGTACAATCTCAGGAGAGAGTTACATCATTTCAAATCAAATTGTGTTGGTCACATACACATGGTTAGCAGAACCTATTGCGAGTGTAGCAAAGTTAATGTGATTCTAGTTCCGACAATGCAGCATAAAAGATTAAAAATAAAATAAATGAAATAGGAAACGTAGCACTGAGGACTAGAAGTGAGGCAGCCCTCTGTCAGCGCCATCTTTAGGTTGGATACATATTCTGAAGAAAACAAAGCTGTTATAGATCATTGGCCCGATTCCTCAGCACATGAGATCTGATAGTGGTGACAGGTCTTACATGGGGCCAACGGAGCTGAAGACATCACAGCATTTTGAGCAGTGTGAAGTGTGTGAAAACATCAAACGTGTGAGGTATGTGGGTGTGTACTGAATGTGCACGGTTTAATAGACAGGTTGGTTGTTTAGCAACAAAACCAGACGGGGTCCGGGGACAACACAGACGGGGTCCGGGGACAACACAGACGGAGTCCGGGGACAACACAGACGGGGTAAGGGGGCTAAACCAGACGGGGTCCGGGGACAACACAGACGGGGTCCGGGGACAACACAGACGGGGTCCGGGGACAACACAGACGGGGTCCGGGGACAACACAGACGGGGTCCGGGGACAACACAGACGGGGTCCGGGGTCCGGGGACAACACAGACGGGGTCCGGGGACAACACAGACGGGGTCCGGGGACAACACAGACGGGGTCCGGGGACAACACAGACGGGGTCCGGGGACAACACAGACGGGGTCCGGGGACAACACAGACGGGGTCCGGGGACAACACAGACGGGGGGGGCTAAACTAGACGGGGTCCGGGGACAACACAGACGGGGTAAGGGGGCTAAACTAGACGGGGTCCGGGGACAACACAGACGGGGTCCGGGGACAACACAGACGGGGTCCGGGGACAACACAGACGGGGTCCGGGGACAACACAGACGGGGTCCGGGGACAACACAGACGGGGTAAGGGGACAACACAGACGGGGTAAGGGGACAACACAGACGGGGTCCGGGGACAACACAGACGGGGTCCGGGGACAACACAGACGGGGTCCGGGGACAACACAGACGGGGTCCGGGGACAACACAGACGGGGTAAGGGGACAACACAGACGGGGTCCGGGGACAACACAGACGGGGTCCGGGGACAACACAGACGGGGTCCGGGGACAACACAGACGGGGTAAGGGGGCTAAACCAGACGGGGTCCGGGGACAACACAGACGGGGTCCGGGGACAACACAGACGGGGTCCGGGGACAACACAGACGGGGTCCGGGGACAACACAGACGGGGTCCGGGGACAACACAGACGGGTAAGGGGGCTAAACTAGACGGGGTCCGGGGACAACACAGACGACGGGGTCCGGGGACAACACAGACGGGGTCCGGGGACAACACAGACGGGGTCCGGGGACAACACAGACGGGGTCCGGGGACAACACAGACGGGGTCCGGGGACAACACAGACGGGGTCCGGGGACAACACAGACGGGTAAGGGGGCTAAACTAGACGGGGTCCGGGGACAACACAGACGGGGTAAGGGGGCTAAACTAGACGGGGTCCGGGGACAACACAGACGGGGTCCGGGGACAACACAGACGGGGTAAGGGGGCTAAACTAGACGGGGGTCGAAACAGACGGGGTAAGGGGGCCAAACCAGACGGGGTCCGGGGACAACACAGACGGGGTAAGGGGGCTAAACTAGACGGGGTCCGGGGACAACACAGACGGGGTCCGGGGACAACACAGACGGGGTAAGGGGGCTAAACTAGACGGGGTCCGGGGACAACACAGACGGGGTCCGGGGACAACACAGACGGGGTCCGGGGACAACACAGACGGGGTAAGGGGGCTAAACTAGACGGGGTCCGGGGACAACACAGACGGGGTAAGGGGGCTAAACCAGACGGGGTCCGGGGACAACACAGACGGGGTAAGGGGACAACACAGACGGGGTCCGGGGACAACACAGACGGGGTCCGGGGACAACACAGACGGGGTAAGGGGGCTAAACCAGACGGGGTCCGGGGACAACACAGACGGGGTAAGGGGGCTAAACCAGACGGGGTCCGGGGACAACACAGACGGGGTCCGGGGACAACACAGACGGGGTCCGGGGACAACACAGACGGGGTCCGGGGACAACACAGACGGGGTCCGGGGACAACACAGACGGGGTCCGGGGACAACACAGACGGGGTCCGGGGGCTAAACCAGACGGGGTCCGGGGACAACACAGACGGGGTCCGGGGGCTAAACCAGACGGGGTCCGGGGACAACACAGACGGGGTCCGGGGGCTAAACCAGACGGGGTCCGGGGACAACACAGACGGGGTCCGGGGACTAAACCAGACGGGGAACACAGACGGGTAAGGGGGCTAAACCAGACGGGGTCCGGGGACAACACAGACGGGGTAAGGGGGCTAAACTAGACGGGGGTCGAAACAGACGGGGTACTGTCATAAACATAAAGCTCCTGGCTACTATCCAATCAAAGCCATGTTCACAATATCCCACCACTGGTTAGCCACCATTGGCTTAAAAAGCCAAACATAATACCTGGCAATTAATTTCCAGCAATATTGCCCATCTGGTGCGCGTGTTTGTCCATCCCTCCGTATTTAGCCTGTTAGCGGTGCTAATGATAACAGTCTGGTGGGTAGAGTAGACAAAGACTTTCCCCAAAAACCTTCTCAATGAAAATGTTAACTGCAGAGTAGGCTTACCTGACAGAACTAGAAATCATTATTTGATTAAATTGGGAGTCCATTGTTTTGCAAACTATGACATGTGCTGCAGCAGTATGCCTAAGAGCAGAAACAAAACACTAGACTGACATTTCTCATTCTAGATGGACAACTAAAGGGGAATTAGACAAATTAAAAATGTGTTAAGCATTGAAATGTACTCGGAACATATGGCTGGGAGATATCATTTTTTGTCTATCAAAATGTCTCTGACGGTATTGTATGTTTTTCAATAATAAAAGTTCTAAATATGCTTTTTCAGTAGTTCATAACCTTAGCGTGATAAGACAAATTATGTGATTTCAAAATGGGTCTTTCTCCATGTATACTGTTCAACCCAACAAAAATAATTCAGCATTTATCAATTTCCGCACTTATCAATGCCACACTGTGCCATGCAGCATGATAAAGGCATAAAATATAGGCCTAGTTAATTGGTGAACTGTTGGAATCATGATATAATATAATGATTATTCTAATTCTATAGTTGGAATATAGTGGGCAGCACCTTGAATACATTGCTGTTTAACAATAAATTAATACACCAGGGAGGAATGATTGACAAGGTAAGAACCAAACATGTTGGTGGGTTAAATGTGGTATACTGCCCGGCCCTATCAGAACATCAATTAATACTGCCCGGCCCTATCAGAACATCAATTAATACTGCCCAGACCTATCAGAACATCAATTAATACTGCCCAGACCTATCAGAACATCAATTAATACTGCCCGGCCCTATCAGAACATCAATTAATACTGCCCGGCCCTATCAGAACATCAATTAATACTGCCCGGCCCTATCAGAACATCAATTAATACTGCCCGGCCCTATCAGAACATCAATTAATACTGCCCGGACCTATCAGAACATCAATTAATACTGCCCAGACCTATCAGAACATCAATTAATACTGCCCAGACCTATCAGAACATCAATTAATACTGCCCAGACCTATCAGAACATCAATTAATACTGCCCAGACCTATCAGAACATCAATTAGCTGTTTCTCTGGGATTGACTGTAGTAGAGTCAAATAAATAAATACAGAAAACAGATTTTTAGTACAGAAAACAGCATATGGGAAAATACAAGTCACGCCAAATACTGTTTATCAACCATTATTTGACCGGGTATATTCACAGAAAACACATATCGTGTACACCAAGGACCTGAAGACAAGTTGCAGTGTAGAGGAGAAGCTATAAAAAACAAATAAGTAATACTAACTCGCGACAAAAAAAAGGAAGTAGCTCTCATGCTAGAAAAAGGTTTACAGGCCCCTGGCTTAGATTGTTGACATTTGCACAATGAGCACTTCTCAAATATATTGTTACAGCTGTTGGTTAGCTAGTGAATTTGCCACATTAGCAGACGTGAAATCAATAAAAACACCTCAAAACAAGACCTTGCATCAAGCACAAGATAAAACTAGCTGAAACAAGCCACCTACGATTCCCCACATGCCAGGATGTATTTTCCTCTCCCTCTTCATTGCTGCTAGCCATCTGCACATCCAGAATCACAACACACTGACTTCTGCCACATTGAAGCGTGCACATCGTTTTCCTGACGTTGTCAACTAACCCGTCTATAGCCAATTGTGGAACACCACTGTTCAGTTAAGTCCCCCCAAAAAGACTACGTTTCAGGAGGTGCGATCTCCACACCATGGTAAAAGAGGACGAGGAAAGGCGGCCAGCTGATTGGTTCGGTTCTATTCCTCTGTGTGCTCTGCATCAAATCGGATAATAAAACGGTGTCTCTCTCAAGACTGCTTCATCAGTCTGGGGGACACCCCTCACCTCAAAGGCTGTTGAGGGAGGGGCCGTTGTGGAGGACGCGATGGAAGAGCTAAAGAAAGTGCTGATGATGGAGGAGCTGGCCTGTCCACGGCCAAACAAAACAGACTCACCGGGTCTCCAAGGCCAAGGTTGCTCTTATCTGTCCAAAGGGGAAAACTTCATTTGCGAGACCAATCATGTGTGAGTGTGGCTTGAGGCATCCAGGGAGGGAAATCATTTTATCCTGGGAGAGGAGGAAGTCAGACCGCCAGTTTGTATCCAGGCACTGGCTTGTAAAGGCAGCTATTAGAACTATTTAACGAGGCATCATTTCAGACTCTACGGTAGGAGGAGTGGGTGGTGCTCGTGGCGGTGGAGGGAAAATGGCTGCCCAGGGACATTTTATTATACTGGCTCCATGTGTTATCAAATGGATGAAAAATAATTGCGTCGTTATTCATACTTATGAAGCCCTACCGCTGTCCTTTCCATGACTCTGGTCATATTTGCATAAGCGCTTTCCTCGCTTAAGAGAAACATCAAGGAGTCGCTGCAAATAATGCCAACACAACCTTCTGATAATGACTATCCTAACACTATTGATATTGAGCAATGGTCTGCATATGTAAAGTATTAGTAGTTTAGTGATGAGCGAATGTCATTAAAACCTACGTCAAATAAAGTTCAACCAAAGATATTAAAACAAGAGACACTAAGCGATGTTTACAATCAGTGATGGCTTCTCAGGATGTTTAGCATTCCGTAATGGATTTAACATAGGCACGAACAGGCTAATAGACCGTGTGTGGAGGAGAGGATGGCCGTCATGTGGTTTAGGCAAAAGCACTCTTCCACGTTGTTTCTGGATGACTGGAGGTTTTTAATATATCGCCCCTGACAACCTGCTGCTTGAAGGGTGCTAAAGGTCGAGGCAGGAGTTCCCGGTGGCAGGAAGTGAGCTAAAGGACTGGGGAGGATCTGTCGCTATCACTACCATGCACTAGGGATGTGACAAATGGAAAAACACGAGTTTGTAGTGATGCCTCTAGCAGTGTCTTAGACCGCAGTGCCACTCGGGAGACACAAAATGTGATTTTAAACCTAATCCTAACCTGAATCATCGGCATCGTTAACAGTTGGAAAAATGGCAGAGAGAGGCAGGCGACGACAGGCAAAGTCCTGTATGGCAACACCTTGAGAAGGTAAATGGAAAGGAAAGGCAGCAAACTTTGCCAGGTGGAACTGAGGTACAGTAATGCTTAACAATCTGAAAGGAAGACACCCCAAAAACAGAAATAAATCCCCCTCCGCCACATCCCTAGTGCATGGTAGCGATAGAGATAGATCCTCCCCAGTCGTACATGGTAGCGATAGAGACAGATCCTCCCAGTCGTACATGGTAGCGATAGAGACAGATCCTCCCCAGTCGTACATGGTAGCGATAGTTCAGACTATGCTACGGTAAAAACGTTATGGGTTAGGTATTTTTGACGTTTTAACACTCACGTCCCTACCATGCACGACCTCTCCAGACACCCGCCTCAACCCTGAACAGGCTAACAGCAGCAGCCATTTACAGATGGCCTACTTTATCCACTTGTTGACATGGTTGTCATTTTACAAGATAACAGGCAACATTGACATGGAGAAGATTTCAAACAATGAAAGCTTTTCCTTTTCTGCGCTGGCTTGTCCAGGTATCATTTCAATCTGAGCATGAATAGAGAATGATGGAACGTGTAGGTCTAGACCTACTCCTCTCATTGGCTGTTGTCTAGACCTACTCCTCTCATTGGCTGTTGTCTAGACCTACTCCTCTCATTGGCTGTTGTCTAGACCTACTCCTCTCATTGGCTGTTGTCTAGACCTACTCCTCTCATTGGCTGTTGTCTAGACCTTTTCCCACACAGCCTTATTCTAAAATGGATTTAAAAAAACATTCCTCAATATATACACACACACACACACAATACCCCATAATTACAAAGCAAAATATGGTTAGACATTTTTTCAAATGTATTAAAAACACTGAAATATCACATTTACATAAATATGCAGACCCTTTACTCAGTACTTTGTTAAAGCACATTTGGCAGCGATTACAGCCTCGTTTCTTCTTGGGTATGATGCTACAAGCTTGACACACCTGTATCTGGGGAGTGTCTCCCATTCTACTCTGCAGATCCTCTCAAGCTCTGTCAGGTTGGATGGGGAGCGTCGCTGCACAGCTATTTTCAGGTCTCTCCAGACATGTTCGAGCGGGTTCAAGTTCGGGCTACGGCTGAGGCACTGAAGAACATTGAGACTTGTCTGTGTGCTTGAGGTCGTTGTCCTGTTGGAAGGTGAACCTTTGCCCCAGTCTGAGGTCCTGAGCGCTCCGGAACAGATTTTCATCAAGGATCTCTGTACTTTGCCAAGTTAATCTTTCCCTTGATCCTGACTTATCTCCCAGTCCTTGCCGCTGAAAAACATCCCTACAGCATGAGGCTGCCACCACCATGCTTCACCGGATGGATGGTGCCAGGTTTCCTCCAGATGTGATGCTTGCAATTCAGGCCAAAGTGTTCCATCTTGGTTTCATCAGACCAGAGAATCTTGTTTCTCCTGGTATGGGAGTCTTTTAGGTCCCTTTTGGCAAACCCAAAACGGGCTGTCATGTGCCTTTTAGTGAGGAGTGGCTTCCGTCTAGCCACTCTACCATAAAGGCCTGATTGGTGGAGTGCTGCAGAGATGGTCATCCTTCTGAAAGGTTGTCCCATCTCCACAGAGGAACTCTGGAGCTCTGTCAGTGACCATCAGGTTCTTGGTCACCTCCCTGACCAAGGCCCTTGTCCCCTGATTGCTGAGTTTGTCCAGACACTAGGAATTGTCTTGGTGGTTCCAAACTTCTTCCTGTCCCTCAACACAATCCTGTCTCAGAGTTCTATGGACAATTCCTTCGACCACATGGCTTGGTTTTTGCTCTGACATGCACTGTCAACTGTTGGACCTTATATAGACATTTGCGTGCCTTTCCAAATCATGTCCAATCAATTGAATTTACTACAGGTGGACTCCAATCAAGTTGTAGATACATCAAGGATTATCAATGTAAACAGGATGCACCAGAGCTCAATTTTGAGTTTCATAGCAAAGGGTCTGAATACTTAAAGGTATTTGTGTGTCCTATTTCTATTTTTAATACACCAGCAAACCTGGTTTTCACTTTATTATTATGGGGTATTGTACATAGATTGTTTAAATTATATATTTTTCTCACCAATTCCAGAACAGGGCTGTAAACGTAACAAAATGTGGAAAACGTCAAGGGGTCTGAATACTTTCCCAATGCACTGTACTCCTCCCATTGGCTGTTGTCAAAACAACAACAATACCAAGAACAGGCTAGACAAACATGGTTTTCCACATTTAATGCCAACAACCGTTCTACGCTCCAATCCATTCTCCTATCATTGTTTGAACAACTGAAAGACAGAAAATGGAGATCAGAACCGAGTGAAAACAAAGTACAAGGCCCTCAGCCATTTAGTAAGACATGAGGGTCATATGGACCTCTGTTGACACTCCGGAACACCCCTCTATACATTCAGCTGAATGGGCTCCATGGACTCCTAAACAGACGGTGCCAGTGCCTGAGAGGACCAAGGCAGCAGTGTGACTCCACCGGCCAACACCACAGTGTGTGCCTGTGTGGGCGTGTGTCCATAGCCACTACTCCTCATGCCAGTGTCCGTCATAGCAGACCACAGGACAACAGGGAGAGTGGCAAGCTTTCCATTGGCTCCGCAGCAGCCAACCAGATATTACCAATCCTCAGAGAGAGCACCCCCACCTTAGTCCCTGTGAGCCTGTCTGGACATTCAGGCTATTGCACTGGCACCGACCAGGAAGTCTGGCCCCGAAGGCAGCACAAACACATTTTTCTAAAAGCCCCCTCCATTCACTACTGGCCATAATGAGAGTACAGTGAATAATAGGATGTGAATACAGCTCCATCTCTGTTGGTCTTGGTGCCGGGGTGCTGAAGCCAGCTCTTTGTTGATGTGGCTGCTGGGGCTGCCGGGGAAGGGGGGGGGGGGCGTCTGAGGATTAGAGCACCCCGGGGTCGGGGAGCATTAGTGCCGTCTGGTTTAGGACTGAACTGGGCCATGGTCAACGGTGCCCTGAGGGGCCCCAGCGAGGGGGTCAATGAGACTACCCCATACAGACAGCAGTGGTAACAGTGACACCACATTTCCAAGAGCCAGTACTCAGTCAGAAAAAAAATGGCATTAGGGATAACAAGTGATGTTTGAAAGAGGAAATAGTCTGTCTCACAAAGTTGTGTAATACGTTGTATTTCACCAACACCCATGATAATAGCAAAATGAGCAATGTCCACATTTAGGCTACTCCATGGTAATATTTAGGAAGACAACATACAGCACAGTTATAAAAAGGAACCATTCAGTACAAAATATATAGAAATTATTGGACAGCTGTTTGAATTAATGAGGCACTCAATGATGCATGGTCACTATCACACTGAATCAGCTGACTATGCGATGTTGCACCATGTCATCATGAGCCCCAGTTAAAATCACCGAGCACTGTTCAAAAATGTTAAACAGCATGAATCACCCATTAAATCAACATTGAAATGTGATATGAATGCCCATTGACTACTCAGAAACCACTCAGAAAACAGAAGTCTGTGGGTGAAAGTGTCTAGTTTTTCAAGCCCGTATTTTCTCTCAGATGAGACAATAGTGGCCTAGCCCTTCCTGACATCTCTTGGCTTCCAGAAGCTCTGCTGTCATTCCGGGGTGACAAAGTGGCCCTAAAGCAAAAGGGCCTCAACAGAAAGACCATTGTACAATGAAGTGGCGAGATGGGGAGTCATCCACACTTGAAATCAGGACATGGGAGTCTTTTCCACAGTTTGAATGCTTCAGTTAAAAACAGAGCACACTGAAGACATCATGAGCACTTTAAAAACACTTCCCCTCGTCTTTTCTGCATCAGTCATGTATTTATTAACTACTCTTCTACAAGCTATTGGAAACTGGAGCCATGTGTCATGGGGAGGCATCAAATTAACTATCAATAGGGATTGTCACACCCCCACTGTGACTCGACAAATGAACTGACTGGGGAACTCTTACGGAAACCATCCACAGCAAACAGATCTCGCCTCACGCTAAATTCCAACCCCTCAAATGTATCCACTCCTCAAGAACAGGGTAAACTTGGCAACGTTAACCCTGTGTTTGTCTGTGTTGCCCTTTTCAAACCAGCAACACAAGCAGCATATTGATTGTGAGGGCACCGTAAAACCTTTGCTGGCTTTCAGGTCTTATCGATCTCTCAAAAAAATGTCTCCAATCCATTAGAGCGCTTTATATTCATGGCTCCTTTTGGTTCTGAAGTCCTGAAAACTTGCACGTTTATTTTACCACAACTGTGTTGAACTTTAATGGCAGGGCTGAATGAAGCACAGTTGGATGATCCATCTTATCGGTCTTGCTGACAGCAATGTTAGTTAGCCAGTAACCCAGCCATCCAAATGACCGGAGTGACTTACCAGAGGGCTGCAGGCTCCAGGAAGTGTCCAGCTAGGAGCCAAAGTAGGGCAGGGCCTTCCAGCACTACACTATTATTAGTCTCAATGGGGCGCCTGGCTTAACGCTCCACTCACGGTACAGAGACTAAACCCCCTCGATGAGCAGACTCAAGTGACTGAAGCATTGGGGCAGATGATCAATCTACCTATTAGTGTCTACTTGACAGTGAGCCTATTAAAAAAAAAAAGGCAGCCACAGAACAGGCCAGTGACCCAACATTTTAGAGTACAGAGGTCCTGAGGCAAACAAATGAGACCCAGCTAGTTGGCCATGCCTGCACAGGCCCACAATAGTCTTACCAGGAGTCGTATTCCTATTTTTTCAAAATCTCCTTTCAAGATGGCTACGGGTCGTGTTGAAATTGTTCCTGTAGTTAGAAATAAGATTAGCATTCCTGAAACATTATTTGGTCTGAGAAACTAAGCTAATTGATTACACCCAAATTGGTCCTTTTAATTTATAGGACTCAAAAAACAAACATAGTACCTAACATCCAATTTGGACCATAATTATTGTAAGTCATGAGGAATCCAATAACATGATCAAAAGTCCCCCCCCCCCCCATTATCAGTTCCCCATGTCTAACAAGTTGTAGCAACGGCTTGGAGTATTGTTTCGTCATACTATGTAATGTATTCCCTGTTAACCTGGTGGTTTTTCCCTGTTCCGAGAAATTGGCCATTGAAGTTGCTTGCATTACTTAACAAAAGTGTGAAAATACCCAGTTTTGTCCATTAGATGCCACTGTTCCTGCCACACCCTTTTATAAAATGTCACTGGTCTCATGTTTATTGAACAGATCACAACATTTTATTTGTAACTTTGGGTAGAGAGCCATTTGCTTGTGCTCATGATGAAAATAAATTGTATGGTCTGAGATGGTGGGTGTCATGGTTTGCTGAAATTACATGGAACAGCTCCTACGGACGCTCATTAAGAGGTGCTGCAGTAAAACAAAAAGACAGCGGAAAAGGCCTCATCTGAAAATCGGTGAAGGCCAAATTACTTCTTCCCATTTCACTTCAGCTTCCTTTGTGCTCGAGACCTGTTCTCAGCCAAACTCCCTATTAAAAATTCCCCTCGCACCTTCCAGTATAATTAGTCCACTGAAATATCATATGCCTCTTAATCAAAGCACTTGGTGGGCCTTGGCAGACTCCCCAAAGCTTTAGCAAAAGTTAATAAAGGAGAACGGGAGGGAAAGTTCTGCATCTTATCAAGGCACTGCAGGTGAGACTCGCGATTATCAAGACATACTGCTAAGTGCTAATTATGTGTGGACGGGGTTGGTTTCATTGGTTGTAAACTGTCGCTCTTGAAAGCAGGGTTGCTGTGTGTGTGTGTGTGTGTGTGTGTGTAGGCTATGGGTTGAAACATGGAACTATTGTAACTACCAAGACAGAAGTCACATGAGCCACTGATTACAGCTACAACTCACATTTCCATACAACCTTGACAATAAGAAGAGATTTAGGAATGTTAGTAAAAATGCTGCATCATTATGAGGCTACACTGCTGCTAGTACCAGGCCCGTCATTATGAGGCTACACTGCTGCTAGTACCAGGCCCATCATTATGAAGCTACACTGCTGCTAGTACTAGCCCGTACCAGCCCCATCATTATGAGGCTACACTGCTGCTAGTACCAGCCCCATCATTATGAGGCTACACTGCTGCTAGTACCAGGCCCATCATTATGAGGCTACACTGCTGCTAGTACCAGGCCCATCATTATGAGGCTACACTGCTGCTAGTACCAGGCCCATCTCTCTAATCATTCAAGACTTGCCCTGAAACACAGCCTTGACAGGGGGACTTTTACATTTCCAAGAGATTTGTGTTAATTCAATTCATAAATACATTACTGAGAAAGCTGTTATATTGTTAACATTGGATATTTAATCCACTGCAGCATACTAAATTGTACCATGCTTAAATAATGGTTTGGTTGTTTGCTAGACACACTTGTTACTGATGACAATACCTTGGGGTCGACACCGTGTAGGTAAGCCTTACTGAAAACAAGCCGATGGAACAATTTGTTAAGAGCAAGAGTTAACATGGTCGTGGGTCCTTGAAACACAATTTAGCCAGAAAACAGGAAGGGAGATGTTCAAGCACTGCCACTTCACTGCCACGTCCCAAAAGGACATGACAATTAGAGGTTTTCCTAGTGTGCTCCAGTAGGGTATGAGCAGCACAGAGTGGCCATCTGCCTGTATGCCTGGCCCCAGACACCCCACCTCTGATAACCTCCCAGCAAACCACCACAGGGCAGGACAAAGCCAAACAAGTGCCATAAAGCCACTCAGTCTGCTTTAGGACTCTGCTTTGCCATGGGCGGCAGGCAAAACCCCCAGAGACAATGGCATCTCCCCAGGGCACAGAAATGTTAACATTCCTTGAATACAAATTTCTTCAGCTGGAATATTTCAAAGCTCATAAAAGCAGCTCATTGTTGAGGGTTGCTTTCCAAAGCTACGGAACAGGAAGTAGGACTACCAAGCCTCATTCAAACAATAAAAAGGGGAAAAAACAGAAGAAATGTGTATATCTGTGGCAGGAAGCTAGACGGTACCGTCTCTCTTTAGGCTAATGCAAAGCAACTGATACAAAAGCCTCACACACACACACACACAATAATTAGCTTACTTTTTGACAGTCTGATAATCAGCCCAACTTATCATTCATTAATTTAGCCAAGATGATAACTGCTCCCAATAGAATGGGGTGGTAAGCTGAGATAACATAAGCTTGTTCAAACCCAGAACTAATTTAGTTCATCATGCAAATGAGACGCCAACATTTCCCTGAACACTGCATTGCCCCACACCATTTAGCCTACAGAACCTAAGTTCCTCAAGCAAGTAGCCTAGTGTTCTGGCTAATGTTGCTTTTCACATCTGTTCACACACTGGGGGCATTAACCACCTATGTGGTCTATTCGAGTTCTCAAGTAGTCTGAATAACATGACTGAAATAACAGCAACATTTTAAAAAAATAAATAAATAATAATAATAATAATAATTAGACTACAGGCCAGGCCTTTAACACTGGGCCTGATGTAGTCCTAGCAACTAGCTAGCCTCACCTACATGCTTCAAACATGACTTTTCGGTTCACTTTTTTTTTTTTTTTACACCTTTATTTAACTAGGCAAGTTAGTAAAGATCAAATTCTTATTTTCAATGACAGCCTAGGAACAGTGGGTTAACTGCCTTGTTCAGGGGCAGAACAACAGATTTTTACCTTGTCAGCTCGGGGATTTGATCTTGCAAACTTTTCGGTTAATAGTCCAACGATCTAACCACTAGGCTACCTGCCGCCACTAAAGCACATCAAAAGGCCCATGTATTCCCAATGACTATATAAAATAATTTAGCATTTTGCCCTGATGCGACCCAAAGCCGAGCCCCTTGAGGAAAGAGATGGCTCCAGCAGCTGACTGGAGAAGTAGAGTAGAGGCCATTTGTCCACTGTTTGTAAAGTAGCTGGATCTTCTGGCTGCAATCAGCACCTGTCTATCCAACTATAGCACCCTTAATACTGGTCTACTTCACATAGCAGAGAGCCACATAGGAAAAAAGCTTTGTAATTAACTGAACACTTTCCCTAGAACTAAAGATTCCTGTTGAATCAACTTAACACTGATGCATTAATCAAAGCTGTAAATACATTAGTTTCTACATAAATGCAGGAATTACAATTTAGTGTGTGCGCAACATCCAACATATTGAAAGCCCTCACTGAGAGGTGGAGCCAGGTTCAAGAGAATTAGCAAAACAGTCAATTCAGCACCATGCATAAGAGTTGTAAGACTTCTTGTAAGAATACAGAAACAATGTGGTCCAGAGGTTCATTCCACTGAAACAGCAGAGCTTGCAGACAGACGCCTGATAAGGAAAACAGCTGTGGTTGACTATCCAGCTCTTGTCAAGACAGGCAGATCTTTCCAGATTCATGTTTCAGACATGACCTGATTAAGCAATGAAGGGAAAGGCCTACGCATTTCATTCAGGCAAATTCTTTCTAGAGCCATGCCTGACCTGAAGGGAAAGCAGCAAGTCCTGTAAACTGCTGAGGTGAAGTGACTTGATCAGACAACACTGCAAACTAGACAGGGCTGAGGCCAATGTTCCCTCAATTTTTTTCCCAGCACTGAGAAAATGTAAAGTATGCTGAGCGCAAACTTGAACATAGTAAAAATTCAGTGCAACTTCCAGCCCGTTGACTGAACACTGAGGGTGCACCCACTTTAAGTTACAGTTTTAACAGAGGCCAAGGTGACTGAACACTGAGGGTGCACCCACTTTAAGTTACAGTTTTAACAGAGGCCAAGGTGACTGAACACTGAGGGTGCACCCACTTTAAGTTACAATTTTAACAGAGGCCGAGGTGACTGAACACTGAGGGTGCACCCACTTTAAGTTACAGTTTTAACAGAGGCCGAGGTGACTGAACACTGAGGGTGCACCCACTTTAAGTTACAGTTTTAACAGAGGCCAAGGTGACTGAACACTGAGGGTGCACCCACTTTAAGTTACAGTTTTAACCTCTTGGATCTCTAGGGGCGCTATTTTATTTTTGGATAAAAAACGTTCCCGTTTTAAGCGCGATATTTTGTCACGAAAAGATGCTCGACTATGCATATTCTTGACAGTTTTTGAAAGAAAACACTCTGAAGTTTCAGAATCTGCAAAGATAGTCTGTAAGTGCCCCAGAACTCATTCTACAGGCGAAACCAAGATGATGCGTCAACCAGGAAACTAGCAGAATTTCTGAAGCTCTGTTTTCCATTGTCTCCTTATATGGCTGTGATTGCGCAAGGAATGAGCCTACACTCTCTGTCGTTCCCCCAAGGTCTTAGCAGCATTGTGACGTATTTGTAGGCATATCATTGGAAGATTGACCATAAGAGACTACATTTTCCAAGTGTCCGCCTGGTGTCCTGCGTGGAATTCGGTGCGCAATTGCCAGCTGCTTGTACTTTACCATTTGATTCAGGGGAGAAACCATGCGTCCAAGAACGATATATCAATGAAGAGATATGTGAAAAACACCTTGAGGATTGATTCTAAACAACGTTTGCCATGTTTTCAGTCGATATTATGGAGTTAATTTGGAAAAAAGTTCGCGTTTTGAGGACTGAATTTTCGTTTTTTTTTTTGGTAGCCAAATGTGATGTGCAAAACGGAGCTATTTCTAATACACAAAGAATCTTTTTGGGAAAAACTGAGCATCTGCTATCTAACTGAGAGTCTCCTCATTGAAAACATCTGAAGTTCTTCAAAGGTAAATGATTTTATTTGAAGGCTTTTATGTTTTTGTTGAAATGTTGCGTGCTGGATGCTAACGCTAATGCTAACGCTAAATGCTACGCTAGCTAGCTACTTTTACACAAATTATTGTTTTCCTATGGTTGAGAAGCATATTTTGAAAATCTGAGATGACAGTGTTGTTTACAAAAGGCTAAGCTTGAGAGATGGCATATTTATTTCATTTCATTTGCGATTTTCATGAATAGTTAACGTTGCGTTATGGTAATGAGCTTGAGTCTGTATTCCTGATACCGGATCCGGTATGGGGAGATCCAAGAGGTTAACAGAGGCCAAGGTGACTGAACACTGAGGGTGCACCCACTTTAAGTTACAGTTTTAACAGAGGCCGAGGTGACTGAACACTGAGGGTGCACCCACTTTAAGTTACAGTTTTAACAGAGGCCAAGGTGACTGAACACTGAGGGTGCACCCACTTTAAGTTACAGTTTTAACAGAGGCCAAGGTGACTGAACACTGAGGGTGCACCCACTTTAAGTTACAGTTTTAACAGAGGCCAAGGTGACTGAACACTGAGGGTGCACCCACTTTAAGTTACAGTTTTAACAGAGGCCAAGGTGACTGAACACTGAGGGTGCACCCACTTTAAGTTACAGTTTTAACAGAGGCCAAGGTGACTGAACACTGAGGGTGCACCCACTTTAAGTTACAGTTTTAACAGAGGCCAAGGTGACTGAACACTGAGGGTGCACCCACTTTAAGTTACAGTTTTAACAGAGGCCAAGGTGACTGAACACTGAGGGTGCACCCACTTTAAGTTACAGTTTTAACAGAGGCCGAGGTGACTGAACACTGAGGGTGCACCCACTTTAAGTTACAGTTTTAACAGAGGCCAAGGTGACTGAACACTGAGGGTGCACCCACTTTAAGTTACAGTTTTAACAGAGGCCAAGGTGACTGAACACTGAGGGTGCACCCACTTTAAGTTACAGTTTTAACAGAGGCCAAGGTGACTGAAAATGTTGTTTGATGCCAGAAACCACTTTACAAAATAAAATGCATTATTATTCCCATACCATTACTACAGAGAATCAGACAGTTACCCTGTTGGCTTAGCTTATTTCATGCCTGTCTCAAAATACAGCACTGCCCCTTTAAGACAAAACAAAAAAGCTCTTTACCTGACTCTCTTTTCAAAGATTTATAGAAATGCATGTGTTTTGTGCTCTTGGAGGAAGCAATCACTCCCCATTGCTGACTACAAAAAATTGTGTAACTTGGCTAACTCACTAACTAGCAAAAGATATAAACAAAATGTGTACAAAACAAAAGCATTTACTCATGACTGATCATGCTGTAAACACAGTCCAGCTCAAAGTAAATGGCACACATCCATATATGGCAACAGTCTATTTGCATATAGGCCTACTGCAGCACAGGTATGTGTAGAGTACAGGTTAAGTAGTGCATGTCAATGCAATAGAATCCTACTCCGATGCGTTCTGCCGACAGCAAAAGTATTTTGTTTTGGGTAGTGTTGCATTGAAAGTGACCACCGTTATGTTTGGAGGAAAAAGGGGGATGCTTGCAAGCTGAAGAACACCATCCCAACCGTGAAGCACGGGGGTGGCAGCATCATGTTGTGGGGGTGCTTTGCTGGAGGAGGGACTGGTGCACTTCACAAAATAGATGGCATCATGAGGCAGGAAGATGGTGAATATATTAAAGCAACATCTCAAGACATCAGTGAAAGCTTGGGTCTTCCAAATGGACAATGACCCAAAGCAGACTTCCAAAGTTGGGGCAAAATGACTTAAGGACAACAAAGTCAAAGTATTGGAATGGCCATCACAAAGTCCTGAACTTAATCCTATAGAAAATGTGTGGGGAGAACTGAAAAAGCGTGTGCGAACAACGAGGCCTACAAATCTGTCTCAGTTACACCATCTCTGTCAAGAGGAATGGGCCAAAATACACACAAATTATTGTGGGAAGCTTGTGGAAGGCTCCCCAAAACATTCGGCCCAAGTTAAACAATGCTACCAAATACTAATTGAGTGTATGTAAACTTCTGACCCACTGGGAATGTGATGAAATAAATAACATTTAAATAAATCACTCTACTATTATTCTGACATTTCACTTTCTTAAAATAAAGTGGTGATCCTAACTGACCTAAAACAGAGAGTTTTTACTAGGATTAAAATGTCAGGAATTGAGAAAAACTGAATTTAAATGTATTTGGCCAAGGTGTATGTAAACTTCCGACTTCAAATGTATATGGCCAATATACCACGGCTAAGGGCTGTTCTTACGCACGACGCAACGCAGAGTGCCTGCAGACAGCCCTTAGCCGTGGTATATTGGCCATATACCACAAACCTCTGAGATGCCGTATTGCTAGTATAAACTGGTTACCAATGGAATTAGAGCAGTAAAAATAAATAAGTTCTCATACCCATGGTATATTGTCTGATATACCACGGCTGTCAGCCAATCAGCATTCAGTGTTTGAACCCCGAATTCAGGGTTTGATCACAACAGTAATAGATATGTTGTTGTATTACTTGTTTAAATAATTTGCTGATGGTGCGTGCATCTGATGGTCATTCACAGCGGAGGGCGAGAGCAGCAGACTGAGGGTCCGCCTCTCAACACCCCTCCACTTTCCCTTTCCTACACTGACCAAAATGTTGACATTGCTAAGTAAGAAATGAAACATGAACTCAGTCATAAAAACAGCAGCTCTTTGCTGTACTCATTGAGTCTCTCTCATGGTTTTACACATCTTGAAATCTCACAGTACCAACGTTGCTTCAGCTTTCTATAATGCCTGCTGCGTTACTGCAGACACGATCATCTGGGCCAACTGATTTGGACAGCGGTAGGTCTGAGCCAACTGATTGGACAGCGGTAGGTCTGAGCCAACTGATTGGACAGCGGCAGGTCTGAGCCAACTGATTGGACAGCGGCAGGTCTGAGCCAACTGATTGGACAGCGGCAGGTCTGAGCCAACTGATTGGACAGCGGCAGGTCTGAGCCAACTGATTGGACAGCGGTAGGCCTTTAGTGCACTTGATTTGCTCTCTGGGCCCGCCGGGAAGGGAGAGTTTGTACCTACAGTCACATGAAATGGTTCAAAATGGCAACCTTTCCCCTACCCGGGTGCACCTACCACCAACAGCAGGAGACAAATAAATAAAAAATAGGAACAAGGATTTATCGTTGGGGTTTTTACAGAAATGTTTGAAGGTCGACTAGGAATGCCTTGGAGATTGACCAATCGATCGACCGGTTGGTGACCACTGCTCTAGAAAGTTGAGTGAAGTTTAATCTCAAGCTACTCTCTGCAGGCTGATATTTCTGCACTGCAGTCCCAGGGAGCTGCGTGTCTCGGGGCTACTGCGTGTGCGCGCACAGCTTAGAGGGAACATTGGCTGCAGCAGAAATCTCAAATTAAACTCTAAACCCAATGAGCCATTTATGCATCACATTTCTAGAAAAGATGTAGTCCCCGGGTCTTTTCAAAAGTGCTTATGAATGAAAAGGCATTTCCACTGATGAGTCTCTTTTGGAAGTCTGAATAGCAACTGATGCACTGTTCCTTTGAGCATCAGCTAGCTCTGCACTTCAATCACAGAAAGAATAATTCAAGAATGTATGACAAAATGTGCTGATGAAGGACACTCATTGAAGAGAGGGCTTTGAAATGGGTTTGGAAGGACACGTAAACTACAAATCACAGTCGCTGACTGACAAAAGTGCACACTGCCAAGGCCAAACCATGGAGGCTTTCTTGGCATATACAGTGCCTAAAGAACATATTCAGAAATATATATATAACACAAGTGTTCAACAACCGGAGTTAGAATCACCTTTGGCAGCGATTACAGCTGTGAGTCTTTCTGGGTAAGTCTAAGAGCTTTCCATACCTGGATTGAACAATATTGCCATACTATTATTTATTTTTAATGGTTTAAGCTCTATCAAGTTGATTGTTGATTATTTTTAAGTCTGCCATTTATCCGGAGGCTGCATTCATTGTAGCTGGGGATTTTAACAAGGCTAATCTGAAAACAAGACTCCCTAAATTTTATCAGCATATCGATTGCGCAACCAGGGGTGGAAAGACCTTGGATTATTGTTACTCTAACTTCCGCGACGCATATAAGGCCCTGCCCCGCCCCCCTTTCGGAAAAACTGACCACGACTCCATTTTGTTGATCCCTGCCTACAGACAGAAACTAAAACAAGAGGCTCCCACGCTGAGGACTGTCCAACGCTGGTCCGACCAAGCTGACTCCACACTCCAAGACTGCTTCCATCACGTGGACTGGGACATGTTTCGTATTGCGTCAGACAACAACATTGACGAATACGCTGATTCGGTGTGCGAGTTCATTAGAACGTGCGTTGAAGATGTCGTTCCTATAGCAACGATTAAAACATTCCCTAACCAGAAACCGTGGATTGATGGCAGCATTCGCGTGAAACTGAAAGCGCGAACCACTGCTTTTAATCAGGGCAAGGTGTCTGGTAACATGACCGAATACAAACAGTGCAGCTATTCCCTCCGCAAGGCTATCAAACAAGCTAAGCGTCAGTACAGAGACAAAGTAGAATCTCAATTCAACGGCTCAGACACAAGAGGCATGTGGCAGGGTCTACAGTCAATCACGGACTACAGGAAGAAGTCCAGCCCAGTCACGGACCAGGATGTCCTGCTCCCAGGCAGACTAAATAACTTTTTTGCCCGCTTTGAGGACAATACAGTGCCACTGACACGGCCTGCAACGAAAACATGCGGTCTCTCCTTCACTGCAGCCGAGGTGAGTAAGACATTTAAACGTGTTAACCCTCGCAAGGCTGCAGGCCCAGACGGCATCCCCAGCCGCGCCCTCAGAGCATGCGCAGACCAGCTGGCCGGTGTGTTTACGGACATACTCAATCAATCCCTATACCAGTCTGCTGTTCCCACATGCTTCAAGAGGGCAACCATTGTTCCTGTTCCCAAGAAAGCTAAGGTAACTGAGCTAAACGACTACCGCCCCGTAGCACTCACTTCCGTCATCATGAAGTGCTTTGAGAGACTAGTCAAGGACCATATCACCTCCACCCTACCTGACACCCTAGACCCACTCCAATTTGCTTACCGCCCAAATAGGTCCACAGACGATGCAATCTCAACCACACTGCACACTGCCCTAACCCATCTGGACAAGAGGAATACCCATGTGAGAATGCTGTTCATCGACTACAGCTCGGCATTCAACACCATAGTACCCTCCAAGCTCGTCATCAAGCTCGAGACCCTGGGTCTCGACCCAGCCCTGTGCAACTGGGTACTGGACTTCCTGACGGGCCGCCCCCAGGTGGTGAGGGTAGGCAACAACATCTCCTCCCCGCTGATCCTCAACACTGGGGCCCCACAAGGGTGCGTTCTGAGCCCTCTCCTGTACTCCCTGTTCACCCACGACTGCGTGGCCACGCACGCCTCCAACTCAATCATCAAGTTTGCGGACGACACAACAGTGGTAGGCTTGATTACCAACAGCGACGAGACGGCCTACAGGGAGGAGGTGAGGGCCCTCGGAGTGTGGTGTCAGGAAAATAACCTCACACTCAGCGTCAACAAAACTAAGGAGATGATTGTGGACTTCAGGAAACAGCAGAGGGAACACCCCCCTATCCACATCGATGGAACAGTAGTGGAGAGGGTAACAAGTTTTAAGTTCCTCGGCATACACATCACAGACAAACTGAATTGGTCCACTCACACAGACAGCATTGTGAAGAAGGCGCAGCAGCGCCTCTTCAACCTCAGGAGGCTGAAGAAATTCGGCTTGTCACCAAAAGCACTCACAAACTTCTACAGATGCACAATCGAGAGCATCCTGGCGGGCTGTATCATCACCGCCTGGTACGGCAACTGCTCCGCCCTCAACCGTAAGGCTCTCCAGAGGGTAATGAGGTCTGCACAACGCATCACCGGGGGCAAACTACCTGCCCTCCAGGACACCTACACCACCCGATGTCACAGAAGGCCATAAAGATCATCAAGGACATCAACCACCCGAGCCACTGCCTGTTCACCCCGCTATCATCCAGAAGGCGAGGTCAGTACAGGTGCATCAAAGCTGGGACCGAGAGACTGAAAAACAGCTTCTATCTCAAGGCCATCAGACTGTTAAACAGCCACCACTAACATTGAGTGGCTGCTGCCAACACACTGACACTGACTCAACTCCAGCCACTTTAATAATGGGAATTGATGGGAAATGATGTAAATATATCACTAGCCACTTTAAACAATGCTACCTTATATAATGTTACTTACCCTACATTATTCATCTCATATGCATACGTATATACTGTACTCTATACCATAGACTGTATTCTTATGTAATACATGTATCACTAGCCACTTTAAACTATGCCACTTTGTTTACATACTCATCTCATATGTATATACTGTACTCGATACCATCTACTGTATCTTGCCTATGCTGCTCTGTACCATCACTCATTCATATATCCTTATGTACATATTCTTTATCCCCTTACACTGTGTACAAGACAGTAGTTTTGGAATTGTTAGTTAGATTACTTGTTGGTTATTACTGCATTGTCGGAACTAGAAGCACAAGCATTTCGCTACACTCTAACATCTGCTAACCATGTGTATGTGACAAATAAAATTTGATTTGATTTGATTTTCATGCAGATGTTAAGTCAAAACTGTAACTAGGCCACTCAGGATCATTTAATGTCATCTTGGAAAGAAACTACAGTGTATATTTGGTCTTGCGTTTTAGGTTATTGTCCTTCTGAAAGGTGAATTTGTCTCCAAGTGTCTGTTGGAAAGCAGACTGAACAAGGTTTTACTCTAGGATTTTGCCTTTGCTTAGCTCTATTCTGTTTCTATTTATCCTAAAACACATCCCTAGTTCTTGACGATTAATAACATACCCATAACATGATGCAGCCACTACCATGCTTGAAAATATGAAGTGGTACTCAGTGATGTGATGGATTTGCTACAAATATAATGCCTTGTATTGAGGAATGCATGTTTTGGAATATTTATATTCTATACAGTCTTCCTTCTTTTCACTCTGTCATTTAGGTTAGTATTGTGGAGTAACTACAATGTTGATCCATCCTCAGTTCTCCTGTCACAGCCATTAAACTCTGTAACCCCTTTAAAAAGTCACAATTGGCCTCATTGTGCTATCCCTGAGTGGTTTCCTTCCTCTCCGGCAACTGAGTTTGGACGGGGGTCTGGATCGTCGCAGTGACTGACTATATTGATACACCCTCCAAAGCGTAATTATTAACTTCACCATGCTCAAAGGGATATTCAATGTCTGCTTGCTTTTTTTTTTGTATTACCCATCTACCAATAGGTGCCCTTCTTTGTGAGGCATTGGAAAACCTCCCTGGTCTTTGTGGTTGAATCTGTGTTCTGTGTTTGAAATTCACTGCTCGACGGAGAAACCTTACAGATAATTGTATGTGTGGGGTACAGAGATGACGCAGTCATTATAAAATAAATATTAAACACTATTATTACACACAGAGTGAGTCCATGCAAACGTATGTGACTTTTTAATCAAATTTTTACTCCTGAACTTATTTAAGCTTGCCATAAGAAACGGGTTGAATACTTGACTCAAGACATTCCAGCTTTTTATTTTGTGTGTGTGTGTGATATAGATATATATATATTTTTTTTTAAATGGGGGGAAAATAATGACACTCAATTTAATACATTTAAAATTCAGGCTGTAACAACAAAAAAAAAGTGTGGAAAAAGTCAAATTGTGTTAACTTTCTGAAGGCATTAGGCTTGCTAGAGCGCACAGAGCAAAGACTGCTTCTCAGAGCAGAGAGATGCAGACACACAACAGCCAAGTGGGCTGAGCCAGTGCTCAGCCAGTGCACACAAAAGCCCCAAAAAGTAACTGTATCCAAGACTGCAGTAACAGTTTGACAGAACAAAGTGAAGCTGGATGAACCTCCGTTAATTGGTGAAGAGGCTGGATAGAATAGAACTGACTGGGGTGTGTGACACTTTTTTATTTCTGAAAAGTAGTGTATTTTTTAAAGATCAGGGGAGCCAAACAAACAGCCCTCAGGGCAAAATAAGTTTGACACCCCTGTTTTAGGTTGTTTTCACACTTGGTCCCTTTCAGACGACTTTGGAGAACTCAATGCAGTTTGCAAAAAGAAAATTGTACAGTGCGAACATTCCAAAGGAACTCCGACCTCTCAAAAGAGCCCCAGACGCGAAGCGAAACCATCTGGAGAGGTGGTCTGAACTCGGTTCCTTCACTTTTTGGGGGTAATGTGAACAAAAATCTCCCCAGGTTTACATGTCGTTATTCCAGCGCCACCGTTTCCCCTGACATAACCCCTCACATTAGTGCCACGAAAGAGAGATGATGTGCAGGTTTGTGGGGGAAAATGTGCCGTTTTGGATATTGATTAGCAATTGTCAAGAATGCACAGAAATGCCCCAAAAAATGGTGGATTTTATTTCAGATAATTTTTTGCAATATATGATCTATAGGCTAAGAGAGCTTCATAGCCTGTTTATTCGATTGTGGGGGTTGAATAGTGTGAGGAGATAATATACTGTATTTGGTGAGAATCACAAACTAGGGTACAACATTTATTCTAGCTCTCAAAAGGGGCAGTACCCAACATCAGGTTTACAATTTACCATGACAGCATTATTTAATCTGCAGTTATTCTTCTGCCATTTATTATGTTACCATAATATTTACATGTTAATCGTATCTTCTGATTAAAATGATTGTCTCATCTTTTAACTAAATGCAATCTATTAGCTTCCAACAACGTAAGTAGGTATATCTAGCTGTCCAATAACACATTCTGATTGAATGGCTTTCCTGCCATTTGTAAAAACTCCGAGTGTATTGAATGAATTTTTGAAAAATATCTTGGGTCCAGTCTAAACATAGCAATGTGACTCACAAAATAGGTGAACTGGCAAAATAGTTGAGTCCTCATTCAAATGCAAGGGCAGTGTGAACACAAAGAGAACTGAGTTATTTAGATTTTTTTTTTATCCCCAGGGTTCGCTTTAAAAATGACTGAAAACACCCATAGATGAATCAGACTAGTTTTATACTATGCTAGCATAGCAAAACTCTAAAACGGGACTGAGGAGGGTGGAATCTACTTTGATTGTGGTTGGGTTGTACAGACAGGATAACTCAAGTGTTAATGTTGTACCATCTGGTAGTTAGAAATAGTTAACTAGTTTACTCGCCTAAACTCAGAAGTTCAGAGTTGAACGCATGAGAGACTGGCCACGTAGCAGGAGCTTGCTAGAATGTCAAGAGGGCATGAACACTGTTAAGGTACCCAAATGTGGCTTTCCTTCTTTTCTTTATCCCTTTACATTGAACAACATACCTAGTTAGTGTTTTTGTGCAACTTGCAAAACATATAGCTAGTTAGCTAGCTAACGTTACCCGCTGTGGCTGTACGAGTGTGTCTACAAGAAGCTAACGTAGCTGCCAGCTGATGTCTTAAAACATTGCTGGCTGGTCCACTACTGTAACGTTAGCTAACTGGCAGGCTAACGTGTACATGTAACTTCCATGCATCCTATCAAATACAATGATAGCTAGCTACTTAGCTAGCAAACAAGCTAGTACGGCAAAAATAGCAATTTCCGTCGCTATACTGTCTGAACAAGGCACTACATATGACGGTTGTCCTAACTAGCAGCTGGCTGTGTATGTGGAGAATGGAAAATTATTGCAAACAGACGTTAGCATTACATGGGCAATAATAAACATTAGAGAATGCTGAAAGACGTGTGACTTACCTGCGACAAAAGCTCAATAAATGTCCTGTTCAGTTATAGTGCTGAATATCCAGGGATGCTGAAATCAATGACTTAGATAGCTGGCTTCTCTCTGAATGTTCCTTTTCACAAGAGGCTGTATGCCTTACCTTCGCGCAACATTTAATGTGGACACACAATCGCGCATCTGCTTCTCACTGCTAGCACTCTGACACCGCGAGACAGTACGAGAGGGTGGAGATCCGACGGACCAATGAGAGGCCCCGGTGAGAAAGGCAATGGCCAATGAAATCGAAGATTGTCGGTTGTTTTTTTTGCCATTGGCAGATTCAGATATCTGACGTTAGGAGTCGCGGTTGTGCACATACACAGTCATTTTAAATGATCTGTCTGTTATTTTAACGAAATGGGATAAAAGTGTGTTTCATTCAATAGCAAAAACAGTTGTAAAAACATAAATTGTGATCATATATGGCTCTTAAAATGATCTGGTAAGGAGGTTTTGATTCATTGTGACTACAGCTATAGGCTACAAGGTATATTGTGGAATGTGGATGGATGCTACATCTCTGTATGAAAATGAGCAGAGGTGGGGTGGCTACCTGCTATCCTGAGACCAAGATCTAGTCTGTTGTATTCATATAACTAACATTGAATTTCTGCAGAATTAGACTAAACTTATGTTGAACCCTCTCAAGTGGCATTGCAATATGAGTTCTGATGTTGTCATATGAGTTCTCATGTTGTGTGATATGAGTTCAGATGTTGTGATATGAGTTCTCATGTTGTGTGATATGAGTTCTCATGTTGTCATATGAGTTTTCATGTTGTGTGATATGAGTTCAGATGTTGTGATATGAGTTCTTATGTTGTGTGATATGAGTTCTCGTGTTGTGATATGAGTTCTGATGTTGTGTGATATGAGTTCTGATGTTGTGATATGAGTTCTTATGTTGTGTGATATGAGTTCTCGTGTTGTGATATGAGTTCTGATGTTGTGTGATATGAGTTCTGATGTTGTGATATGAGTTCTCATGTTGTGTGATATGAGTTCTGATGTTGTGATATGAGTTCTCATGTTGTGTGATATGAGTTCTCATGTTGTGATATGAGTTCTCATGTTGTGTGATATGAGTTCTCATGTTGTGTGATATGAGTTCTCATGTTGTGATATGAGTTCTGATGTTGTGTGATATGAGTTCTCATGTTGTGTGATATGAGTTCTCATGTTGTGATATGAGTTCTCATGTTGTGTGATATGAGTTCTCATGTTGTGTGATATGAGTTCTCATGTTGTGATATGAGTTCTCATGTTGCTCTTTTTTGGCCTGTTTTAATTTGAGAAGAAAAAAAGTCTCAAGTCATCCCTGTTCAACATAGGCTGTGACCTGGCTGAAAACGTACATCACATTTGATTTCATGACAGCAGTACCAGAATCCCATTTTTTTTAAAGGAGCACTAGACCAATGTTTCAGTGTGTCCTTCTACTCTGCTTGTGTACAACCGGGCTGGGAGCTGTACTCATTAATTGTGCTATTTTCAGACATATTTACTCCAGATGAAACATTCACAACGTAAAAGGCGTTAAGCAAATCAATAACACATTTATTTTTGATTACTGCAGATTAGGGGACTTTGTGTGTGTGTGTGTGTCTGTGTGTGTAGACTGCAGGCTACAATTAAGCTAATGAAGCAGGTTCTCATAAGGGCATGTCTTCTTGCATTATAAAACAACAATATTTCTGGATCTGTGGTGGTGCTCAGTCATGGCAAATGCAGGTTACAAATGCTTTGTTAGCGTATAATTACGTGCTCTGCCTAATAGATCGGTCAATAGAATTGTAATCATGTGTGGAAAATGTTTATAAACAGTAAACATCATAGACAGGGTTAGGATGTATCATACACCCACCACCCTTAAAAACACACAGCCATTTGTAATTCCAATATGATTCATTTTATTCACAAAACAACAACCCTTTGAGGCCGTTGTCAAGCCCTTTCTCATGTTCATCAGCTCATACAGTGTCCTTTCATCAGGCTCCCCTACTCACCTCCATGCATTATTCACTATGTCCCCCCCCCCCCCCCCCCCCCCCCCCTCCCAGTGAAAGGGTTCCTGACCTGCGATGAAGAGCTTCACTCCACACTCAGCCTTGCATGCTGGGTAATGAGCTTTGGCCATGTGTATGGCTGGTCATGCTTTTTGGATGTGTCACTGGGGTCGGTGTCCTGGTCCACTCTGCTAAGTGAAGAAAGGAAACAGGCTGCAGGCTACAGGGTGCTGTGGGTGTTATAGGAATAACATGCCAATAGGATGCACCATTTACAAGAGTGGCTTTTTAATGGTCAGCCGAATAGTCAAAGATAGTAGCGTTGTGTATTTGTTGTTTGGATCAATGTTATTTTCAGTGTGTGTGTGTGTGTGTGTCATTTTGTGTGTGTGCGTGTGTGTGTGTGTGTGTGTGTGTGTGTGTGCTCTCCCACAGGAGTGCCTGCCCATCTCCAACATAGAGGAGGAGACAGTCTCTCAGAAGTAAACAGTCTCTCAGAAGTAAACCGTCTCTCAGAAATAAACAGACTCTCAGAAGTAAACAGTCTCTCAGAAGGAAACAGTCTCTCAGAAGTAGACAGTCTTTCAGAAGTAAACAGTCTCTCAGAAGTAAACAGTCTCTCAGAAGTAAACAGTCTCTCGGGATGTGTGTGTGTAAATTCCTATGTGTACATGTGCTACATTTTGGAGGTGTGTTTGAATGTTCCCTGCTTGTTGACAAGGAAGCTCAAATTGTGATGATTGAAATCTGGACCCAAGATGCCAGGGGTGCATTCAGTTCGGTTCAACATTTGCTAATTGCTTGACGGTTTGTACTGAATGACACATTTCCCCAAAACAATGTGCAATATGGTTGTGACCATTTTAAAACACAAAACCTGTGCAGCACATATCATTCTCAGTCATTCTCTGGGTCACCATATCCACAACATTCTTCAACTGGTCATTCAGCACGCCGTTCTTCAACTGGGTGTTCAGCACACCGTTCTTCAACTGGTCATTCAGCACACTGTTCTTCAACTGTGTGTTCAGCACACCGTTCTTCAACTGGGTGTTCAGCGCACCGTTCTTCAAATGTGTGTTCAGCACACCGTTCTTCAACTGGTCATTCAGCACACCGTTCTTCAACTGGGTGTTCAGCACACCGTTCTTCAACTGGGTGTTCAGCGCACCGTTCTTCAAATGTGTGTTCAGCACACCGTTCTTCAACTGGTCATTCAGCACACCGTTCTTCAACTGGTCATTCAGCACACCGTTCTTCAACTGGGTGTTCAGCACATCGTTCTTCAACTGGGTGTTCAGCACACCGTTCTTCAACTGGGTGTTCAGCACACCGTTCTTCAACTGGGTGTTCAGCACACCGTTCTTCAACTGGGTGTTCAGCACACCGTTCTTCAACTGGGCGTTCAGCACACCGTTCTTCAACTGGTCATTCAGCACACCGTTCTTCAACTGGGTGTTCAGCACACCGTTCTTCAACTGGGTGTTCAGCACACTGTTCTTCAACTGGGTGTTCAGCACACCGTTCTTCAACTGGGCGTTCAGCACACCGTTCTTCAACTGGGCGTTCAGCACACCGTTCTTCAACTGGGTGTTCAGCACACCGTTCTTCAACTGGGCATTCAGCACACCGTTCTTAAACTGGGCGTTCGGTACAGTTTCCTTTGAATTCAACGTTGCACACCGTTCTGTCAAACTGAACGCACCCAGCTGCATAATAATGAGTATGTAACTTTGCACTAATACAGGGGGGGAAAACGACACAAGAAGGAGGGCAGAAGGAATTAAGTAGGTCTATCTTGTTTTGGGAGAGGATGTGAGTGGAAAGTTGTTAAAACCACAGAGGACATTTCGGCACCTAATCACATTTCCTGGCAACCACGTTCTCGATTCCCTCATCCAGGAACATGCAGAATGTTATTGAAATTAATAAGCTTAGTGTTTTTATCCCTGTCCCTATGCACAGAGGCTGATGTCTGGCACTACCCAGGTAGCTACTTCGAATGAAAAATATGCTCAAACACATGGTGGATATTATTCCATAGTAGTGTCAAAAAGCAGCATTCACAACACTGATATGAGCTTTATATACACATCCAGCTTTACAGTACTTATAACTGCACTGCCAAAATTAGGAATTAGCGTCTTATTAAAAAAATAATACGTTTGGATGAAGATACTAGATGTGGACTGAAGAAGTTACATGCATATGCTCATACTACAGGTTTAGGCATAAATATGTTATTATTAGGTTGATCAAGGAAGCGAAGGTAACCTGCCTAAATGATTACCGCCCCGTAGCACTCTTGTTGGTAGCCATGAAGTGCTTTGAAAGGCTGGTCATGGCTCACATCAACAGCATCCTCCAGGATACACTAGACCCACACCAATTCGCATACCGCCCCAACAGATCCACAGATGGCGCAATCTCAATCGCACTCCATCCTGTCCTTTCCTACCTGTACAAAAGGAACACCTATGTGAGAATGCTGTTCATTGACTACAGCTCAGAGTTCAACACCATAGTGCCCACGAAGCTCATCACTAGGCTAAGGACCCTGGGACTTAACACCTCCCTCTGCAACTGGATCCTGGACTTCTTGACGGGCCGCCCCCAGGTGGAAAGGGTAGGCAACAACACGTCTGCCACGCTGATATTCAACACTGGGGCCCCTCAGGGGTGTGTACTTAGTCCCCTCCTGTACTCCCTGTTCACCCAATACTGCATGGCCAAACACAACTCCAACACCATCAATAAGTTTGCTGACGACACAACAGTGTTGCCTGATCACCAACAACAAGACAGCCAATAAGGAGGAGGTCAGAGAACTGGCAGTGTGGTGCCACCTCTCCCTCAATGTGAGCAAGACAAAGGAGTTGATCGTGGACTACAGGAAAAGGCGGGCTGAACAGGCCACCATTAACATCGACAGGGCTATAGTGAAGCGGGTCAAGAGTTTCAAGTTCCTCTGTGTCCACATCACCAACAAACTATCATGGTCCAAATACACCAAGACAGTCGTGAAGAGGGCACGGCAAAACCTAACCTCTTCCCCCTCAGGAGACTGAAAAGATTTGGCATGGGTCCCCAGATCCTCAAAGAGTTATACAGCTGCACCATTGAGAGCATCCTGACCAGTTGCATCACCGCCTGGTATGGCAACTGCTCTGCATCTGACCGTAAGGCACTTCAGAGGGTAGTGCGTACAGCCCAGTACATCATTGGGGCCAAGCTTCCTGCCATCCAGGACCTTTATAATAGGTGGTGTCAGAGGAAAGCCCATAAAATTGTCAGACTCCAGTCACCCAAATCATAGACGGTTTTCTCTGCTTCCGCACGGCAAGCGGTACCGGAGCGCCAAGTCTAGGACCAAGAGGCACTTTAACAGCTTCTACCCCCAAGCCATAAGACTGCTGAACAATTAATCAAATGGCCACCGGACTATTTACATTGATCCCCCCCCCCCCCATTTATTTTGTACACTGCTGCTACTCTCTGTTTATTATCTATGCATAGTCACTTCACCCTACCTACATGTACAAATTCCCTCAACTAACCTGTACCCCCACCCATTGACTCAGTGCCGGTACCCCCTGTATATAGCCTCTACATTGACTCAGTACCGGTACCCCCTGTATATAGCCTCTACATTGACTCTGTACCGGTACCCCCTGTATATAGCCTCCACATTGACTCAGTACCGGTACCCCCTGTATATAGCCTCTACATTGACTCAGTACCGGTACCCCCTGTATATAGCCTCCACATTGACTCGGTACCGGTAACCCCTGTATATAGCCTCCACATTGACTCGGTACCGGTACCCCCTGTATATAGCCTCCACATTGACTCAGTACCGGTACCCCCTGTATATAGCCTCCACATTGACTCGGTACCGGTAACCCCTGTATATAGCCTCCACATTGACTCGGTACCGGTACCCCCTGTATATACCCTCTACATTGACTCAGTACCGGCACCCCCTGTATATACCCTCTACATTGACTCGGTACCGGTACCCCCTGTATATACCCTTGTTCTTGTTATTTTTATTGTGTTACTTTTTTATTATTTTTAACTTTAGTTTATTTTATAAACATTTTCTTAACTCTTCTTGAACTGCACTGTTGGTTAAGGGCTTGTAAATCAGCATTTCACTGTAAGATCTACACTTGTTGTATTCGGCACATAAAGTTTAATTTGATTTGATCATCTAGAGAATCCCATAGTCAAGAAGTTCTGTTGACCCAGAATCCCATAGTCAAGAAGTTCTGTTGACCCAGAATCCCATAGTCAAGAAGTTCTGTTGACTCAGAATCCCATAGTCAAGAAGTTCTGTTGACCCAGAATCCCATAGTCAAGAAGTTCTGTTGACCCAGAATCCCATAGTCAAGAAGTTCTGTTGACTCAGAATCCCATAGTCAAGAAGTTCTGTTGACTCAGAATCCCATAGTCAAGAAGTTCTGTTGACCCAGAATCCCATAGTCAAGAAGTTCTGTTGACCCAGAATCCCATAGTCAAGAAGTTCTGTTGACCCAGAATCACATAGTCAAGAAGTTCTGTTGACCCAGAATCCCATAGTCAAGAAGTTCTGTTGACCCAGAATCCCATAGTCAAGAAGTTCTGTTGACCCAGAATCCCATAGTCAAGAAGTTCTGTTGACCCAGAATCCCATAGTCAAGAAGTTCTGTTGACTCAGAATCCCATAGTCAAGAAGTTCTGTTGACCCAGAATCCCATAGTCAAGAAGTTCTGTTGACCCAGAATCCCATAGTCAAGAAGTTCTGTTGACCCAGAATCCCATAGTCAAGAAGTTCTGTTGACCCAGTGAGAATGGATAACCTGGATTGATCCATACAGTGATCTAAATCCATGGCAGTCAAGCCCTTTACAATGAGAACATATGATTTACAAGCTTGTACATGATTCAATAATAGAATATATTGTCCACACTTCCAACCCAGCCACATGGTTCTTGGACATGTTGTCTGAACCCAGCCGTGCTTACACAAATGTACTGAGCTAATTGGTCAAATCTGTCTCATTATGAAAACATTTGCCTCCCCACTCCAGTGTTGGTCATTTAAAGCATAATTGTCCAACACCAACTCTCTCTAGGGCGGGGCTGGTGTTTTCACCGCCCTATAGCTGTGTGTGTGTGTGTGTGTGTGTGTGTGTGTGTGTGTGTGTGTGTGTGTGTGTGTGTATGTGTATGTGTATGTGTGTGTGTGTGTCACAACCATGAGGGAAGCTAGGTCTTTGTTGCTGGGGCCTGAATAGGCCGGTGACTGACTGGGTGAGATAAGGCGCTCAACACCACAGTTCATTTGATCTCCCGCCATTTATATTCAGCTGCAGTTTCTCATTTTCACTTTTGGGAAAAGGGGATGAGACGCGCCACTTTCATACGCTGCTCTCCCTCTCTGATATTAACCTTGGAGTAAAAAACTGACAGCACTGCAAAAGGGGAGCGAGGGAGGCCATCACTTTGAATGGAGACATGTAGGCTTGTATAAACTGGGTGGTTCGAGCCCTGAATGCTGATTGGCTGACAGTCATGGTATATCAGACCGTATACCACGGGTATGACAAAACATTTCTTTTTACTGCTATAATTAAGTTGGTAACCTGTTATAATAGCAATAAGGCACCTCTGGGATTTGTGGTATATGGCCAATATACCACGGCTAAGGGCTGTATCCAGGCACTCTGCGTTGCGTCTTGCCTAAGAACAGCCCTTCACCATGGTATATTGGCCGTATACCACACCCCTCGTGCCTTACTGCTTAAATATAAACTTTCATTTGGCTTCTAATTCAACCTGACAACTTCCCCACCATCTTTCTTTCAACTGTGGAACTTTATTTAAACCGAGCAGGGGCTTTCCTTTTCTGTCTGTGGATGGGCTTACTGTTAACACTATATTTCAGTTACTTAAACTGAGCTAGGGCTTTCCTTTTCTGTGTGTGGATGTGCTTACTGATAACACTATCATTTGCACTTCGAAGCAGAAGTAAGCACAGCATAATATGTCACTGATAATATGTCACTGACTGCATATTGCGGACCTACCATGTAGTCTTCCTGTCTGACAGAAAGTTAGAGTATAGGTTATATATATAGCTTTCCTTCCAGTTCTCTGCTGCCAATGACTAGAACGAATAGCAAAAATCTCTGAAGCTGGAGTCTTATATATCCCGCTCTAACTTTAAGCATCAACTGTCTGAGCAGTTTACCGATCACTGTACCTGTACACAGCCCATCTGTAAATATCACACCCAACTACCTCATCCCCATATTATTACTTACCTTCTTGCTCTTTTGCACCCCAGTATCTCTACTTGCACATCATCATCTGTACATGTATCACTCCAGTATTAATTCTAAATTGTAATTATTTTCGCCTCTAGGGCCTATTTATTGCCTACCTCCATACTCTTCTACATTTGCACACGCTGTAAAAACAATATATTTCCTGAGTAACAGTATAATCGCTCAGTAACAACAGTATAATCCCTCAGTAACAACAGTATACTATCTAAGTAAAACAGTATAATCCCTCAGTAAGAACAGTATAATCCCTCAGTAAGAACAGTATAATCCCTCAGTAAGAACAGTATAATCCCTGAGTAACAACAGTATAATATTTCAGTAACAACAGTATAATCCCTCAGTAAGAACAGTATACTATCTAAGTAACAACAGTATAATCCCTCAGTAAGAACAGTATACTATCTAAGTAACAACAGTATAATCCCTCAGTAACAACAGTATAATCCCTGAGTAACAGTAGACTCAGTAACAACAGTAGAATTCCTCAGTAACAACAGTATAATCCCTCAGTAAGAACAGTACATCCCTGAGTAACAGTAGAATCACTCAGTACAACAGTACAATCATTCAGTAACAACAGTAAAATCCCTCAGTAACAACAGTATAATCCCTCAGTATCAACACTATAATCCCTCAGTAAGAACAATATAATCCCTCAGTAAGAACAGAATAATTACTCAGTAAGAACAGTAGAATCCCTGAGTAACAGTAGACTCACTCAGTAACAACAGTAGAATCCCTCAGTAACAACAGTATAATCCCTCAGTAACAACCGTATAATCCCTCAGTAACAACACTATAATCCCTCAGTGACAACAGTATATTCACTCAGTAACAACAGTATAATCCCTGAGTAACAGTAGAATCACTCAGTAACAACCGTATAATCCCTCAGTAACAACACTATAATCCCTCAGTGACAACAGTATATTCACTCAGTAACAACAGTATAATCCCTGAGTAACAGTAGAATCACTCAGTAACAACCGTATAATCCCTCAGTAACAACACTATAATCCCTCAGTGAGAACAATATAATCACTCAGTAACAACAGTATAATCCCTCAGTGACAACAGTATAATCCCTCAGTAACAACAGTATAATCCCTCATTAACAACAGTATATTCACTCAGTAAGAACAGTATAATCCCTCATTAACAACAGTATGTTCACTCAGTAAGAACAGTATAATCCCTGAGTAACAGTATATTCACTCAGTAACAACAGTATAATCCCTCAGTAACAACACTATAATCCCTCAGTGACAACAGTATATTCACTCAGTAACAACAGTATAATCCCTGAGTAACAGTAGAATCACTCAGTAACAACCGTATAATCCCTCAGTAACAACACTATAATCCCTCAGTGACAACAGTATATTCACTCAGTAACAACAGTATAATCCCTGAGTAACAGTAGAATCACTCAGTAACAACCGTATAATCCCTCAGTAACAACACTATAATCCCTCAGTGAGAACAATATAATCCCTCAGTAACAACAGTATAATCCCTCATTAACAACAGTATATTCACTCAGTAAGAACAGTATAATCCCTCATTAACAACAGTATATTCACTCAGTAAGAACAGTATAATCAGTCAGTAGTAACAGTATAATCACTCAGTAAGAACAGTATAATCACTTTGTAACAACAGTATAATCTCTCAGTAATGACAGTATAATCACTAAGTAACAACAGTCAAATCCCTCAGTGACAACAGTAAAATCGCTTCTGATTACGCTTATCAGATTAGAAAAATGTGAGATCATCTGAAATCTCAGTGCTGCAAGGGCAGATCAATCTCTAAAAAAAATAGGCTGGGTGGCAAGAAAATATGAGCATTGATATTTTTATTTCATTTGCAATGCTATGGCTCGGCTCCTTTTAAAAAAATTTTTAGCCTAAAATGACACACCCAAATCTAACTGCCTGTAGCTCAGGCCCTGAAGCAAGGATATGCATTTTCTTGGTACCATTTGAAAGGAAACACTTTGACGTTTGTGGAAATGTAGGAATGTAGGAGAATATAACACATTAGATCTGGTAAAAGATAATACAAAGACAAAACTAACATTTTTGGGTATTTCTTTGTACCATCATCTTTGAAATGCAAGAGAAAGGCCATAATGTATTATTCCAGCCCAGGTGGAATTTAGATTTTGGCCACTAGATGGCAGCAGTGTATGTGCAAAGTTTCAGACTAAGCCAATGAAACATTGTATTTCTGTTCAAAATGTTGTGTCAAGGTTGCCCAAATGTGCCTCATTTGTTTATTAATAACTTCTCATGTTCAAAACTGTGCACTCTTCTCAAGCAATAGCATGGTATTCTTTCACTGTAATAACTACTGTAAATTGGACAGTTCAGTTAGATGAACAAGAATTAACCAGAATAAGCTTTCTGCCAATATCAGATATGTCTATGTCCTGGGAAATGTTCTTGTTACTTACAACCTCATCCTAATCGCATAAGCCTACGTTAGCTCAACTGTCCCGCAGGGGACCCACCAATCCTGAAGAAGTTTTAACAGGAAGCCAGAGGCTAGCACTGGAGTAATATGATCACATTTTTTTGTTCTAGTCAAGATTCTAGCTGTGTTTAGCACTAATTTACATATATTTTGTGCTTTGTCCGGGTAGCCAGAGAGTAGAGCATTGCAGTAGTCTAATCTAGAAGTGGCAAAAGCACTGATTAGCTTGTCTGCATCATTTTCTGACAAAAAGCTTAGGATTTTTGCAATGTTACGAAGATGGAAAAAAGCTGTCCTTGAAATATTCTTGATATGTTTGTCAAAAGAGAGATCAGGGTCCAGAGTAACGCCGAGGTCCTTCACAGTTTTATTTGAGACAACTGTACAACCATCAACATGAATTGTCAGATCCAACGCAGAACTAGCTTCTCTGTTTTAAAAGATTAAAAGTAAAATATTTGCAGCCATCCACTTCCTTATGTCTGAAACACAGGCTTCCAGGGCTTCTCCATGTTTCATTGAAATATATGTGTGTCGTCCGCTTAGCAGTGAAAGTTGACTTTGTGTTTCCAAATGACATCACCAAGAGGTAAAATATATAGTGACAAACTGATATCTTTCCGACAGATAAGATCTAAACCAGGCAAAAACTTGTTTCCAATCTCTCCAAAATAATGTGGTGATTGATGGCGTCAAAAGCAGCACTAAGGTATAGGAGCACGAGGACAGATGCAGAGCCATGGTCTTACGCCATTAAAAGGTAATTTACCACCTTCAAGAGTGCAGTCTTCATCACTGCTGAAATGAAAGCCATCCTCTCTTGGGGAACGCTGCTTTTTGGTTAGCTTTGCTACAATATCAAAAAAACATTTTGGATTGTTCTTATTCTCCTAAATCAGGTTAGAAAAATATGATGATCGAGCAGCAGTGATGGCTCTTTGATATTGCATGGTACTGTCTTTCCAAGCTAGTTGGAAGACTTCTGATTTGGTGGAGCGGAGCGTCCTTTCCGTTCCAATTTTCTGGAAGCTTGCTTCAGGGCTCGGGTATTGTTTTGTATACCAGGGAGCAAATTTCTTGTGACAAATGTTTTTTCTTTTTAGGGGTGCAACTACTTCGAGGGTATTACGCAAGGTTCCATTTAGATCCTCAGTTAGGTGGTTAGCCGATGTCCTTGGGTAGGTTGAGGGAGTTTGGAAGGGCATCTAGGAATCTTTGGGTTGTCTGAGAATTTACAGCACCACTTTTGATGATCCTTGGTTGGGGTCTGGGCAGATTCTTTGTAAATTGATTGTAAACGCAATAAGATGGTGGTTCGATAGTCAAGGAATATGATGAAAAACATTTAGATCCACAATATTTATTCCATGGGACAAAACTAGATCCAGGGCATGACCGTGGCAATGAATAGGTCCGGAGACATGTTGGACAAAACCTACTTAGTCGATGATGGCTCCAAAAGCCTTTTGGAGTGGGTCTGTGGACTTTTCCATGTGAATATTAAAGTCACCAAGAATTTGAATATTATCTGCCGTGACTACAAGGTCCGATAGGAATTCAGGGAACTCAGTGAGGAACTATGTATAGAGCCCAGGAGGCCTGTAAACAGTAGCTATAAAAAGTAATTGAGTAGGCTGCATAGATATTTTGACTAGAAGGCCCAAAGACAAAAACGCAGTCTTTTTTCAAAATGTATTTTTATTGAAATTTGCTGTCATAAATGTTAGCAACACCTCCGCCTCTGCAGGATGTACGGGGGGATATGGTCACTAGTGTAACCAGGAGGAGAAGCCTCATTTAACACAGTAAATTCATGTTTAAGTCAGGCCAATCACATCAAGATTATGATTAGTGATTAGTTCATTGACTATGACTGCCTTGGAAGTGTTAAGTAGCCCTATTTTGAGATGTGAGATATAACAAATTATTTCAATAATGACAGGAATGGAGGAGGTCTTTATTCCACTGAGATTGCTAAAGCGAAAACCGCCATGTTTAGTTTTGCTCAATCTAGATCGAGGCACAGACACGGTCTCAATGGGGATAGCTGAGCTGACTACACTGACTGTGCTAGTGGCAGAATGTGGGGATAAACTAATCTTTTGGGAGAGGCAGAAAACAGTTTTCAACAAGAGATTGAGTTGTGAGTGTAACGGCTTTCATCGGAAGAAGAGGAATTATCGGACCAAAATGCAGCAGGGTACGTGTTAATCTTTAATAATAGCACTGAACACTGAATAAACAAAACAACAAACAGGAAACCCGAAACAGTCCTGCAAGGTGAATAACACTAAACAGACATTAACTACCCACAAACTAAGATGGCAACACAGGCTACCTAAGTATGATTCTCAATCAGAGACAACGAAAGACAGCTGTCCCTGATTGAGAACCATACCCGGACGAAACATAGAAATACAAAAACCTAGACATACAAACATAGAGTGCCCACCCAAATCACACCCTGACCAAACAAAAATAGAAACATACAAAGCAATCTACGGTCAGGGCATGACAGTGAGACTCTGCTGTAGAGTTCATCGCTCCCCCTAACTGGGAGGGGGCCAGAGACAATTACTCGATGCCGACATCTTTCTAGCTAATTTACACGTAGAAGCCATGTTGCGCTTGCTTGGTGACCTCTGACTGTTTCATCCTGACATCGTTGGTGCTGACATACAGCAGATAACAATATCCCTATACTCTCTATGCTCACCAGTTTTAGCCTTAGCCAGCACCCTCTTCAGATTAGCCTTTACGTTGGTAGCCCTGCCCCCTGGTAAACAGTGTATGATCGCTAGATGATTATTTTTAACTCTAATATTGCGGGTAATGGAGTCGCCAATGACTATTTGTCAGAGCTAATGGTGGGAGGCTTCGGCGGCTCAGTCCCCGTAACGGGTGGAGGAGGGACCAGAGAAGGCTCGGCCTCTGACTCGTTGCTTAAATGGGGATAACCGGTTGGACGTTTCTGTCCAACAGCATTTCTTTCCAGAAGGCTGCGAGGACTGTGTGGTATGATTTATACTACTATCTGTACTTACTTGTGGCACAGATGCGGTTTTATCCTTTCCTACACTTAAATTGCCCTTGCCTAACAATTGCATCTGAAGCTGGGCTTGCAACAAGGCAATCCCCAACATAAGGCAATAGTTCTCCTGTATATTATGAGTACAGTGACTGCAATTAGATGGCATAGTGTTAATGTTACTGCTTAGCTTCTTCGGCTGGTGGACGTCTGCAGAACCATGTCCAGATAAAGCGTCATGTTAATGTTACTACTTAGCTTCTTCGGCTGGTGGACGTCTGCAGAACCATGTCCAGATAAAGCATCATGTTAATGTTACTACTTAGCTTCTTCGGCTGGTGGACGTCTGCAGAACCATGTCCAGATAAAGCATCATGTTAATGTTACTACTTAGCTTCTTCGGCTGGTGGACGTCTGCAGAACCATGTCCAGATAAAGCGTCTGGGGAGAAAGAGTTGAACGAGGAAAAAACTAAGACGTTGGTAAATGTATTACATTTAGATTTTGATTAAACGGTTATTGAATGTAAACATTAAAAATAAAAAGTTTGGCAGGTAGCCAAGTAGCAACAAGAAGCACGGAGACAATCAAAAACTCAAACATGAAGTACCAGTAAAGAGCAGTCACCTAAATCACAATCATTTGTCCCAAATACAATGCTTTTAGTTTTTTAAATATTTAGTACTAACTTATTCCTTGCCACCCCTTCTGAAACTATGATTTTAAAAAAGTCAACAAAAAAGCATGGCTGTTTCTTGCCTTAAGCTGAGCATCGTTCACAAGTGGTAATATATCATTCACAAGTGATAGCCTAATATTGTCACCCATCACACTATTCTTGATTTAATATTGTCTGTACATATACTAAATAATATAAGTGTGAGATTTGTTTTGATTTAGACCATTATCATGCACCTGTCTCAATGTCATCTATGCACTGAAATAGCAACTGGAAGATGCTTTTCCAGCGGTTCGTTTTCATGCCAGACAGGTAGGCTAAACTCCTGTTGTAAAGAGAAGCAATATGCTTAATATGAGGAAAGTTGAGAAATATATATATATATATAGTAGGCCCCAGCAGCTTCAGAGCTCGGAGAAGCCTAATTACCATGACTAAACGGTCATGTGGAATTTTACTGCCTTAAGAAGGTCACCGTAACAGTCCTACTCGTGACCACCGGTGTGGCGGTAATACGGTCACCGTAACAGTCCTACTCGTGACCACCGGTGTGGCGGTAATACGGTCACCGTAACAGCCCTACTCGTGACCACCGGTGTGGTGGTAATACAGTCACCGTAACAGTCCTACTTGTGACCACCGGTGTGGTGGTAATACGGTCACCGTAACAGTCCTACTTGTGACCACCGGTGTGGCGGTAATACGGTCACCGTAACAGTCCTACTCGTGACCACCGGTGTGGCGGTAATACGGTCACCGTAACAGTCCTACTTGTGACCACCGGTGTGGTGGTAATACGGTCACCGTAACAGTCCTACTTGTGACCACCGGTGTGGCGGTAATACGGTCACCGTAACAGTCCTACTCGTGACCACCGGTGTGGCGGTAATACAGTCACCGTAACAGTCCTACTTGTGACCACCGGTGTGGAGGTATTACGGTCACCGTAACAGTCCTACTTGTGACCACCGGTGTGGCGGTAATACGGTCACCGTAACAGTCCTACTCGTGACCACTGGTGTGGCGGTAATAGTCACCGTAACAGTCCTACTGGTGGCCACCGGTGTGGCGGTAATACGGTCACCGTAACAGTCCTACTGGTGACCACCGGTGTGGCGGTAATACGGTCACCGTAACAGTCCTACTGGTGACCACCGGTGTGGCGGTAATACGGTCACCGTAACAGTCCTACTCGTGACCACCGGTGTGGCGGTAATACGGTCACCGTAACAGTCCTACTCGTGACCACCGGTGTGGCTGTATTACGGTCACCGTAACAGTCCTACTGGTGGCCACCGGTGTGGCGGTAATACGGTCACCGTAACAGTCCTACTGGTGACCACCGGTGTGGCGGTAATACGGTCACCGTAACAGTCCTACTGGTCGCCACCGGTGTGGCGGTATTACGGTCACCGTAACAGTCCTACTCGTGACCACCGGTGTGGCGGTATTACGGTCACCGTAACAGTCCTACTGGTGGCCACCGGTGTGGCGGTAATACGGTCACCGTAACAGTCCTACTGGTGACCACCGGTGTGGTGGTAATACGGTCACCGTAACAGTCCTACTGGTGACCACCGGTGTGGCGGTAATACGGTCACCGTAACAGTAATATTCGTGACCACCGGTGTGGCGGTAATACGGTCACCGTAACAGTCCTACTCGTGACCACCGGTGTGGCGGTAATACGGTCACCGTAACAGTCCTACTCGTGACCACCGGTGTGGCGGTAATACGGTCACCGTAACAGTCCTACTCGTGACCACCGGTGTGGCGGTAATACGGTCATCGTAACAGTCCTACTGGTGGCCACCGGTGTGGCGGTAATACGGTCACCGTAACAGTCCTACTGGTGGCCACCGGTGTGGCGGTAATATGGTCACCGTAACAGTCCTACTGGTGACCACCGGTGTGGCGGTAATACGGTCACCGTAACAGTCCTACTCGTGACCACCGGTGTGGCGGTAATACGGTCACCGTAACAGTCCTACTGGTGGCCACCGGTGTGGCGGTAATACGGTCACCGTAACAGTCCTACTCGTGACCACCGGTGTGGCGGTAATACGGTCACCGTAACAGTCCTACTGGTGGCCACCGGTGTGGCGGTAATACGGTCACCGTAACAGTCCTACTCGTGACCAACGGTGTGGCGGTAATACGGTCACCGTAACAGTCCTACTGGTGGCCACCGGTGTGGCGGTAATATGGTCACCGTAACAGTCCTACTGGTGACCACCGGTGTGGCGGTAATACGGTCACCGTAACAGTCCTACTCGTGACCACCGGTGTGGCGGTAATACGGTCACCGTAACAGTCCTACTGGTGGCCACCGGTGTGGCGGTAATACGGTCACCGTAACAGTCCTACTGGTGGCCACCGGTGTGGCGGTAATATGGTCACCGTAACAGTCCTACTGGTGACCACCGGTGTGGCGGTAATACGGTCACCGTAACAGTCCTACTCGTGACCACCGGTGTGGCGGTAATACGGTCACCGTAACAGTCCTACTGGTGGCCACCGGTGTGGCGGTAATACGGTCACCGTAACAGTCCTACTCGTGACCACCGGTGTGGCGGTAATACGGTCACCGTAACAGCCCTACTCGTGACCACCGGTGTGGTGGTAATACAGTCACCGTAACAGTCCTACTTGTGACCACCGGTGTGGCGGTAATACGGTCACCGTAACAGTCCTACTCGTGACCACCGGTGTGGCGGTAATACGGTCACCGTAACAGTCCTACTTGTGACCACCGGTGTGGTGGTAATACGGTCACCGTAACAGTCCTACTTGTGACCACCGGTGTGGCGGTAATACGGTCACCGTAACAGTCCTACTCGTGACCACCGGTGTGGCGGTAATACAGTCACCGTAACAGTCCTACTTGTGACCACCGGTGTGGAGGTATTACGGTCACCGTAACAGTCCTACTTGTGACCACCGGTGTGGCGGTAATACGGTCACCGTAACAGTCCTACTCGTGACCACTGGTGTGGCGGTAATAGTCACCGTAACAGTCCTACTGGTGGCCACCGGTGTGGCGGTAATACGGTCACCGTAACAGTCCTACTGGTGACCACCGGTGTGGCGGTAATACGGTCACCGTAACAGTCCTACTGGTGACCACCGGTGTGGCGGTAATACGGTCACCGTAACAGTCCTACTCGTGACCACCGGTGTGGCGGTAATACGGTCACCGTAACAGTCCTACTCGTGACCACCGGTGTGGCTGTATTACGGTCACCGTAACAGTCCTACTGGTGGCCACCGGTGTGGCGGTAATACGGTCACCGTAACAGTCCTACTGGTGACCACCGGTGTGGCGGTAATACGGTCACCGTAACAGTCCTACTGGTCGCCACCGGTGTGGCGGTATTACGGTCACCGTAACAGTCCTACTCGTGACCACCGGTGTGGCGGTATTACGGTCACCGTAACAGTCCTACTGGTGGCCACCGGTGTGGCGGTAATACGGTCACCGTAACAGTCCTACTGGTGACCACCGGTGTGGTGGTAATACGGTCACCGTAACAGTCCTACTGGTGACCACCGGTGTGGCGGTAATACGGTCACCGTAACAGTAATATTCGTGACCACCGGTGTGGCGGTAATACGGTCACCGTAACAGTCCTACTCGTGACCACCGGTGTGGCGGTAATACGGTCACCGTAACAGTCCTACTCGTGACCACCGGTGTGGCGGTAATACGGTCACCGTAACAGTCCTACTCGTGACCACCGGTGTGGCGGTAATACGGTCATCGTAACAGTCCTACTGGTGGCCACCGGTGTGGCGGTAATACGGTCACCGTAACAGTCCTACTGGTGGCCACCGGTGTGGCGGTAATATGGTCACCGTAACAGTCCTACTGGTGACCACCGGTGTGGCGGTAATACGGTCACCGTAACAGTCCTACTCGTGACCACCGGTGTGGCGGTAATACGGTCACCGTAACAGTCCTACTGGTGGCCACCGGTGTGGCGGTAATACGGTCACCGTAACAGTCCTACTCGTGACCACCGGTGTGGCGGTAATACGGTCACCGTAACAGTCCTACTGGTGGCCACCGGTGTGGCGGTAATACGGTCACCGTAACAGTCCTACTCGTGACCAACGGTGTGGCGGTAATACGGTCACCGTAACAGCCCTACTGGTGGCCACCGGTGTGGCGGTAATACGGTCACCGTAACAGTCCTACTCGTGACCACCGGTGTGGCGGTAATACGGTCACCGTAACAGTCCTACTCGTGACCACCGGTGTGGCGGTAATACGGTCACCGTAACAGTCCTACTGGTGGCCACCGGTGTGGCGGTAATACGGTCACCGTAACAGTCCTACTGGTGGCCACCGGTGTGGCGGTAATACGGTCACCGTAACAGTCCTACTGGTGGCCACCGGTGTGGCGGTAATACGGTCATCGTAACAGTCCTACTCTTGACCACCGGTGTGGCGGTAATACGGTCACCGTTCGGCCAGTCACATTCTGTTAAAGGTCCCCAAAGCACAGACATCCCTGGGTCTCTCCTCTTTTCAGTTCTCTGCAGTTAGCGACTGGAGCGGGCTGCAACAAACACACAAACAAGTTTTATCTCAATCTCTTCATTCAAAGACTCAATCATGGACACTCTTACTGACAGTTGTGGCTGCTTTGCATGATGTATTGTTGTCTCTACCTTCTTGCCCTTTGTGCTGTTGTCTGTGCACAATAATATTTGTACCATGTTTTGTGCTGCTACCATGTTGTTGTCATGTTGTGTTGCTACCAAGCTGTGTTGTCATGTGTTGCTGCCTTGCTATGTTGTTGTCTTTGGTCTCTATTTATGTATCGTTGTCTCTCTTGTCGTGATGTGTGTTTTGTCCTATATTTATATTTTATATATCTGTATTTTTTAAATCCCAACCCCTGTCCCCACAGGAGGCTTTTTGCCTTTTGGTAGGCTGTCATTGTAAATAAGACTTTGTTCTTAACTGACTTGCCATTGACTTAAAATGCCTCATAAAACTGACCTTATCCTCCATAAATCCCCAGCTGGACAGTTATCTCCTCCCTCTCCGACATTCCCTAAATGCAGTCAGATTCAGGTTGTGCCTGCCCCCTAAGCAAGCATCTCATTGCTTTCCAGCAAACACTCCAGTTTGCCTTGACACCAGAGGGTCTTCCTTCCCGTTAGCACCCAAACACACTAACACAGCACCCGGGGGGAGATATAGCTCTAGGAGAGACAAAGTTCAGCTCAGCCCAGCTTGGCTTTCAACACACTGGGGCTGACAGCTGATTGATTCCAGTGTTGCCATGCGCTCACTGCTGCAACCCTCTGTGGTCTTTCATTTTATCTGGCGTCCGAAGGTCATAAAAGATTCATGCACAGTGCTTACAGTGTTTGTTAATGTACTTTAGGCAGAGCATTGCAGGGACAGAGAACAACGGTTTGGAGGCTTTATAAATATTTACAATGCCTCCCTTGTTCCCCTCAGATAGACCTGTTTACCAGGACAGCCCTTATAAACGCTGTTGTGGAGACAAGATGGCTGCCAGGTGAGACAACTACAAGTAATTATTTTTTTTCACCTTTATTTAACCAGGTAGGCCAGTTGAGAACACCTTTATGTAACCAGGTAGGCCAGTTGAGAACACCTTTATTTAACCAGGTAGGCTGGTTGAGAACACCTTTATTTAACCAGGTAGGCCAGTTGAGAACACCTTTATTTAACCAGGTAGGCTGGTTGAGAACACCTTTATTTAACCAGGTAGGCCAGTTGAGATCACCTTTATTTAACCAGGTAGGCAAGTTGAGAACAAGTTCTCATTTACAACTGCAACCTGGCCAAGATAAAGCAAAGCAGTTCGACACATACAACAACAGAGAGTTACACATGGAGTAAAACAAACATACAGTCAATAATAATACAGTAGAAAAATAAGTCTATATACAATGTGAGATAAGGGAGGTAAAGGCAAAAAAAAGGCCATGGTGGCGAAGTAAATACAATATAGCAAGTAAAACACTGGAATGGTAGATTTGCAGTGGAAGAATGTGCAAAGTAGAGATAGAAATAATGGGTGCAAAGGAGTAAAATAAATAAATACAGTAGGGGGAGAGGTAATTGTTTGGGCTAAATTATAGATGCGCTATGTACAGGTGCAGTAATCTGAGCTACTCTGACAGCTGGTGCTTAAAGCTAGTGAGGGAGATAAGTGTTTCCAGTTTCAGAGATTTTTGTAGTTCGTTCCAGTCAGTGGCAGCAGAGAACTGGAAGGAGAGGCGGCCAAAGGAAGAATTGGTTTTGGGGGTGACCAGAGAGATATACCTGCTGGAGCGTGTGCTACAGGTGGGTGCTGCTATGGTGACCAGCGAGCTGAGATAAGGGGGGACTTTACCTAGCAGGGTCTTGTAGATGACCTGGAGCCAGTGGGTTTGGCGACGAGTATTAAGCGAGGGCCAGCCAACGAGAGCATACAGGTTGCAGTGGTGGGTAGTATATGGGGCTTTGGTGACAAAACGGATGGCACTGTGATAGACTGCATCCAATTTATTGAGTAGGGTATTGGAGGCTATTTTGTAAATGACATTGCCGAAGTCGAGGATCGGTAGGATGGTCAGTTTTACAAGGGTATGTTTGGCAGCATGAGTGAAGGATGCTTTGTTGCGAAATAGGAAGCCAATTCTAGATTTAACTTTGGATTGGAGATGTTTGATGTGAGTCTGGAAGGAGAGTTTACAGTCTAACCAGACACCCAGGTATTTGTAGTTGTCCACGTATTCTAAGTCAGAGCCGTCCAGAGTAGTGATGTTAGACAGGCGGGCAGGTGCAGACAGCGATCGGTTGAAGAGCATGCATTTAGTTTTACTTGTATTTAAGAGCAATTGGAGGCCACGGAAGGAGAGTTGTATGGCATTGAAGCTCGTCTGGAGGGTTGTTAACAGTGTCCAAAGAAGGGAGGGAGGATGCTAAACCAGGGAGAAATATATGCAGTGGTGGAAAAAGTACCCAAATGGCATACTGTAGTAAAAGTAAAGATACCTTAATAGAAAATGACTCAAGTAAAAGTCACCCAGTAAAATACTACTTGAGGTAAAGTCTACAAGTATTTGGTGTTAACCCTCCTGTTCGTTTCATGTTAATTCATTCTGTGTTCCCGGTCCAAAATGACCGCCCCATTATAGCTGATTATAGATCCATAATAATACATATATTATCACCTAATGTTGTGTGAGATCTTTTAATCAACATAAGTTCTTGTGAACATTACAAGTTTTGTATTTCTATTTGCTATTTATGGCCTGTAGGCCTCATTGACCTGAGCTCATACAACTGGGTTTTGAGTTGAAAAAAAACATAATGTATGGATTATTTTGACCATAACAAATACTCAGAATAAACATATTGTGCTATTTATCACAGACTACATTGTGTCAAAGTTTAACAAGGACTCCCTCCTCCTCACTAGTGTCATGATCAAAGATATGATCAAGAGCCTCACATACAGCATATCGTTTGGCCATTGTGCTGCCACAGAATGAATTGTGAGCAAGGCCTCAATAAAGCTTTATATACCAGAGCTGTGTGATAATTTCTATGTATCATTGAAACAATGTGGCGATTGTTTGTGAGAATGCCAACAGGTGTGGTTCCTGTGGGGGAAAGATTCTATTGAGGAAAGGTTCCCTTGGGGGTTGCCATGGAAGCCAAGAAGGGGAGTGAGTTGTGTGTGTGTGTGTGTGTGCTCAAACACACATGCATGTGGGGGTCTGGGAGAGGAAGTGTGTCCATCTGATGAATGGGTATATGCCTGAACTCAATTTTATACACTAATTGTAGTCTCACCTATTCATTTCTAATGACCTGTCATTTTTGACCAGGAACACCACAGGTGTACAAAAAGACCCAAAATGTTGTTAAAATCATCCAAATGTATTTTGTGTGTTCAGATGCCCTGTGTGGACAAAATCATGGAACCTTATGACAATCAGATGAAATGAACTACATAATCTGATTGTCATAAGCAGGAGCAGGAGGGTTAAATAAGCACACAGCAGGAGGGTTAAATAAGCACACAGCAGGAGGGTTAAATAAGCACACAGCAGGAGGGTTAAATATACTTAAGTATCATCAAAAGTTAAAGTATAAATCATTTCAAATTCCTAACATTAAACCAGACGGCATAGTTTTCTTGTTTTTTACGGATATGGCCAGGAGCACACTCCAACACTCAGACATCATTTACAAATGAAACATGTGTGTTTAGCTATATGATGGTTGTTAATGGATATTTCTATTTTGTTTTGGGTTATTTCAGTTTTACTTGGTGTTATCACTTACACACAATAACACAATACACACAAGTCCGCCAGATCAGAGGCAGTAGAGATGACCAGGGATGTTCTCTGTTTAGTGAGTCCGCCAGATCAGAGGCAGTAGAGATGACCAGGGATGTTCTCTGTTTAGTGAGTCCGCCAGATCAGAGGCAGTAGAGATGACCAGGGATGTTCTCTGTTTAGTGAGTCCGCCAGATCAGAGGCAGTAGAGATGACCAGGGATGTTCTCTTGATAAGTGCGTGTATTGGACCATAATGCTGTCCTGTCTGAGCATTCAAAATGTAATGAGTACTTTTGGGAGCCAGGGAAAATGTATGGAGTTAAAAGTACATTATTTTCTATAGGAATGTATTGAAGTAAAAGTACATTTTGTCAGAAATTTAAATAGTAAAGTAAAGTACAGATACCCCAAAAAACTACTTAAATAATACTTTAAAGTATTTTTACTGAAGTACTTTACACCACTGAATATATGGGTGAATACGTGGGGTACACCTGACTAAGTCAGGGTGTTTGGCATCGCTGAATTCATACAAAGAAGTCTGGAAATGGCAGTATTCAGTTAACTGTTCTCCTGACTCGGAGCATCATAACCTTATTTGTCTCCCAAATGGTGGGCTCCCGAGTGGCGCAGCAGTCTAAGGCACTGCATCTCAGTGCTAGAGGCGTTACTACAGACGCCCTGGTTTGAATCCAGGCTGTATCAAATCAAATCACATTGTTATTTGTCACATACACATGGTTAGCAGATGTTAATACGAGTGTAGTGAAATGCTTGAATCAAGGCTGTGTCACAACCAGCAGTGATTGGGAGTCCCATAGGGCGGCTCACAGTTGGCCCAGCGTTTGGCCGGTGTAGGCCGTCATTGTAAATAAGAATTTGTTCTTAACTGACTTGCCTAGTTAAATAAAGGTTCCATTTAAAAATGACTGGTGTTGTAGTGGGTCGTGGCTTAAGCCAGTATTGTAGCCAATTCAGTGGGAACACCATTTCATTATTCTGGTCACCTAGGGCCTAGTCCTCCTACTCATCTCAGTTTCTTCATTTCAGAATTGCTGAAGCAGCCCTTTGTGAGATATGAACTAAGACCCTGCTTTATCGGACACAATCTCATCTCTAATCTACAGCATCAACCTGACACTCAAAAAGTCTGTGCCTGGGTCTCCTGCTTCCGTTCTGTCCTGTACCAGCTCAGTCCCTGTTGGGCTGCTGGGTTGTTGAAGTGAGTGGGTGTTTAGAATCAGTTCACATCCACTGCATGTTAAACCAGAGAGCTGCCTGCTACACTAGCGTATCCCATTAGTCTCCCTGGGTGACGCCTCTGAGATCCAGGCGTCAGAGGCGTCAGCGTCAGGGGGATTGGCTTCGCAGCCTCACACAGCTCCTCAAAAGCCGTCTGTCCTTCTCCTACTCCTCAGATCAGTCATCCTTTACCCTGCTGGGCCCACCCGCCTAACCCGCCCAGCCTGCCTGCCAGCGGGAGGAGGGCTGGGTCTCTGAGGACCACTGGCGTGTCTGCCTGAGGCTGTCTCCCTGATTCATGTTTATGCAGAGAATGAAAAAAATTAAAAGAAGTGTTCTTCTATCACATTTACCATGCAAATGCTGCTCCTTGGTTTGTCTCCTCTGAGGCAGGCGGTAAACGGGGTGATGAAGTTTGTCTCCTCCGAGGCAGGCGGTAACCGGGGTGATGAAGTTTGTCTCCTCCGAGGCAGGCGGTAACCGGGGTGATGAAGTTTGTCTCCTCCGAGGCAGGCGGTAACCGGGGTGATGAAGTTTGTCTCCTCCGAGGCAGGCGGTAACCGGGGTGGTGAAGTTTGTTTCCGAGGCAGGCGGTAACCAGGGTGATGAGGTGGAAGGTGTGTCAAATAGGATTATCACTGCTTGTGTACAGATGATAGAGAGTTATCCATACTGTGTGATCCAGTGGAGGCTGGTGAGGGGAGGACGGCTCATAATATGGACTCATGCAATGGATTCAATAGAATTGTATCAAAGACATCAAAGACGTGGTTTCCAGGTGTTTGATACCATTCCATTGACTCCATTCCAGCCATTAATATGAGTCGTCCTCCCCTCAGCAGCCTCCACTGGTGTGATCTCACTGCTGACGTTCACTGTTCTCAGTAGCTATGCAGACAGGCAGCGGGAGGAGAATTAAAGAATTTAAATAAAACATGGCCTCCAGATAGAAGCTTTTCAGTCAGCTGACAATGAAAATATGAAATCCCCCTCACGTCTTTCAGATGAGTCCATCTGTGTCTCAGTGCTTCAAGCCTCAAACACAATCCATTCTTCTGCCCATTTTGTTGAATTACAGCAACATGAGTTTTAAAATAGATTCCGAGCCCAGTAGGGAACTAGCCTGGAGGCCCATAAAATAGCTCTCTGATGAATTAGAACTATCTTCTATGGCAATGTTCCAAGTATTGTCGCCAAGAATCCTAACTGCACGTAAACTCAGAAACATCGCTAAAGAAAAATAATAGCACGGTAAGCTTTTCAAAGTCTACTGGATACCACTTAGAAAATGTAACTGTGTTTCTTTGAATAATTAATTCTATAAGTTATTTAGATGTAAAAGGCTTGGTTAGTACTACTGTTAACTGAATCAACCTTACTCCACTGTGATAAACAGTGCATTCGGAAAGTATTCAGACCCCTTCCCTTTTTCCACATTTTGTTACGTTACAGCCTTATTCTAAAATGGATTACATTTTAAAAATCCTCATCAATCTACACACAATACCCCATAAGGACAAAGCAAACACGGTTTTTGCAGTTAAAAAAAAACAGGAATAGCTTATTTACATAAGTTTTCAGACCCTTTGCTATGAGACTCAAAATTGAGCTCAGGTGCATCTTGTTTCCATTGATCATCCTTGAGATGTTTCTACAATTTGATTGGAGTCCACCTGTGGTAAATTCTATTTATTGGACATGATTTGGAAAGACACACACCTGTGTATATAAGGTCCCACAGTTGACAGTGCATGTCAGAGCAAAAACCAAGCCATGAGGTTGAAGGAATTGTCCATAGAACTCTCAGACAGGATTGTGTCGCGGAACAGATCTGGGGAAGGGTACCAAAAAATGTCTGCAGCATTGAAGGTCCCAAGAACACAGTGGCCTCCATAATTCTTAAATGGAAGAAATTTGGAACCACCAAGACTCTTCCTAGGGCTGGGCGCCCAACCAAAATGAGCAATTGGGGGCCCCCCCGGGTGGTGCAGTGGTTAAGAGTGCTGCACTGCAGCGCCAGCTGTGCCACCAGAGACTCTGGGTTTGTGCCCAGGCTCTGTTGCAACCGGCCGCGACCGGGAGGTCAATTGGCCTAGCGTCATCTGGGTTAGGGAGGGTTTGGCCGGTAGGGATATCCTTGTCTCATCGGAGTTTGGAGTTTGGAGCTCGGAGTTTGCCAAAAAGCACTTAAAGGTGGTGGCACCGTCACGCTGTGGGGGTGTTTTTCAGTGGCAGGGACTGGGAGAATAGTCAGGATCGAGGGAAAGACGAACGGAGCAGAGTACAAAGAGATCCTTGATGAAAACCTGCTACAGAGCACATAGGACCTCAGACTGGGGCGAAGGTTCACCTTCCAACAGAACAATGACCCTAAGCACACAGCCAAAACAACGCAGGAGTGGCTTCGGGACAAGTCTCTGAAAGTTCTTGAGTGGCCCAGCCTGGACTTGAACCCGATCGAACATCACTGGAGAGACCTGAAGATAGCTGTGTAGCGACTCTCTCCATCCAACCTGACAGAGCTTGAGAGGAGAAACTCCCCAAATACAGGTGTGCCAAGCCTGTAGTGTCTTACCCAAGAAGACTTGAGGCTGTAATCACTGCCAAAGGTGCTTCAACAAAGTACTGAGTAAAGGGTCTGAATACTTACTGTATGTAAATATCATATTTCAGATTTTCTTTCCATCAATTTGCAAAAAAATCTTAAAACTTGTTTTTGCTTTGTCATTATGGGGTATTATGTGTAGGTTGATGATGGGGAAAAAACGATTTTATCAATTTTAGAATAAGGCTGTGACGTAACAAAATGTGGAAAAAAGTGAAGCAGTCTGAATACTTTCCGAATGCACCGTACATTACGCCAACACAGATTGAGAGTGGTACGTCTGTTTTTTTAGAGTGTGGGGGAATTAATTAATGAATTAAAAAGAGAAGGTTATTGTGGTTTGGCAAAGTTCGGCTCCTTTTAATAGAAGATAATTGAAATTATGCAAATGAAGTCTGTCAGTGAAAATATAACACAGGGAGAAGCCATGCAAATCAGGAAAGCCCCTTTAATACCAGAGCATTTTAATGGTGTTTACACGCCTGGCCCTCATTCCTATTATTATATTGATTAAAATATTAAAGGGAAGGTTTGGGGAAATGGTCACACCAAAAGAGGTGAGTAGGCCTCTTTCACACCTAAAGCGGTGAGAGGAGCAGGCCTCTTTCACACCAAAAGAGGTGAGAGGAGCAGGCCTCTTTCACACCTAAAGCGGTGAAAGGAGCAGGCCTCTTTCACACCAAAAGCGTTGAGAGGAGCAGGCCTCTTTCACACCTAAAGTGGTGAGAGGAGTAGGCCTCTTTCACACCAAAAGAGGTGAGAGTAGGCCTCTTTCACATCTAAAGCGGTGAGAGGAGCAGGCCTCTTTCACACCTAAAGAGGTGAGAGTAGGCCTCTTTCACACCTAAAGCGGTGAGAGGAGCAGGCCTCTTTCACACCTAAAGCGGTGAGAGGAGCAGGCCTCTTTCACACCTAAAGTGGTGAGAGGAGTAGGCCTCTTTCACACCAAAAGAGGTGAGAGGAGCAGGCCTCTTTCACACCAAAAGAGGTGAGAGGAGCAGGCCTCTTTCACACCAAAAGAGGTGAGAGGAGCAGGCCTCTTTCACACCTAAATCGGTGAGAGGAGCAGGCCTCTTTCACACCAAAAGAGGTGAGAGGAGCAGGCCTCTTTCACACCTAAATCAGTGAGAGGAGCAGGCCTCTTTCACACCAAAAGAGGTGAGAGGAGCAGGCCTCTTTCACACCTCTCCTACAATCACTGTTATCTACTACCTCTATACACACCTCTCCTACAATCACTGTTATCTACTACCTCTATACACACCTCTCCTACAATCACTGTTATCTACTACCTCTATACACACCTTTCCTACAATCACTGTTATCTACTACCTCTACACACACCTCTCCTACAATCACTGTTATCTACTATCTATAGTTTGATTGAGACTTGGGCTATAGTTTGATTGAGACTTGGGCTATAGTTTGATTGAGACTTGGGCTATAGTTCGATTGAGACTTGGGCTATAGTTTGATAGAGACTTGGCCTATAGTTTGATTGAAACTTGGGCGATAGTTTGATTGAGAATGTGGGTTGTGGTGCCTGTGTGCTACTGGCAGATCTCCAGGGGCTGCTATTTGATTAGGTGAGAATATAACAACACTGGTTACCCAGATAGATGTGGGTGCTGCTGTATTGTAATGTCACCAGCAAATGACAAATGTTGCTCTGGACTTTTCAGTGATATGCCAGCCCACCGGCATCTAGCAAGAGGAGCAACCTTGATGCCAGAGTGATGGGATGTAAAGTATTCATCAAAATAGGCTGAACACACCGATATTCCCCAACATCCATATAACAGAGAGAGACGTGGTTCTACAAGGCATTGTGCCCCCATCCCTGAAAAGTACAGGGGGTATCCATATAATATGTAGACCTTGTGTAACGACACAGGGCGAGACCCAGATGCAGATGGTTAGAGTCTCTGATATTTATTAGAATAGAAGGGGCAGGCAATAGGTAGGTCAAAGACAGGCAGAAGTTCATTAACTAGGTCAGAGTCCGAAAGGTACAGGGGGTTGGGCAGGCTGAATGGTCAGACAGGCGGACTCAGTGCCAGGGCAGCCGGGCAGGCTCAGTGTCAGGGCAGAACAGGGAGGGCTAGAAAACAGAGACCAGAAAAATCAAGAACACAGGGGAAAAACACACCGATAGGCTTGACAAGACAAAATGGCAACAGACTGAGAACACAGGTATAAATACGCTGGGGATAATTGGGAAGATGGGCGACACCTGGAGGGGGTGGAGACCAGCACAAAGATCAGGATGTGACACCTTGGTAACATACAATAGATTATAATCAATGGTTTTGAATAATGATGCTATCAAAATAATGATTTAGTAAACCTAATTGCAGCTGCTTTGGGTGTCACACCCTGATCTGTTTCACCTGTATTTGTGCTTGTCTCCACCCCCCTCCAGGTGTCACCCATCTTCCCCATTATCCCGTGTATTTATACTTGTGTTCTCTGTCTGTCACCAGTTTGTTTTGTTAAGCCGACCAGTGAGTTTTCCATGTGTCTGTCTTGTACTAGTTTGTTTTCCAGCTTTCCCAGTTTTTGACCATCTTGCTTGCCGTTCTGTACCTTTCGGACTCTGTTCTGGATTTACTGACCTCTGCCTGCCCTTGACCTGTCGTTGGCCTGCCCCCGTTTGTGTAATAAACTGTTGTTACTTTGAAACGGTCTGCATCTGGGTCTTCTCCTGAGCCGTGATAGGGAGATGTATAAATTTAAACAAAAACAAGAGAACTGGACAACATTCACTGGGGTAGTGGGTATATAACCATTGTACTATAAGATGTACATTTCCTTTCACTAGGGTCATGTGTGCCAGTTCGTCGTGTGACTATTAAATGGGCTCTTTAGTATGCATGTCAAAGGAAATTAGTGTGCATTTCTCATCCCTGTCCTCCATGGGTGTTGCATTACAAGGCACTGTCCTCAAAACTGCCAGAATCAATTAATATGAATAATGAATGTAGAGCAACTTGAGTTATCCCGTGAACCGTAGAACCTTCTCCTGGCTCCTACCATTGTTCTCAGATATGCACATCACTTGAATTTAGCAGAAGAGGATCCTCAGCTAATTATTTAGCAAAATAGGGGTCAGAAGATTTGTTGTGTTGGTATGACATTCAAATAGTTCTAATATAGGCTACCATACATGTGGTGGACAGAGAGAATTTTCCTCTTATAAGAGAACTTTATAAGTCCATTTTGCAACAGAAATATCTATTGTATATCCCCTTCTCCCAGGTGGGCATACACATGCAGTACTGTATATACACATAGAGAAGTAGGGGTCAGAACAAGGGACAGACTGGGACAGACTGGACCAGTTTTGGGGTTAAATGGCACAATGGCGGTAGTTAGCTCATGGGATTTTGAAGGACCCTCCAGATTCCCCCATCAGCTTGGGGATTCAAACCGGCAACCGCAGATTATCTTTGTGCCATTTAGTCAAACTCTGGATCCCACGTTGGTATGAGGAACAGTCCACTGATACCCCAAGCTTTAGGTTATAACTATCAAAATATACAAGGAAGTGACATCAGTGTTATGCCTCAAAATTAGCAACTTTATCTTCTGACATAGGATCCAATATTTATAGAATTGATCATCTTACACTATGTCATTCATTTGGACATTTCTAAATGTACCGAATGAAAAATAATTTGCAGAACACTTCACTTTCCCTGGTTACCAACATTACATGTTTGATAGTAGACTATACATAGTGTGTGACTTTGTTTCCGTTGGTCAGCTCCTCACAAATGTTTTGGGGTATGTGTTCCCTCTATGTTTATAAGGACACTTCACCATAATCTTGTTTCCTCATCAACACCCCCCTCTGCTGGTAAAATAATTTTACTACAACATTATACTTTGTCAGGTCTCATTTTGTTCAAAACTATTCTCTACCCTAAGGTACCATCTAGTGGATATAAATACGACCTACATATGGTATAGTGCAGTGGTTCTCAAACAAGGCTACTAGGACCCCTGGGGGTACCTGTACTTGAGAAGACTCATGAGACCATAGGCTTGCTGGTAAAATGCACATGAAAGGGTACTTCAGGGGTACTCCAGGCAGAGCAGAATGTCGGGAACCACTGGTCTAGTGCATAAAAAAGGACAACATACTTTCAAGGTTGAAAATACTTTCAAAGTGAAAGATTGTTACTTTTTAGGCCTTATGTGTGAAATGTCTCTGATTTCTGGATTAAACATGTTCCACTTTAGAGTTAAAGTATTTTTTTAAGCCAGCAGGTCAACTTTAAAAACTTAGAGTAGAGAATAGTTCTGAACATATTGAGGCCTGACAAAGTATACTGTTGTAGTAAAATAAGTTTTACCAGAAGAGAGGCTCCCGGGTGGCGCAGTGGTCTAAGGCACCACTGCATCTCAGTGCTAGAAGCGTCACTACAGACCCTGGTTCAACGGTCCATGGCACTGCATCTCAGTGCTAGAGGCGTCACTACAGACCCTGCTTCGATTCCAGGCTGTATCACAACCGGCTGTGATTGGAAGTCCCATAGGGCAGCCCACAATTGGCCCAGCATCGTCTGGGTATGGCCGTGGTAGGCCGTCATTGTAAATAAGAATTTGTTCTTAACTGACTTGCCTGGTTAAATAAAAACACATGGCTGCATCATCCTCCAATAATTGCTATGTTACCCCCAACAATTTAAAGGTGTGCTCTTGCAGCCATACTGGGCTGGCACATTTCCTTCTGGTGTTTCCAGCTCTTATATAAGAAATATCATACCCTGCTGATGTATAATAATTACGTAATGCTGCCTGTCTGCTACATAGAAATAAAGTAGGCAAGGCACTGTATCCACCACTAGATGGCAATGGTGTGGAGCTGTGACTGAACAGCCTAAGCAAATGCTATCTAGTCAAGCTAGTTGCAACATGACAACTAGGCCTATGTAAAAAACGAAATATCCCAAACTCTTAGCATAGGCCTATAGGCTACAAAACTGTCTTTGTGTAGATCCTGAATCAACTTGAATCAAAACGACCACATCACACTCAGTTATATTACCTGTTAGGTAGGAGGAAGGACTGCAATGCATCTGGGCCTTTGGAATTAAAACATTACATTTGGGAAGTGGCATCTTTTATTCATACACACGTAGTACTCGTAAATGTTTATTTGTTAACTCTAGGCCACCATTCAACCTGTATTCATATTGTGCCAGGGGGCTACTCCTGTAACGTTGTTTCAGTTCAAACCAAAATAGATGAGAGAGTGCCGTTAAAGATAGCATACAGGCTGCATTATGTATGCCTGTGAATGCACTTTACATTTCCTCCAATTGTCGTATACCTGTGTAGTAACAAGGTCATTCCTACAAAGTAGCCTACTGGAGTTATACTGTTTAGTAATTGAAGCCTAGAAATTAAAATGTTTGGGTACAGCTTAGCCTTAGCTACATAGGTGTTTTAGCTCTATTAAGAAACATATTCCTCGTGTAACCAAAACCGGCCACTCCTCTTCATAGGCAAGTAGGCTTTTTGTAATGCATTTACAAAAGTAAGCTACTATGAAACGGCATGATAATAATACGATGTTGCTACAAATGTACACATCAGGGCAACCTGACCTGATAGTTAGTTACCTGATGTTGCTATTTTCCTACAAACGAGCCTGCCTATTCCCCTAGTCTCAAGCGGAAATGTTTGAGTTTGAGCTCGATTCAGAGCAAGGGAGGGAGAGATGGTTGCGGGAAAGGTCGAGCGACGTGGAAAACTGCTCTGCGCACAAGAAACACGCAGTATGCAGTTCTCTTCTCACATTCAAGGCAGAACAAGGGCATATAGTCAGAGGGACACACCCAGCGGAAATATGGTGCTGGCAAATGCGACAAACAGCAATACCCAAAAATGGTTCCAAATGATCCTGCAGGCACGGTGCGGAAACTGGCCAGGAAAGTGGAAGAAGACTGTCGAGAACGAAATTACCTGAAATGTACATGACATGAGCGACAGATTCTCATCAAATGTGTTCTCTCAGCCAGCAAAGTCGGTGCATTTGAGAAAAAACAATTAGTAGCGCGCAAAGCTTTACGTTTTCCATGCTTTTTAAAGCAATGTCGGAGCGCCATACAGAACTGACCTCAATGATAGGTAATGTTAATGATTTTTGTTCGTTTTAATCATCAATAAATTACATTTCACTGTATTGCATTTTGCTGGCAAGATGGCGCCGGCGTAGCCAAGTCAGGTGACCTTGTTTTTCTCCATCACCAATGCATGATTGTTGGTTCATAAGAGATGCGGAAGTCAATGTAGCCTATTGTAGCCTACCTACACAATTGCAGTAGCTGGTTGGGATATGTGGTGAGACCATTGTTTCAACCCTGCACATGTAATGGCGGCAATGGGGGTCTCTGATGCGACCACTTTGTAATGTGTGAGTGGTTTCGGTGTGTCAATAAATTTTGGTGGCGACAATCCTGCATTCCACACATTCTTGGATATAAAAAAAACAGGAGTTTGGCTATGCATAAACCACTACGGCTAGGCTTACAAGTCACCAGATGTTGCCGCAGTTGCATGCTGCTCGTTCTTCATTAGCCTGTGTAGGGAAACGGGGCTTTGAGTTTTCCATGGGTCTAGTGCATAACGGCGTACTTATATAATTATGATGTTGTGGCCAAGGCCCAAAGCCAAAATGATGTTGGCAGCAGACTCACCGAAACTCACAATGATAAAATGAGGAAGATGTCAAAAACGTCGATTGAAAGGTTTTAAGCACCGCACCTGCGTGCGTAATTAGCCCATCATTGAAGGTGTCCATAACCTACTTCAAAATTAAGGCAACATTTTGACAATATCTAAATGAATTGCTAAGGAGGATCCTCACTATTAAGCCACATTTCATCATTTAGTTGTGTGCTAAGTAAATCCTGATGGACAGATTTCAATGTTGATGTGTACATACTTTGGATGTCAACTTAAATACGGAACATACAACCAAACATTGTGTAGAAAACCCCACCCAATTTTATAATCGCCTTTTATTGGTGGGTGATCTTTTGTAAATCCTGTCCCCCTTTTTGTTGGCGATTGTAATTGGTCAATGGTGACGACAATCCCAACTCACATTCCCGCCTACCGAGGAGATCAAGTTTGAATGAACAACAGCAGTCTGTTCAAGGAGTAGTAGTTGCAATTTCAGTAAAAAAAAATACTTTTACGTCTGTATACTTTGTTTATAAAATCGGTGGACTGGTTTTCTCAAGATGGATATGAAGAAAAGAATTCATCTAGAATTGCGGAATCGCACGCCATCTGATGTAAGCTAACGTTGAGATCGTATTGTTTGCAATTGTTTTAATGATGGTGTGATATGCAAAGGGTTACAAAGTTTTTTTTCGTGAGTTAGCAATGTTGCCTTCACCGGAGCAGTTTGTGTTACATTGTTGCTGATATTTATCACCGTAATTGCCGCTCTAGACTTCGTAGCCAACTTAAAACGACTAGAAGGAAGCATGTCTGGACGTGCAGTTGGTGATAATGCACCAATACACCTAATTTTCATATCTGTATTTAAAAGGCAAGCGTGAGCCATATTGCCTAATGGTAACTTTGTAGTCCTGAACGCGCCCTTTTCCTTCCCATCAACAAGGCGCATTCATAGCCTCTTTTCAGCTAATTCATTGTCAGTTCTCATACAATTAACGTTACTATTTTAGCGCATGCATAGGCTACACAATGTCCTTGATTTTTGTACCCTGGCGATTGCTCGCTCACAACTTATTACGCAGCACAGGCTATACCTATTGGAAATGGTTTGGTAACCGATCTGGTCTGCCTACGGATTGTTTATCCAAAGATAGGCTAATTCCTAGACTGTCAAATAGACGTGTGTATCGTTCGTTGGGAAGGCTATATTTACCGTGCATGGTAGGCTAGGCCTACTTTTTGTATTTGTTATAACACCCTAGGTCTTATTGACGTTAAGTACATAGCCTACACAACTAATTTAAACCGCAATGAAAAGGTTTTGTCCGTCCTAGGATTTTAGTGCAGGTTATCACGTGTCAAACATTATCTCGGCTCATATTCTAAACAAGGTGCACATTCAGAGAATATCATGCATTGACAGACTATTGCCGAATAAGAATCCCAAAAGCATGTTACAATGTTTTACATTATAACTCGTTTGGTTGCATAGGCTATTCGCATGCTTGGATTCTCACTTGAAAAACGATGAGTTTGACCCTGGTTTCAGTATCAAACAAGAGAGAATAATTTTCTGTCAAGCTAAGCACATAAAAACCGACAGGCAATTTCGGGCTGCGGTGCTCCAGTTTCAAGATCTAGGACAAGCCGCCATTTTACCGAGAAACAAAGGCAACGGTTTCTATCGAAGATACCGTGTACGTTGCAGTGCGTTCATTTAACACGAACGATAACAACTTTTTCCTGCATACCTTTAAACATATTGCAGTAGGCTACAATCCAAATCGTCAACTCTTTATGAGTAAAGCCATAATGTAACGATTGGTTTTCTTACGCCTGCTGCCAACCCAGCCAACTTCCAATCGGCAGCCCCTCCTACTCGCTTGATGACCCATTGCACGACTCGTAGCAGGTTGTTTTCGCTTTTAGAGCAATGAAAATCGACAAATACACCCACACGTCGATCATTGTGCGTAGTTTACCCCCCATTTAGTCGAATTTGTTACGTGCGTAGTACGTGCATAATTTGCGGATTTGGCTCTCACCAGCAGCACAGATGGTCTCATCCAGGGTATAATATAATGCCAATGGTGTCCACTCAGCATAATGTTAATTTCAACAGAAGTTGTTTTAATGGCAACTTTAATATACCAGAGGTGTCTGTGTTTTGCCTATGAGCTGGTTGGGTTAATTTGTGGGACTATGGCAATGGAATACAAGCAGCGGCACCAATTTTAAAATATGAATATTGGTCATTGTCCTTTTAGGACACTAATGAGAATCCGGGTGAGTCCTGTGCAAAACATTAGTCTGCATTGTGTCCCCAAAATGTGTGAATTGCAGAGGAGTGTACAAGCTGGGTACTATCATATCAATCGGATATGTTTAAAGTGAGTTCAATCTAAATGTGTATTACTACATTATTACATGTACGTTCCTGTGAGAAATCACCTCCATGTATTTACCAAATAGTGATCCGTGGAACAAACAAGTTACCTGAAACTACCACCCAGATGTTTAATAAATTATCAATTCATTAAAGCTCAAGCAACACATACCATCTGTTATGTAACATTTTCTGCACTAGACCAGTGCCAGAGGAGGCTGGTAGGAAGAGCTATAGCAGGACGGGCTCATTGGATTGGAATAAGTGGAGCAGAGTTTGATAGCGTTCCGTTCCGGCCATTCGAGCCCGTCCTCCTATAGCTCCTACCACCAGCCTCCTCTGCTGTCAAATATAGCTTTCTGCAGACTCTGTTGCTTTGGGACCGCCCTCCCTCAAACTACAGACACACTGTAGTTACAGATTTGGAGTAAAGAATCACTTTACATTTCTTATTCCTCTTGTTTTCCAGGTGAAAGAACTGGTGCTTGATAACTGTCGCTCAAACGAAGGCAAAATTGAGGGCCTCACAGATGAATTTGAAGAGTTGGAATTTCTAAGCACAATCAACGTTGGGCTGACGTCGGTCTCCAACTTGCCGAAGCTGAACAAGCTGAAAAAAGTTGGTTTTCTAAAAAAAAAAATTTAACAAAAGTATTATTGTTGCCATGCTATTAGCACTTTGTGAAAATCTGTTTTATGGATGTTATGTTATGATTACTCTGCTCATACAGTTGTTGCATCGTTTTCTCCTCAGCTTGAACTCAGCGACAACAGGATCTCAGGTGGGCTGGACGTACTGGCGGAGAAATGTCCAAACCTCACACACCTAAACCTCAGTGGCAACAAAATGAAAGACCTCAGCACGATAGAACCTCTGGTATGCAGCGGGTGTCATGACAACGTAGTAGCTCTGTGTGTATATATACTATACTGAACTCTTGCCTCAAGGTGCTATTGGGTCTGAAAGGGAACCCTAAATGGACATAACGTTGTCCAGAAAATACCTCATTCATCAAATGTACCTCCATAACTTATATGTAAAGCTTTGAGGTAAACAATTAGCAACTAAACCTCCATAGTGTATATTTTAATCTAGTTAGAGTAGTCAGTATTAAAGAAAACAAACTAAGCCTAAATATTCATATTTCATCATCAAGACTTCTCTTCTTTCACAGAAAAAATTAGAGACCCTCAAAAGCTTAGACTTGTTCAACTGCGAGGTGACCAACCTCAACGACTACAGAGACAACGTGTTCAAGCTCCTCCCCCAGTTGACGTACCTCGACGGCTATGACAAAGACGACAAGGAGGCGCCGGATTCGGACACAGAGGCCTATGTGGAGGGACTGGATGATGACGATGACAGTGACGGTACGATTTAAGATCCACACTATTTAAAATGTTGGTAAATAATATTCTGATTGGGCTGTGATTTGACAGATGGATATGAACCCATAGAGCTCTGACATGTTTTGTGTTTTTCTAATGGTAATTATGTTCATGTTGTTGTTCAACGATTCCTTTTGTAACACGGTATTATACCAAGTGGCTGCAGTGAATGAGTTGCATTATAACTATTGTAACGTTGTAGTGGCCCTTATGCATTTTTTTGATCACCTTAATAGGCTAATTCTATTTTCAACTGCAGAGGTAGACGAGGAGGAGGATGAGGATGAGGATGAAGATGCCCCACCAAGAAAAGAGGAGGATGATGACGATGAGGAAGGTGAAGAAGAGGAAGAGGAGGACCTAAGTGGAGAGGTGAGACTTTAAGGATGGGGCTGCAATGATACTTTTATCTTGATCGACGCCTGCATGATAAGTTCAATGATTTACAATAAAAAAATAAATGAACAAAGGGCCACACAAAATGATCTTATACCTTCCTTAAAGTGATGCAGACTGGGCTGATGTTTACTAACCACAAGGTGCATCTCAACCACTGCACTGTGACATCATTATTTGAATATGACCCAGGGCACATGACAAGGGAGATTCTGATCTGCATTTGTCTCCTCTTAGGAGGAAGAGGAGGAGTTGGACGGCAAGGAGAGTGATGAGGATAACGAAGGTGAGTGTGGTGGAATCTCACTGCTGTCACCAAATGCACAAGGTCACAGTATCGTGTGTAGCTTTGATATTGGGACAGATTTAAAAAATAACACGTCTACTTAACCAAACTGAATGCTTTCCTGTTGTGACCATTGACTTGTTTTCCTAGAAGAGGAGCGAGGTCTGAAGAGGAAAAGGGATTTAGACGAGGAAGCAGAGGAGGAGGAAGATGACTGAAGATGTGCTCACCACCAAGCTATGTTCTGATCAGACTGTTTTAACCCTCTGTATTTGTCAGTTGTCATATATTGCAGTAGGCATGGGTAGTGTCATGGGCCAGCTGGGTAAAGGGTTGGTGGAAGGAAACAAGTTGACATTTGATTATTTTTTTTCTTATAATTTAGTTTTTGTACCTTTTTTGATTCCTTGTATTCTAGTCATATCTGTCCCCTGCAAACCACTGGAAGGGCAGAAGAAAACATTTCCTAAAAGTCCAATATTATTATTAGCTCTAACCTTTGTAAAGGTTTTGTTTTCTCAGTGATATTGATACCTTCTGTGTAAACAGATTTCTGATGATGATTTATGTATTTAAAGAGACAAACTTACCAAAAAACCTTTTAGAAGTGCATGTCTGAAATAGATTTTAAAGTCGACTACTGGATTTCAGCTATGACAGTTTCCTATACCCTTTTCTTATTCGCTGTCTTTTTCTTTCAGTGTACATGAAGCGTTTTGTGGTGTCATCCGTGTATCATTGTATGTGCTGTTTTCATCATGGAAAGGGTGTTTAAACGTTCATAGAATGGCCTGTATACAGGGCATCTTTTTAAGCAGAGTAAAGAATGTCTGCCTTTGTCACAATGCTTCTCCTTAACCCCTAGCTTTGATAGTTTGGAAATGACCTGTTATTTGTAAATACTGACCAAATCTATTTTTTTTTCTATTACTCTTTGATAATGGCAGACATTTACACTTAATTGTAACGATGAACTGTAGTAAGATATAGAATATCTGTGCAGCCGTACCCTAAAATAGGCTAATTGAATCTGGTACACGATTTCCATTTTCACCAAATTATATTCACAGAAATACTCACTGAATCCAAATTTGTTATTGCTGTCCAACTCTTCGAGTCCATCTTCGTTCCCCACCTATATAAGACACCGCTGGGCAATGTGCAAAGAAAACACCTTTTGCATTTTCTTTTCTTAAACCATAGGGCAGTTCATGGTCAGATAGACCTACCTCAGTCATGTTCCCCTTACATGTTTAACCCACTGTCATCAAAGCTAATTCCTTACCATGAGACAAACTTTTGATTTCCTCCCTTTCACTTCAATAAATATTTTTTTTTATACAAGTTGTGGTTTGTGGTCTTTTTTGAATTGCTTACATCGTCATCTAATAGTTGACAGCATTTTTGATCATCCCAGATGGTTGTGCTACCTTGTACCTGCTTCCTAATGTACTGCAGCCTACTACTGACATCATGTGGAGAACCCAGGTAGTTCATGCTGAAAGGGAATCATCTGGTTTATCCACTCATTGTATTAACTTGACAAATTGATATTAGTTGTTGGGACTTGTAGATCAATGAGTTGAAACAGGATGTACTGTAGGCTAACTGACCCAGTACACAGTTCTGTCTTTCTGAGAGAATTGTCATTCTGCACAGTTTCATCAGCACATAGTACAACTAGGCATTTAGATGGTTATCGACCAATATTTACTACACCTACAGGCCATCATCATCATCTCCACCAAATGGTTTGTTATCCTCCCATTCCAACAATACTGCAGCGCTTTTCACTCACCTTGCATACTGCTGTGTGTTCACCAGAGCAACACACTGTGAATCCCCTCCTTTAGGCCACTTGAGACCTCTGTCATTCTCTACGGGCTGACCTGACCTTATCCACCATGTTCACCTTCACTGTTGCCAGTCTAGATGCCCACCGGGTGCTGTGCCTATAGCCTGGTGCTAGCCACCCACACCTGTTAGAGCTTAAGGCAACTTCTCCCATGTCCATATGGCATGACAACGAATGCCTGGGGAGTTGGCTAAAGCAAAATGAAACACCTGGCAACCACGCTACTCTACCTACATTTGTTTCCTAGGTGTCTTCATTGGATAAGGATTGCAGTATAACATTTGAGGGGACGGGGGACGGGGACGGGGGGGTCTTTACAAGGTATATGTTAGGGGTAAAGATGTAAATAATTACCTTGTGAAAGTAATATCGCTGTTTCATTAATTTAGTCAGTCAACCCCTGCAGAGTATGTTACTGATTATGACAATATTATGACAATGGTGCATATAATGATTCCTCTCTAGAGGTATAATAACCTGAACTACAGGTATAGGTAACCTGAACTACAGGTATAGGTAACCTGAACTACAGGTATAGGTAACCTGAACTACAGGTATAGTAACCTGAACTACAGGTATAGGTAACCTGAACTACAGGTATAGGTAACCTGAACTACAGGTATAGTAACCTGAACTACAGGTATAGGTAACCTGAACTACAGGTATAGTAACCTGAACTACAGGTATAGGTAACCTGAACTACAGGTATAGTAACCTGAACTACAGGTATAGGTAACCTGAACTACAGGTATAGGTAACCTGAACTACAGGTATAGGTAACCTGAACTACAGGTATAGTAACCTGAACTACAGGTATAGGTAACCTGAACTACAGGTATAGGTAACCTGAACTACAGGTATAGGTAACCTGAACTATAGGTATAGGTAACCTGAACTACAGGTATAGGTAACCTGAACTACAGGAAATATCAGAGAGTCTTAACTTGAGAGGAATGGGTCATGTGGAACACCACAGATTAACAATGTTGGTCACTTTCTGAAATAGAATATTCATAGCTGAAAGGTATAAAGACAAATATTGTATTAATATTTCAGGTTTGATGTACTGTTACGTACAAAACCTAATTTCATGTCGACTAATATTCCAATTGACCAGATTTTAGTATGGTGTCGATTCAAACAAGAGAATACAGGATCTGTTTGAGTATACGGTCTCAGACAAATTGCCACCATTTGGTTGAAAACATAATTCAACCACAAGTGTGTCAGCCATCATTTTCATGACCACGATTTCTCCCAAAGACATGAGATGAATGTTTCTGCATAACGAGTTAGCTAGAAACATCAAATAGGACAAATAAATAGTAACAATAATACATTTTCCAACAAAACTTATCCTAAAGAGAATGACTGAGGCGACAGACAAACTGCCCATTAAGACTACATCTGGGTTGCTGTGTGCCAGGCTGAGCCAGAGCTGCAGCTTTTTACAGACAACACATTCTTAGGAGATGAAGAAAAAAAACTGTCTTGAAATACACCTCATTCATGTCCCTGTAAAACTCATCATCCTCATTCATGTCCCTGTAAAACTCATCATCCTCATTCATGTCCCTGTAAAACTCATCTTCATTCATGTCCCTGTAAAACTCATCATCCTCATTCATGTCCCTGTAAAACTCATCTTCATTCATGTCCCTGTAAAACTAATCTTCATTCATGTTCCTGTAAAACTCATCATCCACAGTAGTTGGAACTAGTAGAAGACTCTTCCACTGGGAGGTTGAGATGTTGCAGCTTTGCTGTGAGTTGGTTTGCAGTGGGTAGACCATGGGGGAGGATTGGTGGAGAAGGGGGAAGTCAATCTCTTTCCCCAGGTTAGTCTCTGGCGATGGCAGGGTGGAGGTTGGAGGATTTGGGGGTGGCATTTCTGGGTGATGACAAAGGCTTTGCCAGGTGGACTCAGAGGGGCATGGCATGACATGGCAGGTGGGGTGTGAGGACCCCTGGGATACACTGATGGTGCTCTGCAATAGTGGGGAGGAGTGTATTGCAAGTGATGATGTAATATCTAATCATAATGAAACCAAACCGGACATCAGGATACATCTATCGAACAGAATTTAAAAAAAATCGTATAACAATAAATTACATTACCAGTTGGTTATTATGTTATCAATTGAGGGATTTAACAGTGATGTCAATATGATGACATTATCGATAACAAAAATTGTTACACAGACGTTATAATCAGTATTTACATTATCAATTGCAACAGGAAGTACAAATGATACACGATGAAAGGGAGGGAGGACGCTGGACGTGGCATGGTGGTGATCAGAGGTCAGACATTGTTTCCAACGGGGCTGACGTTCCTCAGGTTGTTGAGTTCCAGCTCCAGCTGGCGTATTTTAACGTCCTTGGTGTTTAGCTCCTCCTTCAGTTTTCTCAGCTCCTCCTGCTGCCTGAAGAACATCCTCAGTAGCTACAGAACAGAACAGAGGGATTAGCGTCATATAGCGTCCTGTAGAACATCCCCAGGAACTACAGAATAGGGGTCACATAGCGTCCTGTAGAACATCCCCAGGAACTACAGAATAGAGGGGTCAGGGTCACATAGCGTCCTGTAGAACATCCCCAGGAACTACAGAATAGAGGGATCAGGTCCACAAAGATAACAGGCTATAGACCATAGTCTGTAATTGTGCTCAGGAAGTCATTTGAGCATTTGCACCCCATTCCAAGTAGTGTTTAATACACTCACTCACCACCCACCAACCAACCTTCTTCCTTCTCTTTTCATTTATCCATTCACCCACCCATACCTCCATCTACAGTTATCTGATGAACACACCTCATTCTCTGTCCTGGGTGGCACGTTTTCCAGCAGGTCAATGCCGTTGACCACCACACCTTTCTTTTCCTTCACCGGTGCCTTGAACACCAGCTGGTTGGGCTTCTGATAGCCCTTCTTCAGGGACATTAACACTGGGTCTGCACACACACACACGCACGCACGCGCACGCACGCACACACACACACACACACACACACACACACACACACACACACACACACACACACACACACACACACACACACACACACACACACACACACAAAACTTCATGAAAATGTGCTATGTACACTACACACACACTATATATTGATGTAAACATTTCCTCTCCCACTACTAGGACTATATCATAAGGTGTACTGAATATTCAGACTACAGATACATGTGGCATGCACTGTACCTCGGTTGATACCACTCAACCAGTCATTGGCTGAGAGGGCAGGCTCGGTCCCTGCCGTCATTGGATAGATGTCCTCCTGGTACGTCTCTGACTGCAACACCAGGAGAGACAGACTGAGAGCATGTTCCAATACTTTAAAATCTCTGTTTATTCCCAAGGGTGCACATGTTTGTTCCGACCCTGCACTGATTCAACATGTAATCTGATTCAACTGCCCTGGATAAGATGAATGAGGTGTGTTAGTGCAGGGCTGTAACAAATATTTGCACACACCCTAAGGTCTTCCAGGAATGGATCGAGAAACACTGCTATATGAAGTGAGAGGGAGAAGGGCATCCCCACTGACACTGACCCTCCTTGGTACTATCATGGAGATGGGCTCGATCAGCCCCTTCAGCGTCACCAGCTTGTAGAAGCGAAACACCTCGCAGGCCGTTACGTCCAGCCCATGCTTAGGCATCACACCTGAGGAGGGAATGGAGGTACCTTAAACATCACCATAGTCCTGCTACTGAATAACATTACCTTAGATGTCACTATAGTGATGTTACTGTATAACATTACCTTAGACATCACCATTGTCCTGCTACTGAATAACATTACCTTAGACATCACTATAGTGATATTACTGTATAACATTACCTTACCTTAACATTACCTTAGGCATCACACCTGAGGAGGGAATGGAGGTACCTTAAACATCACCATAGTCCTGCTACTGAATAACATTACCTTAGACATCACCATAGTGATGTTACTGTATAACATTACCTTACCTTAACATTACCTTAGGCATCACACCTGAGGAGGGAATGGAGGTATCTTAGATATCACCATAGTCCTGCTACTGAATAACATTACCTTAGACATCACTATAGTGATGTTACTGTATAACATTACCTTAGACATCACCATAGTGATGTTACTGTATAACATTACCTTACCTTAACATTACCTTAGGCATCACACCTGAGGAGGGAATGGAGGTACCTTAAACATCACCATAGTCCTGCTACTGAATAACATTACCTTAGACATCACTATAGTGATGTTACTGTATAACATTACCTTAGACATCACCATAGTCCTGTTACTGTATAACATTACCTTAGACATCACCATAGTGATATTACTGTATAACATTACCTTAGACATCACCATAGTCATGTTACTGTATAACATTACCTAAGACATCACCATAGTGATGTTACTGTATAACACTACCTTAGACATCACCATAGTCCTGTTACTGTATAACATTACCTTAGACATCACCACAGTGATGCTACTGTATAACATTACCTTAGACATCCCCATAGTGATATTACTGTATAACATTACCTTAGACTTGTTACTGTATAACATTACCTTAGACATCACCACAGTGATGCTACTGTATAACATTACCTTAGACATCACCATAGTCCTGTTACTGTATAACATTACCTTAGACATCACCATAGTGATATTACTGTATAACATTACCTTAGACATCACCATAGTGATATTACTGTATAACATTACCTTAGACATCACCACAGTGGTGTTACTGTTTAACATTACTCTTTTAAACCATTGATGACATTTCCATTGAGTTTTCACAAGAGCAGCAACATTACTGAATAAAAGCTAAGATGTGGCTGAGCAAACAAACCCAAACCCTGGGTCTCTGTCTGTAAGGGTCGGCCCCCGGTGAGTCTGTCACTCACCAAGGCCTTTCTGTGGGGCAGGGGAGCGGAACTCCATGAGATACTGCAGGTATGGCTTCTCCGTGGTGATCTCATAGTAACGGATGTTGCCATCGCCCTGTGAATGGAATGGATGTATTTGTTTACTATCTGACCCAGATGTCTTCCTATACTGTACATTTACTCTCACTGTTCCTGACAGGGGTTGTTGACGAAACAGAAAGGGAATACCAGCATTGGATCAGGGAAATACTATTTAAGTATCTTTTTGGTTAACGAGTTAACGGTTTGGATACACTATGGTCTCACATCTACTTAAACCAATCAAATGACGTCTCACATCTACCTAAACCAATCAAATGACGTCTCACATCTACTTAAACCAATCAAATGACGTCTCACATCTACCTAAACCAACCAAAAGACGTCTCAAATCTACCTAAACTAATCAAATGACGTCTCGCATCTACCTAAACCAATCAAATGACTAATTTGTCTTTGAAAAAAGATCCACTACATGAGTCCACACTCATGTTCACACTGTTCATTGTGTTGTGTAAGGGGCGGTGCTCACCTTTCCTGCCAGGTACAGCATGTGTGTGTCTGCATCATAGAAAGGAAACAGCAGCCCTGAGAGACCGTCTATCTCCTCTTCTACCATGGGCATAGACAGGTCCTCCTGTGGGACAACACACACACACACACACGCACGCACGCACGCACACACACACACACACGCACGCACGCACGCACACACACACACACACACACACACATACACACACACACTTGGATCAGACATTGTTCATGAACACACACACTTGAGGACACACACAATCCTTAATTGAGGATATACACCCAAGTGCAGTTGCACATATACACACTCACACGCACGCACGCACACTCACGCACGCACGCACGCACGCACACACACACACACACACACACACACACACACACACACACACACACACACACACACACACAAGGGGAAACATTCAGCCCCACATCCCAGCAGGGGGTCCCCGGCTGCCTCACCTGATCCCACAGTGCAATCTGTCTGGTGTTCCACCGGGACACACCTGTCGTCAGCAGCCTCTTCATGTTGCCCAGAAACACCACTCTGTTCACCCTGTGGTTCTTACAGCTGGCATGCTGGTGGGGAACAAACACACATAAACTCTACTGTAACGGGGCATTATATTCACTCTAAATGTGGGGAACAAACACACAGAGACTCTACTCTAATGGGGCATTATATTCACTCTAAATGTGGGGAACAATCACACAGAGACTCTACTGTAATGGGGCATTATATTCACTCTAAATGTGGGGAACAAACACACAGAGACTCTACTGTAACGGGGCATTATATTCATTCTAAATGTGGGGAACAAACACACAGAGACTCTACTCTAATGGGGCATTATATTCACTCTAAATGTGGGGAACAATCACACAGAGACTCTACTGTAATGGGGCATTATATTCACTCTAAATGTGGGGAACAATCACACAGAGACTACTGTAATGGGGCATTATATTCACTCTAAATGTGGGGAACAATCACACAGAGACTCTACTGTAACGGGGCATTATATTCACTCTAAATGTGGGGAACAATCACACAGAGACTCTACTGTAACGGGGCATTATATTCACTCTAAATGTGGGGAACAAACACACAGAGACTACTGTAATGGGGCAGTATATTCACTCTAAATGTGGGGAACAATCACACAGAGACTCTACTGTAACGGGGCATTATATTCACTCTAAATGTGGGGAACAAACACACAGAGACTCTACTGTAATGGGGCATTATATTCACTCTAAATGTGGGGAACAAACACACAGAGACTATACTGTAAAGGGGCATTATATTCACTCTAAATGTGGGGAACAATCACACAGAGACTCTACTGTAACGGGGCATTATATTCACTCTAAATGTGGGAAACAATCACACAGAGACTACTGTAACGGGGCATTATATTCACTCTAAATGTGGGGAACAATCACACAGAGACTCTACTGTAACGGGGCATTATATTCACTCTAAATGTGAGGAACAATCACACAGAGACTCTACTGTAACGGGGCATTATATTCACTCTAAATGTGGGGAACAATCACACAGAGACTCTACTGTAATGGGGCATTATATTCACTCTAAATGTGGTGAACAAACACACAGAGACTACTGTAATGGGGCATTATATTCACTCTAAATGTGGGGAACAATCACACAGAGACTCTACTGTAACGGGGCATTATATTCACTCTAAATGTGGGGAACAAACACACAGAGACTCTACTGTAACGGGGCATTATATTCACTCTAAATGTGGGGAACAATCACACAGAGACTACTGTAATGGGGCATTATATTCACTCTAAATGTGGGAAACAAACACACAGAGACTCTACAGTAATGGGGCATTATATTCACTCTAAATGTGGGGGACAATCACACAGAGACTCTACTGTAATGGGGCATTATATTCACTCTAAATGTGGGGAACAATCTCACAGATACTCTACCTCAATGGGGCATTATATTCACTCATTTATATGTACTCTGTAAAGGACAGTGAAACTTTCTCTGCTCGCTGTAAGACTGACCTGTAAGACTCTCCCGGAGCGTGGCTCGATGACACGCAGCTTCTTGTCTTTACAGCTGGTGGCCAGCAGGCTGCCGTCTGTGTTGAAGGACATACACACGATGACGTCAGAGTGACAGTCGATCATCTTCACCGGCTCACCTATCTCCAGGTTCCAGATCAGGATCTGGATGGGACGGGCAGGGAATCATATCAACTGTCAGTTCTGATCTTATCTTAGATCATATCTGATCTTTGAAGAAAAGGGAGTAAAATGGGGAAAGACTTCCCCTGAACTCCAATAAAAACACATTTTATTTGAGTTTGTACTGTTACAAATAGTTTTGTGACGTTGTGCTATGGTGTGCACTAATGAATATGACCCTGTTGTGTATACCTTACAGTAATAGCCAGTGATCTGTAATGATACCTTGCAGTCGTAGCCAGTATTCTGTAATGATACCTTGCAGTCGTAACCAGTGATCTGTAATGATACCTTACAGTAGTAACCAGTGATCTGTAATGATACCTTACAGTAGTAACCAGTGATCTGTAATGATACCTTGCAGTCGTAGCCAGTATTCTGTAATGATACCTTGCAGTCGTAGCCAGTGATCTGTGATGATACCTTACAGTTGTAGCCAGTGATAAGTGATAATACCTTATAGTCATAGCCAGCACTGAAGAGGATTCCACTGCTGGTGGGGTGCCACTCGATGAGGCCCACACGTCTGCTGTGTCCATACAGCTCCATCATGGCCTCTGTCATATTCCGCCTCAGCCCTCCCTCTGGGATCTCCCATACTCGTACCTGGCACACACACACACACACACACACACACACACACACACACACACACACACACACACACACACACACACACACACACACACACACACACACACACACACACACACATGCACATGCAAAGTTAAAGCTTTGTCACAAATGGTTCTTCCAAATGGACAATGACCCCAAGCATACTAACAAAGTTGTGGCAAAATGGCTTAAAGACAACAAAGTCAAGGTATTGGAGTGGCCATCACAAAGCCCTGACCTCAATCCTATAGAAAATGTGTGGGCAGAACTGAAAAAGCGTGTGCGAGCAAGGAGGCCTACAAATCTGACTCAGTTACACCAGCTCTGTCAGGAGGGATGGGCCAAAAGTCCCCCAACTTATTGTGGGAAGCTTGTGGAAGGCTACCTGAAACGTTTGACCCAAGTTAAACAATTTAAAGACAATGCTACCAAATACAAATTGAGTGTATATAAACCCCTGACCCCCTGGAAATGTGATGAAAGAAATAAAAGCTGAAATAAATCATTCTCTCTACTATTATTCTGACATTTCACATTCTTAAAATAAAGTGGTAATCCTAACTGACCTCAGACAGGGAATTTTTACGTGGATTAAATGTCAGGAATTGTGAAAAACTGAGTTTAAATGTATTTGGCTAAGGTGTACGTTAACTTCCGACTTCAACTGTAGCTGCACAGTCAATGAGTCAGCAGAAACAGCAGTTTACTGTGTGTGTGTGTGTGTGTGTGTGTGTGTGTGTGTGTGTGTGTGCACTTACAGAGGAATCTTCAGAGCAGGAAGCTATGATGTTTTCAAAGAAGGGATTCCATTTGATGTCCAGGACATTGCCTTGGTGGCCACACACTTTGGGGTGGTGGGGGTCGATGCGGCCCGCCTGAAACGGAAGAACAAACATACTGATCATATATTGAGGAAAGAACAGACATCAATGGCTTTCTATCACCATTACTGATATGTACATGACTATGTATTTTCCAAACGATGACATCACACATGTAGGCCATATGTCAAGGTCATTTAAAAAAATATCTTTATTTAACTAGGCAAGTCAGTTCAGAACAAATCCTTATTTACAATGACGGCCTACCCTGGCCAAACCCAGACGACACTGGGCCAATTGTGTACCACCCAATGGGACGCCCAATCACAGCCAGTTGTGATACAGCCAGGAATTGAGCCAGTGTCTGTAGTGATGCCTCTTGCACTGAGATGCAGTGCCTTAGACCGTTGCGCCACTCGGGAGCCCTCAGAGGGCACCACTGAGTAACACTAGCCATGTAAACAGTTAACACTGCCCTACATATGTCAAGGTCAGAGGACACCACTTAGTAACACTAGCCATGTAAACAGTTAACACAACCCTACAAAATGTATTGGATAATTTGATGACCCCAGTCAAATAACGTCTCTTTAAAACGTTCACCCTTACAGAGAAATGTTGACTTAGTGTAACTGAACCCTTGGGGTGCTGATAAAACACGATGAACGTGTACTGATGCTGTAACAATGTGTACTGATGCTGTAACAATGTGTACGTGTACTGATGCTGTAACAATGTGTACTGATGCTGTAACAATGTGTACGTGTACTGATGCTGTAACAATGTGTACTGATGCTGTAACAATGTGTACGTGTACTGATGCTGTAACAATGTGTACTGATGCTGTAACAATGTGTAAGTGTACTGATGCTGTAACAATGTGTATGTGTACTGATGCTGTAACAATGTGTACTGATGCTGTAACAATGTGTACGTGTACTGATGCTGTAACAATGTGTACTGATGCTGTAACAATGTGTAAGTGTACTGATGCTGTAACAATGTGTACGTGTACTGATGCTGTAACAATGTTTCCCAGGTGATCCTTCAATCACCAAACAAACTCAACACTTGACTGTTAAAGTCAATCAACATAAACACAATGCAGCCGAGAAATACACATTGAAGAAATAACATAATTTCCTTTGTTTAAGGACCAGGGACAACCAAAGGATTGTTATTGCAATGTGCCTCCACGTCCACAGGGAGGCGCTGGATTAGCAGACTTGGATGGATCATGGCTGAGACCTCTCCATGTTGGTCATGATGTCATGAATGTTTGATGTCACTTCAATCCACTGACCTCCTTCTTATGTCCTCAGAGACATATGGCTGAGAGCCTCAGGCCAAGCCTGAGTGGAACTGGCTGTGTGTGTGTGTGTGTGTGTGTGTGTGTGTGTGTGTGTGTGTGTGTGTGTGTGTGACAAACCAACGGCAGCATTCATAACTTGGAGTATCCTTTTCATGGCAGAACAGATTTACAGCTAAAGTCCCTTCCCAGGCTTTTCAGAAAAAGAGTCCAATCTCGACAGCTTCCCAACAGTACAACTTTACCAACTATTCTCAATTAGTGTGTAATTTACTAATGTAGACTTTCTTCCAGAGATTTCTTCTATTAGCTAAACTCATCATCTCCTGTTTGATTTCCCATAGGTCCTCAATACTCAACAGACATGTCAGATGTCAGTTTTAATCAGAAATATTCATTACTCATTAGCTGAGGGAAAGTGGGCAACACATCTGATCAAATATTAAAACAAAGCTTGATATCATCATGTAGAAGCATGTTGGGCCTCAGTGTAAATCTTACAGGATTATGCCATTATTAAGTTGGTTATGGAATTCAAAGTCTTTGAATATTAATAAATAGAGGACAAAGGGAGGGCACCAGGTAGACGCCAGGGTGAATCTGGATCACAATTCTGAGATGGCGTGAATGAGACCTTGGGTTGAACCAGGCCCTCTGGGCATTCAGTACACTGGTTGGTTCCCTTTAAGGGTTAAAGACAAAAGACTTCCAATTACAGACATTCTCATGATGTCATCTGGCAACAGCCACACAACACATTATCACCAGAGACTCTCTAACACAGGACTGTTATACCCTGCTGTGTTCACCAGAGACTCTCTAACACAGGACTGGAGTATCCTGCTGTGTTCACACTTAGACACACAGCAGCTCTACACACTGATAGGGAAACAAATGCACACACACACACACACACACACACACACACACACACACACACACACACACACACACACACACACACACACACACACACACACACACACACACACACACACACACACACACACACACACACACACACTGATTGGTGAGAAACACAAACACACCATTAAGTACATTCTCTTTATACATGTTTACATCATATCTGTAGAACCCATACCTCAGATTCACCTGAAGGTGACATCATATCTGTAGAACCCATACCTCAGATTCACCTGAAGGTTACATCATATCTGTAGAACCCATACCTCAGATTCACCTGAAGGTGACATCATATCTGTAGAACTAATGCCTCAGATTCACCTGAAGGTTACATCATATCTGTAGAACCAATACCTCAGATTCACCTGAAGGTTACATCATATCTGTAGAACTAATGCCTCAGATTCACCTGAAGGTTACATCATATCTGTAGAACCAATACCTCAGATTCACCTGAAGGTTACATCATATCTGTAGAACCAATACCTCAGATTCACCTGAAGGTTACATCATATCTGCAGAACTAATGCCTCAGATTCACCTGAAAGTTACATCATATCTGTAGGTTTAATATCTCAGATTCACCTGAAGGTTACATCATATCTGTAGAACTAATGCCTCAGATTCACCTGAAGGTTACATCATATCTGTAGAACTAATGCCTCAGATTCACCTGAAAGTTACATCATATCTGTAGAACCAATACCTCAGATTCACCTGAAGGTTACATCATATCTGTAGGTTTAATATCTCAGTTTCACCTGAAGGTTACATCATATCTGTAGAACTAATGCCTCAGATTCACCTGAAGGTTACATCATATCTGTAGAACCCATACCTCAGATTCACCTGAAGGTTACATCATATCTGCAGAACTAATGCCTCAGATTCACCTGAAGGTTACATCATATCTGTAGGTTTAATATCTCAGATTCACCTGAAGGTTACATCATATCTGTAGAACTAATGCCTCAGATTCACCTGAAGGTTACATCATATCTGTAGGTTTAATATCTCAGTTTCACCTGAAGGTTACATCATATCTGTAGGTTTAATATCTCAGTTTCACCTGAAGGTTACATCATATCTGTAGGTTTAATATCTCAGATTCACCTGAAGGTTACATCATATCTGTAGAACTAATGCCTCAGATTCACCTGAAGGTTACATCATATCTGTAGGTTTAATATCTCAGTTTCACCTGAAGGGTACATCATATCTGTAGGTTTAATACCTCAGATTCACCTGAAGGTTACATCATATCTGTAGGTTTAATATCTCAAGTTCACCTGAAGGTTACATCATATCTGTAGGTTTAATATCTCAGTTTCACCTGAAGGTTACATCATATCTGTAGGTTTAATATCTCAGTTTCACCTGAAGGTTACATAATAGTTGACAACTCAACCAAATGTAAATCACAAGTAGACGTTGAAATGACATCTGTGCTCAGTGGGACATCTCTCTCCACAACGCCTGAATCTACCCAGCATGGGAGTGGGGGGGTGGATTTTCCGATGGTTAAACTGGGACTGGTGACATCATTTTGCCTACCATACTTCTTCTACTCATGTTTTTTCCCTTCTTCACTGTACAAGAGTCATAGCCTCTGTATGCTATTTCCATTCCACTACTCCAGCCCTACTGACATATTTTATTTGATTTATTTTATTTGACCTTTATTTAACAATTTGACCTTTAACAAGTTGAGAACACCTTTATTTAACCAGGTAGGCTAGTTGAGAACACCTTTATTTAACCAGGTAGGCAAGTTGAGAACAAGTTCTCATTTACAACTGCGACCTGGCCAAGATAAAGCATAGCAATTTGACACATACAACAACAGAGAGTTACACATGGAGTAAAACAAACATACAGTCAATAATAATACAGTAGAAAAATAAGTCTATATACAATGTGAGATAAGGGAGGTAAAGGCAAAAAAAAGGCCATGGTGGCGAAGTAAATACAATATAGCAAGTAAAACACTGGAATGGTAGATTTGCAGTGGAAGAATGTGCAAAGTAGAAAGACTGGATAGTATAGCATTTGTGAATTTGTGTATTTATTTATAATAATGTATAGTATTTCATAAAACAAGGCAGATTTCAGGTGATGCACACAACATTGCTCCTGTGTGTCTGTGTGTAATGCTGTGAACATATTCATAGACTCAAAATCAAAACCAGATTTGTAAAGCCAATGAATAACAGCCAACAAATGCTATTACAACCATAACACTGAATTTTCCGACAGGTGTTGTGGAGGGATTGTGTATCAAACAGGTGGTTGTTTAGTTTTTCTTCTTGGCCAGCTTAACCGTTAGATGACATTACCTTCATCAATAACCAGAATGAATGTTGACTGAATTATTTGTTTTCTGCTTTATAACGAAAGACAGGACCTGTTCCAACAGAAAAATACTATTTTAATTCTACATTCTTAACTAACTCTTCTTTGAAAAGATATAGTAGCTTTTTGTAAATTCAGATACCCAGATATGTATAAGCGTGGACACGATCAATGAGGGCACCGTCCAAAGTAGGTATGCATTAATCATCAGATACATTTTTACATGATTTGGAAAATAACGTATACTTGTTTTTACCTGCATTAAGTAACCATTTCAGTTCTGCGTTCTGCAGGGCAATAAAGACAGATTAAAGCTCTGATAGAGTCTGGTCAGCTGTGGGGGCAATAGCATGCACCACAGTGTCATCTGCATTCAGGTGACAATATTGTTAATGTAAATAGTGAAAAGAACAGGACCGAGAATCAATCCCTGTGGGACTCTATGTTAAATCCAGAAAACCTGATTTAACACCATCAGTAAACACACACTGTATTCTATCCTTTAACATAGTTTCAAACCAGCCTGGTCATGATCAATTGATGAAAGCCTTTGAACAAGTAATGCGCAATCCACAGTGTTGAAGGCTTTAGACAGGTCAAAAAAAAAGGTCTGCACAATGTGTTTTCTCATCCAAACAATTAAAGACATTTAAAACCAAGAAGTATCAGAGATGGTGCCATGACCTGGTCTGGAACCTGACTGGTGTACATTTAGAATACATTTCATTGTTATAAAATATCTAAACTGAGTATTTACCAAGGATTCTAGAATCTTTGCTGGGCAATAGAGTTTGGAAATGGGACTATAATTATTTAGGTCATACGGGTCAACACTTTTGTGAAGGGGGAGTATATGAGCCGCCTTTCAGACCCTGTGGATGGTACTTAGAAATAAATGTAGGGTTAAAAATATGTGTTGGAGATTCTGCAATCAGACGAGCAGAAAGCTGCTTCGAGGAGGGCTGCGAAAGTAGCCCAAGTAGCATGGGAAAGTAGCCCAGGTAGCATGGGAAAGTAGCCCAAGTCTTACACCGAAACACATGAGCCAATTATGAGGCAATCGAACAGATAAAAGCCATGAGCTCAGCCAGATGAATGACAACACAGTAAGCTGAATGACTCTGGATACCCATGACAAAAGAGCCATTGATGCCTGATCCAAGTGAAAGCTGTAGAATGCTTTGGGACCATGACAGGGACAGGGTGGGGCATTCTAGGTAGTGTAGTATAACTTGGCATGAGGTGGAAAGAGAGGGACCATGGCAATAAAGAATGGAAGATCTTGGAGCAGAGCGGTATTGTTCACAGCTTGTCCCATCAAAAGACCATCGTTGATGGAAGTGCCAAAACAACTAACGGCAATGAGAAATCCCTCATAACTGCCAATATGGTATTAATACGGTGTATCTGCAACATTTTAATGGAGTGGCTTTCATATTTCACCATATTTCACTTGGTGAAAATGCAGAAACTGAGGTATCTATGCCTTCTTCTCTCCTATTCAATAAATAGCTGTCAAATACTAGAGCAGAAAATTCCCCACAGTGGTTTTCCATTATAGTGTGTGTCCAACCCTTTTCATTCCTATAACTGCTTTTCCTAATTAGAATATTGGTTCCGCAGAGATGTATTTTTACACCCTTTACCAGCTGCAGATCTCCTTCTTGTACCCTGGATTGGACTCTATTCCACTACTTCAAATGAAACAACATTGGCAGGGTATCCTAGTGGTTAGAGCGTTGGGCTAGTAACCGAAAGGTTGCAAGTTCAAATCCTCTGAGCTGACAAGGTACAAATCTGTTGTTCTACCCCTGAACAAGGCAGTTACTGTTCCCACTGTTCCTAGGCCCTCATTGAAATTAAGAATTTGTTCTTAACTGACTTGCCTGGTAAAATAAAAAACATCAATGGGGGAAATGTAAAATGTAACTGCTTCAGTTGATTGGAGCATAGTGCTAGCCACACCACACATAGTGCTAGCCACACCACACATAGTGCTAGCCACACCACACATAGTGCTTGTCACACCACACATAGTGCTAGCCACACCACACATAGTGCTTGTCACACCACACATAGTGCTAGCCACACCACACATAGTGCTTGCCACACCACACATAGTGCTTGCCACACCACACATAGTGCTTGCCACACCACACATACTGCTAGCCTCACCACACATAGTGCTAGCCACACCACACATAGTGCTAGCCACACCACACATAGTGCTTGCCACACCACACATAGTGCTTGCCACACCACACATAGTGCTAGCCACACCACACATAGTGCTAGCCACACCACACATAATGCTAGCCACACCACACATAGTGCTTGCCACACCACACATAGTGCTTGCCACACCACACATAGTGCTAGCCACACCACACATAGTGCTTGCCACACCACACATAGTGCTAGCCACACCACACATAGTGCTAGCCACACCACACATAGTGATAGCCACACCACACATAGTGCTTGCCACACCACACATAGTGCTAGCCACACCACACATAGTGCTAGCCACACCACACATAGTGCTAGCCACACCAAAGCTGGGCTTTAAGTCACTCATGGAACATATACTGTATGTTAACAGAAAGTTGCTTTGGATAACAGCATCTTGCTGAATTACCATATCAAGACCTGAACTCTCTGCCCTCTGGTAACAGTTTGATTTGGCCTGCACTCTGGATAAAAGGTTTTGCAGCCAGAAGCAGTGGAATTATCTTGTCTTGAGGAGACAGGACTCAGTAAATAGTAGTTGGTCTTTCATATCCCAGGGTGCAGATGGGTTTCATACTAAACAATGAGTGACATCATCTGTATACCCTGACAACAACTGATGCTACTCTAGAAAACATATTTGTCCAATTAGATCAATAAGATTGGTGTTGATGAGTGATTTGGGATTTAGAGCCATTAGGCCTAATACCAGTTTTGATTGGTCTCAAAGAGAGGATGTGATTGAGACCCATCATCTACTTAAATGATGATGCCAGAGAGGTCGGTGTTGGGAGGATATATTGGCACGGTTGTTGTTAGGCCAGAGATGAAGTCGAGGGCCACCAAACCGTGTCAATATATCCTCCAAACTCCTGCTTCAAGGGCATTATCGCATTTATACAACGGGTTACCAATATATTCAAACAATTATTGACATATTTTCATAAAAATATATATTTTTATTAATTTATTCATACCATTTCATCCTTCCACGAGATATATCCCCAACACAAATCTAGGGTTGGTTCCCAAGCTGGCTGGTCTTTCATTCTATCGGTTCGGTTGCCAGAGACGCGACCCAGTAGTTAGGTCTTTTTGTTCTAAATCTATGGACATGATCCAGTAGTTTGTTCTAAATGTTCTGTTGCCATGATGGCTGGCAACGTTCTTATCCATTGCTTGCTAGCTAGCCAACGCTGGCTAACACAGTCGCATCAAACAGTGTAGCCAGAATAACAACAAAGTAGCTGCATTTGCGTTTGTTTAAGCTGTTTTCTTGTGATTGTTTTTGGGATACAACCATAACAATGAGCTAATGGTGTGAGATTTCGCCTCACATAGAACATTTGCTCCCTCACCAGGGCACTGTTCACAATCACTTCAAACTGAAGCTGGATTTACAGAACACTAGCTGCATTTCGTGTTTTTCTATTGACATTTGTTCGTATATATCCACATTTTGTCTGATTTCGACTGGCTAAGGAAAGCTGCCAGCCTGTCTGTCTCGTCCCGACTCCTGACACGTTCACTAACATAGGACAGCTGCAGATCAAATTTCTATATTGAAATAATGTTGTAAATGTCAGAGAGACAGACAGCAAGGTTATTACAGATCTCTGCTGTTGAAAACCAAATGCTCATCTAAAAGACATGGGAGATAATGTCTAGATGCTTTTTATAGTGCAGATCAAGTTTTTAACTTCCCTGGCTGGGCTGATGAGGCAGTGGATTGGGCTGATGAGACAGTGGATTGGGCTGATGAGACAGTGGATTGGGCTGATGAGACAGTGGATTGGGCAGATGAGACAGTGGATTGGGCTGATGAGACAGTGGATTGGGCTGATGAGACAGTGGATTGGGCAGATGAGACAGTGGATTGGGCTGATGAGACAGTGGATTGGGCTGATGAGGCAGTGGATTGGGCTGATGAGACACTGGTCTTTACAGGGTTAGGGTTGACACTGGTCTTTACAGGGTTAGGGTTGGCACTGGTATTTACAGGGTTAGGGTTGGCACTGGTATTTACAGGGTTAGGGTTGACACTGGTCTTTACAGGGTTAGGGTTGGCACTGGTCTTTACAGGGTTAGGGTTGGCACTGGTATTTACAGGGTTAGGGTTGGTACTGGTCTTTACAGGGTTAGGGTTGGCACTGGTCTTTACAGGGTTAGGATTGTCACTGGTCTTTACAGGGTTAGGGTTGACACTGGTCTTTACAGGGTTAGGGTTGACACTGGTCTTTACAGGGTTAGGGTTGGCACTGGTATTTACAGGGTTAGGGTTGGCACTGGTATTTACAGGGTTAGGGTTGGCACTGGTCTTTACAGGGTTAGGGTTGACACTGGTCTTTACCGGGTTAGGGTTGACACTGGTCTTTACAGGGTTAGGGTTGGCACTGGTATTTACAGGGTTAGGGTTGGCACTGGTCTTTACAGGGTTAGGGTTGGCACTGCTCTTTACAGGGTTAGGATTGTCACTGGTCTTTACAGGGTTGGCACTGGTCTTTACAGGGTTAGGGTTGGCACTGGTCTTTACAGGGTTAGGGTTGAAACTGGTCTTTACAGGGTTAGGGTTGACACTGGTCTTTACAGGGTTAGGGTTGGCACTGGTATTTACAGGGTTAGGATTGTCACTGGTCTTTACAGGGTTGGCACTGGTCTTTACAGGGTTAGGGTTGGCACTGGTCTTTACAGGGTTAGGGTTGAAACTGGTCTTTACAGGGTTAGGGTTGACACTGGTATTTACAGGGTTAGGGTTGGCACTGGTCTTTACAGGGTTAGGGTTGAAACTGGTATTTACAGGGTTAGGGTTGTCACTGGTCTTTACAGGGTTGACACTGGTCTTTACAGGGTTAGGGTTGGCACTGGTCTTTACAGGGTTAGGGTTGACACTGGTCTTTACAGGGTTAGGGTTGACACTGGTCTTTACAGGGTTAGGGTTGGCACTGGTATTTACAGGGTTAGGGTTGGCACTGGTATTTACAGGGTTAGGGTTGGCACTGGTCTTTACAGGGTTAGGGTTGACACTGGTCTTTACAGGGTTAGGGTTGACACTGGTCTTTACAGGGTTAGGGTTGGCACTGGTATTTACAGGGTTAGGGTTGGCACTGGTATTTACAGGGTTAGGGTTGACACTGGTCTTTACAGGGTTAGGGTTGGCACTGGTCTTTACAGGGTTAGGGTTGGCACTGGTATTTACAGGGTTAGGGTTGGTACTGGTCTTTACAGGGTTAGGGTTGACACTGGTCTTTACAGGGTTAGGGTTGGTACTGGTCTTTACAGGGTTAGGGTTGGCACTGGTCTTTACAGGGTTAGGATTGTCACTGGTCTTTACAGGGTTGGCACTGGTCTTTACAGGGTTAGGGTTGGCACTGCTCTTTACAGGGTTAGGGTTGGCACTGGTCTTTACAGGGTTAGGATTGTCACTGGTCTTTACAGGGTTGGCACTGGTCTTTACAGGGTTAGGATTGTCACTGGTCTTTACAGGGTTGGCACTGGTCTTTACAGGGTTAGGATTGTCACTGGTCTTTACAGGGTTAGGGTTGGCACTGGTCTTTACAGGGTTAGGATTGTCACTGGTCTTTACAGGGTTGGCACTGGTCTTTACAGGGTTCGGGTTGACACTGGTATTTACAGGGTTAGGGTTGGCACTGGTATTTACAGGGTTAGGGTTGGCACTGGTCTTTACAGGGTTAGGATTGTCACTGGTCTTTACAGGGTTGGCACTGGTCTTTACAGGGTTAGGGTTGACACTGGTCTTTACAGGGTTAGGGTTGACACTGGTCTTTACAGGGTTAGGGTTGGCACTGGTCTTTACAGGGTTAGGGTTGGCACTGGTCTTTACAGGGTTAGGGTTGGCACTGGTCTTTACAGGGTTAGGGTTGGCACTGGTCTTTACAGGGTTAGGGTTGGCACTGGTCTTTACAGGGTTATATTAGGAGTCAATCACACCGCACCACATGTGTGGTGATCGTTGTTACGTAAAATGGCTGCCGTGGCACCTCCCAAATGGGCGCTACACATTGGTGGTGGAAGGGGTGAAACAATGTCATGTGCTTTGACTTTGAGAAAAGGACAACCTAAAGTGCAAAAATATACAAATCATTCTCAGAGTAGATGTTTCAGAGAGATATGCAGCCCAGAGAACGTAATGCCTCACTGTTGGCCTGCTGCCATGGTTACCTGGGAGACAGGGATAACGATAAAGGACCCTCCACCGGCACTCTCCGTGACGATGGCCAGGAACTTGGCATTGACGGCACAGAAGTGGTTGTCATGGACGTTCTTGGTGATGGGAATGCCGTCAAAGCAGTGCTCCCGGTTGGCCACTTTGCCGTAGACGTTTCGAAACTTGGAGCTTCGGTATGTCGGACGCCATGACATCTGATGGAGAAGAGATGGAGAAGAGATGGAGAAGAGATGGAGAGATATTAAGGAGGGAGGTTCAGAAAGGAGTTTCTGCAATACCAGCACTGGGATGTATTGAAGGCACCAGTTAGTTGCTGTTTTATCATGTTGAATGTGCTGACATGGTGGTTTTCTGGTTACTGTATATGCTGGTCCATGTGAGCAGAAGGTCAGCTGTTTAGTTGACAGGTTAGTGGGCATTCATGGTTAACAGCTTAGATCAACCGGCTGGTTGAACATAATTGGATTATTTTAGATTTAGGGAAAAAACACAAAATGACCATACCACATTAGAGTATTAAATGATCATACCACATTAGAGTATTAAATGATCATACCACATTAGAGTATTAAATGATCATACCACATTAGAGTATTAAATGATCATACCACATTAGAGTATTAAATGATCATACCACATTAGAGTATTAAATGATCATACCACATTAGAGTATTAAAGGAAAACGCCACCAAAAAGTATATTTTGGTATTTTGGTCCATTGTTAAAATAGTCCCAAAATGTTTTGATGGTCAGCAATCAACTTTCAAAATATAGAAATCATCTCTGTGTGATGCATTTTGTATCATATGATGCAAAACGCATCATCATATGGTGATGATTTCTGTATTTTGAAAGTTATGTATCTTGAAAAATTGATTGCTGACAAGCAAAACATTTTGGGATTATGTCAACAATGGACTAATGAAACAAATACCAAAATATTGTTTTTGGGTGGAGTTCTCCTTTAACTTCGAGATTGCTGTTCCAAAATCCCTAGAGAAACCCCCATTAGTAAAGACAGTAACGAGGAGTGTTGCTGTTCCAAAATCCCTAGAGAAACCCCCATTAGTAAAGACAGTAAAGAGGAGTGTTGCTGTTCCAAAATCCCCAGAGAAACCCCCATTAGTAAAGACAGTAAAGAGGAGTGTTGCTGTTCCAAAATCCCCAGAGAAACCCCCATTAGTAAAGACAGTAAAGAGGAGTGTTGCTGTTCCAAAATCCCCAGAGAAACCCCCATTAGTAAAGACAGTAAAGAGGAGTGTTGCTGTTCCAAAATCCCTAGAGAAACCCCCATTAGTAAAGACAGTAAAGAGGAGTGTTGCTGTTCCAAAATCCCCAGAGAAACCCCCATTAGTAAAGACAGTAAAGAGGAGTGTTGCTGTTCCAAAATCCCTAGAGAAACCTGCACTAGTAAAGACAGTAAAGAGGAGTGTTGCTTTCTTCAAAATCACTTCTGTCCACCCCTATAGTTCAGAGGAATTTTGTCAGTGCTGTCATGGCAATTCAAATCCCATGTTAGTCAGAGTGTGAAATGTTCAACGCCACAAGAAAATATTTCACAGAAAATAGCGAGTAAGTAAATAAAGGTAGACAAGAGCAGTCCATCACAAGAGCAGTCCCTCACAAGAGCAGTCCCTCACAAGAGCAGTCCCTCAGAAGTGATTTGAGTCTGACATCAGCAACTACTAACGAGGAGGCGGCTCCATGAAAGGATTCCTTTGTGACACATATGTCCTGAGCTTGGACCCATGAAACCTTGCAAAACAGCAAGCCAGCCACTTCACTTCCCAGCGAGGGGAAGTGGTCGACTCCATCATAAAAACACTCAAACCACTACTTTTGTTTGTCGTTACCCACAAGCATATACTGACCGAATTGCTGCCTTGCAGCGTGAGATACAACTATCTTCTGGGTCACACTAGACCTAATCACAGGTGTAGAGCTGGATGGCCCTTAGACACTGATCCAAGGACAGTTTTGAGGTTTGTCCCACTAACGATCGATGATACATCAGGGAAGGTGAATAGATCCTAGGTGTGGTAAAGGGGAACGTCTGCTTACAGACAGCGGCAGGTAGCCTAGTGGTTAGAGCGTTGGGCCAGTAACTGAAAGATTGCTGGATCGAATCCCCAAGCTGACAAGATAAAAATCAGTTGTTCTGCCCCTGAACAAGGCAGTTAACTCACTGGTAGGCTGTCATTGTAAGTAAGAATTTATTCTTAACTGACTTGTTAAATACATACATAGAAAAAAAACAGACAGGAAGTTCTTCAGGAAAGGAGATTTACGACACTGTCAGATCTGTGACAAGATGACATCACCACAGCCACAATTCAGCATTGTTCTGGGGTGGGAACAGTGCTGTGTGCAAATAGAGATGTCCCTGTTTCCATGCTGCCATGGTCTCTTCCTGTCCTACAGACTGCAGTCTACATCTGGTCTTCAGCCGGTGGAGACCAAGCAGTGCACACAATCCAGTAATCACTCCCATCCCACCCACAGGCAGGCCAGTACTCACTCTCATCCATCCCACCCACAGGCAGACCAGTAATCCCTCTCACCCAACCTACCCATAGGCACACCAGTAATCACTCTCACCCACCCCACCCACAGGCAGACCAGTAATCACTCCCATCCCACCCACAGGCAGGCCAGTAATCACTCTCACCCATCCCACCCACAGGCAGACCAGTAATCCCTCTCACCCACAGGCAGACCAGTACTCACTCTCACCCATCCCACCCACAGGCAGACCAGTAATCACTCTCACCCATCCCACCCATAGGCAGATCAGTAATCACTCTCACCCATCCCACCCACAGGCAGGCCAGTAATCACTCCCATCCCACCCACAGGCAGACCAGTAATCACTCTAACCCATCCCACCCACAGGCAGGCCACTAATCACTCTCACCCATCCCACCCACAGGCAGACCAGTAATCCCTCTCACCCATCCCACCCACAGGCAGACCAGTAATCACTCTCACCCATCCCACCCACAGGCAGACCAGTAATCACTCTCACCCATCCCACCCACAGGCAGACCAGTAATCACTCCCATCCCACCCACAGGCAGACCAGTAATCACTCCCATCCCACCCACAGACAGACCAGTAATCACTCTCACCCATCCCACGCACAGACAGACCAGTAATCACTCCCATCCCACCCACAGACAAACCAGTAATCACTCTCACCCATCCCACCCACAGGCAGACCAGTAATCACTCTCACCCACCCCACCCACATGCAGACCAGTAATCACACCCATCCCACCCACGGGCAGACCAGTAATCACTCTCACCCATCCCACCCACAGGCAGACCAGTAATCACTCTCACCCATCCCACCCACATGCAGACCAGTAATCACACCCATCCCACCCACGGGCAGACCAGTAATCCCTCTCACCCATCCCACCCACAGGCAGACCAGTAATCCCACCCATCCCACCCACAGGCAGACCAGTAATCGCTCTCACCCATCCCACCCACAGGCAGACCAGTAATCACTCTCACCCATCCCACCCACAGGCAGACCAGTAATCACTCCCATCCCACCCACAGGCAGACCAGTAATCACTCCCATCCCACCCACAGGCAGACCAGTAATCACTCTCACCCATCCCACCCACAGGCAGACCAGTAATCACTCTCTCCCATCCCACCCACAGGCAGACCAGTAATCACTCCCACCCATCCCATCCACAGGCAGACCAGTAATCACTCTCACCCATCTCACCCACAGGCAGACCAGTAATCACTCTGTCGTGGAGGTGAAGGAGTGTGGTGCGGCATTGATATAGCTGGAGCTCGACATGTCCACAGACAGACCAGTAATCACTTTGTCGTGAAGGAGTGTGGTGCGGCATTGATATAGCTGGAGCTCGACATGTCCACAGACAGACCAGTAATCACTCTGTCGTGGAGGTGAAGGAGTGTGGTGAGGCATTGATATAGCTGGAGCTCGACATGTCCACAGACAGACCAGTAATCACTTTGTCGTGAAGGAGTGTGGTGCGGCATTGATATAGCTGGAGCTCGACATGTCCACAGACAGACCAGTAATCACTCTGTCGTGGAGGTGAAGGAGTGTGGTGAGGCATTGATATAGCTGGAGCTCGACATGTCCACAGACAGACCAGTAATCACTTTGTCGTGAAGGAGTGTGGTGCGGCATTGATATAGCTGGAGCTCGACATGTCCACAGACAGACCAGTAATCACTCTGTCGTGGAGGTGAAGGAGTGTGGTGCGGCATTGATATAGCTGGAGCTCGACAAGTCCACAGACAGCCGCTGTCACAGCACTTTTTGTATTCCCGAGATTCTCACCTCTGAGTGCTGTGGGAGTAATGAAATGGTACTCATTCCACTCACAGCACATCTCAATTCCTTTCCTTCCTCGTTTACCCCCCTCCTTCCTCTCAAAAAGCAGAGTTAAAGAAGCTACCCCTAGAATGACTCTGAGCATAATGCTTAGCTTGTTAAAGTATTGATGTGAAACAGCAGAACAACAGGAAGAGGCCTCAGGGCAGCAGAGAAAGAGCACTGGCATTGAGTTCTCACCACAAGGACACTCATTAATTTGTCACCAGTGGATGGCACGCGGGACTGCGTACGCTGCTCTCTGTCTCTCACTGACAGCGCAGTGAGACTAAAGCATGGTGTCTCTCAGCTCCAGTCATGGCAGGGTGTCCCCGTGCAAGCCATAGCCTACACCTAACTCGTCACCATCTAACTGTATATGTGATCCATCCATCTCATAACCCCAGGAGATGGTTATGACAGCCTTGAAAGGACAGGAAATACCCCCCAACTCTCTCGCTCACACACACACACACACACACACACACACACACACACACACACACACACACACACACACACACACACACACACACGCACACACACACACACACACACACACACACACACACACACACACAGCCATCCATAGTATATCTGAATTCCTTTCCAAAGACAGTCCTCTCAGTGAAAACAATATCTTACCTTAGTGCTGAGTAGAGTAGTGACACTATAGCCCGATCTGTCAGGCCCTCTCAAATTACAACCCTGCCCCTTTCCTCCCTTTTATAGACCAGCTGCAGTCTGCCAGTTTCTCCTAGCTTCTCAACGATACATCCAGTCAACCGGCCTACTATGCTCCGCTCACGCTCATCTGTTTCTCTCCTCCCCTCTTCTTACCCCGTCTCTCCTCTTTCTCCCTTCATGTCCTGTCCTCCTCCTATGAGCTACCCCTCCCTCTCTCCTGCTCCCTCTCAGCCCCAGACCAGACAGCTGCATGCAGCCCTGGAGCAGCAGTTAACGCTGCCTCTATCCCTCTCACTGCTCTGTACTCCTCTAGATGTGGGCTGCACCACTCACTCTCTCTTTCACTCTCTCTTTCACTCTCTCTCCCTCTCTCTCTTTTCCTCTCTCTCTCTCTCTATTCTCTTGCTCTCTCTCCCTCCCTCTCTATATACATCCATCTATCTCTCTCTCTCTCGCTGTGTCTCATTGTGCCAGCCCTATCACTAGCTGGGACTGTAGATAGCCGTTGATAACTATTGAAAGACGTTCTTGGTATTGAATACTTCATACTCTCTTGTTTGCAAATAGAGAGGTCGACGACTATACAGAGTATAAATGTTTCCTTACGAATGTTTCCCTATGCATGTTTCCCTATGCATGTTTCCCTACACATGTTTCCTACACATGTTTCCTACACATGTTTCCTACACATGTTTCCCTACGCCTGTTTCCCTACACATGTTTCCCTACACATGTTTCCCTACACATGTTTCCCTATGCCTGTTTCCCTACACATGTTTCCCTACACATGTTTCCCTACACATGTTTCCCTATGCATGTTTCCCTAGCCTGTTTCCCTATGCATGTTACCCTATGCCTGTTTCCCTATGCCTGTTTCCCTACACATGTTTCCCTATGCCTGTTTCCCTATGCACATTTCCCTATGCCTGTTTCCCTACACATGTTTCCCTATGCATGTTTCCCTATGCATGTTTCCCTATGCATGTTTCCCTATGCATGTTTCCTTATGCCTGTTTCCCTATGCCTGTTTCCCTACACGTTTCCCTATGCCTGTTTCCCTATGCCTGTTTCCCTATGCATGTTTCCCTATGCATGTTTCCCTATGCCTGTTTCCCTACACATGTTTCCCTATGCCTGTTTCCCTACGCCTGTTTTTCTGCCTTTGTTTCCTGCCTTTCTTCTCGAAGTTGAATTGTATCTATTTTGGGGGTCATGTTAGCAGTAACTGGATAAAGTTACTGTGAAAACAAGGTAAATAGAAGCCATATTTATCAGTTCCACGCTATGAGCAGTTTCTGCCTTTTTGTTTGGTTGGGCAGCGTAGTGCTATTGAACAATGGGGTCAGGAAAGGTGAGGGGTGCTATTTCTGCTGTGGAAAGTGAGCAAACCTTTCCGTGCTAAACTGTTTGGGTGTCATAATCGTAATCGGGTACTAATACAATCAACATTTTATGTGAAACATCTGTGATAAGTACTGTCGTTCCAAACATCTCAACCCCCATGTTTTCCTTCCAGGAGATTACTCTGATTGAGATTTAGTGAAAATAGTCAGGAGGTAAGTTTGGGTCTGTACGCAGTAAAGGTCATTGCTGGGCAGAGAGAGAGAGCGAGAGAGCGTGAGAGAGAGTGAGCGAGAGAGAGACAGAGAGAGAGAAAGAGAGAGAGAGTGAGATAGAGAGTGTGTATAGTGTGTTTTTGTTGCATTTGTGTGTCTTTTCTCTCCTGCCCTAACGCCTGAGCGGAGCTCAAAGACAGCTTGGACCCAGCAGCCCCTGGTCTCCCATCCCCCGCCTCCTTGGAATCATAAGACCCTCCTGGCTGTTACCCAGAACCCCCTGTGGCTCCATCCCTCTCTCTGCCCCTCCCCTCACTCCCTTCCTCTCCCTTTCTTCTCCTCCCTCCTTCTTCATCCCTGCTCTCCTCACAGGCCTTTACAACCCTCTTTCCCATACTGAAGGTCCCCCATTTGATAATGTGCATTCTTCCCAGTCTGACATCAAATAAAATCAAATTCTATTGGTCACATACACATATTTAGCAGATGTTATTGGTAAACAAAGTACTGTAATAAAGAGTACATAGTCATTAAATACAACAGATTACTGTAATAAAGAGTATCTAGCCATTAAATATAATGGAGTACTGTAATAAAGAGTGCCTACTCATTAAATACAACAGATTACTATAATAAAGAGTACCTAGTCATTAAATACAACAGAGTACTGTAAAAAAAAGAGTACCTAGTTATTATTTACAACAGATTACTGTAATATAGAGTACCTAGTCATTAAATATAACGGAGAACTGTAATACAGAGTACCTAGTGATTAAATACAACAGATTACTGTAATATAGAGTACCTAGTCATTAAATACAACAGATTACTCTAATGCAGAGCACCTAGTCATTAAATACAACAGATCACTGTAATAAAGACTACCAAGTCATTAAATACAACAGATTACTCTAATACAGAGCACCTAGTCATTAAATACAACAGATCACTGTAATAAAGACTACCAAGTCATTAAATACAACAGATTACTCTAATACAGAGTACCTAGTGATTAAATACAACAGATCCAAATGGAGATTTTGATTATATCTCTGACAAGATGGATGACTTATCTTTCCACTAGCATGCCTGTGTGATTTTGTCGCTATTCCTCAACTGGTTGCCATGTACTCTGGACTCTGGACAACAGAAAAATATTGTGTGCAGTATCCATGTACAATACAATCCATGCTTTGGTTGATTTAATTTATGAATACTATATATATACTACTATATTTACTCAAAAACCCTATCTGTCCCAGACTGTATTCTCTTGGTATGTTAGCCTCCAGTCAAATGGCTTTGATGTCTGAGATCTTTGATCATGGGTGTATTGAATGTATACCTACAGGTCCAACACCTCGTGGCTTGAAAATAAAAGAGAGCCGCACACTCTTGGAGCTCAGATGCAAAAATTTAATACCAACGTTTCGACAGCCAAGCTGTCTTCATCAGGATATAATGACCAACACCTCGTGGCACCTGGCCTCTCAGGGCCATTTTGTGGATGTGACACCTGGCCTCTCAGGACCATTTTGTGGATGTGACACCTGGCCTCTCAGGACCATTTTGTGGATCTTGGTCTGTTTGAGGGGAGGTGTGCGTAGGGGAGCGGCTTTCACCATAGCTACAGGTCATGATGCTGGGGAAGGCGTAGGGCTCACACCGTCCGCAAACCTTACACTGTCTGGTATTTCAATGTGTGATTCAGCTGTGCTTTTATAGGCACTTCTCTCCCTGGGTCTGTAGGGAAGATGGGTACTGGAATACCTCCAGTATAGGATTCCCACAGGTTCACAGTAGGTTTTTGTCTTGGCTTTGTTCTTTTGTGTTTATGTGTTTATGTGGGGGTGGGCACTCTGTGTTTATTGAGTTTTGCCTGCAGTCACTGTTTCTGCCTTACTGTAGTCTCTGTTCCTTCCTGAAAAACCTCAAGACTATCAGAATCCTATTGGACCTGAATCATCCCAGTAAAACATCAAGACTATCAGAATGCTATTGTTCCTGAATCATCTCAGTAAAACATCAAGACTATCAGAATCCTATTGTTCCTGAATCATCCCAGTTAAACCTCAAGACTATCAGAATCCTATTGGACCTGAATCATCCCAGTAAAACATCAAGACTATCAGAATCCTATTGGTCCTGAATCATCCCAGTAAAACATCAAGACTATCAGAATCCTATTGTTCCTGAATCATCCCAGTTAAACCTCAAGACTATCAGAATCCTATTGGACCTGAATCATCCCAGTAAAACATCAAGACTATCAGAATCCTATTGGACCTGAATCATCCCAGTAAAACATCAAGACTATCAGAATGCTATTGTTCCTGAATCATCCCAGTAAAACATCAAGACTATCAGAATCCTATTGTTCCTGAATCATCCCAGTTAAACCTCAAGACTATCAGAATCCTATTGGACCTGAATCATCCCAGTAAAACATCAAGACTATCAGAATCCTATTGGACCTGAATCATCCCAGTTAAACATCAAGACTATCAGAATCCTATTGGTCCTGAATCATCCCAGTAAAACATCAAGACTATCAGAATCCTATTGTTCCTGAATCATCCCAGTAAAACATCAAGACTATCAGAATCCTATTGGTCCTGAATCATCCCAGTAAAACATCAAGACTATCAGAATGCTATTGTTCCTGAATCATCCCAGTAAAACATCAAGACTATCAGAATCCTATTGGTCCTGAATCATCCCAGTTAAACCTCAAGACTATCAGAATCCTATTGTTCCTGAATCATCCCAGTAAAACATCAAGACTATCAGAATCCTATTATTCCTGAATCATCCCAGTAAAACCTCAAGACTATCAGAATCCTATTGGTCCTGAATCATCCCAGTAAAACCTCAAGACTATCAGAATCCTATTGGACCTGAATCATCCCAGTAAAACCTCAAGACTATCAGAATGCTATTGTTCCTGAATCATCCCAGTAAAACCTCAAGACTATCAGAATCCTATTGGTCCTGAATCATCCCAGTATTACTCCAACGGCTGACAGTTTCCTGCTATGACATCCTGTCATGCACAAAGGAAGTAAATTTCTCCATGAAATTCCAATCCAATATTACTCAGCTGCAGTCTATGTGATATTGGCAGCTCTACTCGCCAGGTCCAAAGACCAGGTCCAAAGACTGTATGACAGTTTCCAGAGGCTGTCGCTTCACAATTCATCTGGAAAATTGCCACAATTCAACTGAATGGTTAAGGATGTGCTGATCAATCCTCTCTATGCCGTTGCCAATAGAGGAAGTGGGTCTGTCGGAAACCAACGAGCTGAGCGTAAAAAGAGAGAAAGAGATCCCCCCCAGGGCTGCTGTCGCTCTCCTCACCCTGCCCGTCGAGCCGTCTTTGTGAAGCTCGCTAAGGGCTATTAGCTATTCCTCCCTTCCCCGGGCCACATGGGTGTTTTGTCAGTTCCGATGACATTCACTCCTCGGCACATGGACTAAATATCACAGAACAGTGACATCCCGCTGGTTCTTTTGGCTGCCACCTCAGTCAATGACTACATAGGGCCTTTCACATCAACTACAGATGCAGGATCATACTTTGAGCCAGTTTGCGACAGCAGGAAAATAATCCTGCAGCAACAGGAAATGTGAATTATGATGTGGATTATAATTCATGGACATTTTTGTAGGGGTTAATACATTTATGAAAGTGAAAATGACTACCTTCAGAAGCCGTTCTCTTGCGACAGGGTGATCAAATTAAGATTGTACATCTGTAGTATCTGGTATGAATGCTGTAAATGGTGAAATTCTTTGATATGTTGAGCATGACAGAGCATGACAAGACCACAATGGGTTTATGTAAAGGCCATTTGAGCCAACACAGACAGTAGGGCTTTGAGGTCCATGGACTTATTCTACTCAGTCTGCTCAGCATACTCTGTTCATATTGGTCTGAGGCTGGGTCGGGGAAATACATGCCTGCGTGCGTGTTTATCCATGGATGGATTCTAATCAACCTCTTTGAAACATATTCATCTATCCCAAAATCTTAATAGCATTAGCTGTTATGACCTATTGTTTTACCTTTATTTAACTAGGCAAGTCAGTTAAGAACAAATTCTTATTTTCAATGACAGCCTAGGAAAAGTGGGTTAACTGCCTGTTCAGGGGCAGAACGACAGATTTGTACCTCAGCTCAGGGATTTGAACTTGCAACCTTCTGGTTACTAGTCCAACGCTCTAACCACTAGGCTAACCTGCCACCCCACAGTAAAATTGCCATCAATCCCCATGACAGTGTCAAGAAGCTCTCTGAACATAGTGCTACCTAGACCCATACACATGAAATATACCCCAACTGTCCTGCATATCCCCATATGACTGCTATCTTTATATAGTCACCCCACACTTGAGTATGTTATAGTTGACCCTGGGCCTGGGGGTAAACTAGGACAGGAGCCAGGTCTGTAGTGTTATAGTTGACCCTGGGCCTGGGGGTAGACAGGACAGGAGCCAGGTCTGTAGTGTTATAGTTGACCCTGGGCCTGGGGGTAGACAGGACAGGAGCCAGGTCTGTAGTGTGTTATAGTTGACCCTGGGCCTGGGGGTAGACAGGACAGGAGCCAGGTCTGTAGTGTGTTATAGTTGACCCTGGGCCTGGGGGTAGACAGGACAGGAGCCAGGTCTGTGGGTGTTTCTGCAGCCATGTGCTGTAACTGTATGTTGTGAAGACAGAGCCATTCCTGCTGTTATGTGATGTGGCAAGCAGGAAGTGACTCAGCAATAATGGCAGCAGATGGAGCTGCTCTGGTTAATGCTAATGGCTGCTCTCAACAGGAGAGGAAAGCCCCCACCTCCTCCACAGGCTCCCAGAAACGGGTGTTAATGGAGATCAAAGTACCCACAGCCACATGTACAGGACACAGCAAGGAGCCACAGAGACACCCGATTGCACCTAACAGTGCAGTTGTGCAGTGAGGAGTGGGCTGAACAGGCATCCACTACCCACTGCCTCCAGGGACAGTCCTGGCTGGTTATCCTACAAACAGTCCTGGCTGGTTATCCTACAAACAGTCCTGGCAGGTTATCCTACAAACAGTCCTGGCTGGTTATCCTACAAACAGTCCTGGCTGGTTATCCTACAAACAGTCCTGGCTGGTTAACCTACAAACAGTCCTGGCTGGATATCCTACAAACAGTCCTGGCTGGTTATCCTACAAACAGTCCTGGCTGGTTATCCTACAAACAGTCCTGGCTGGTCATCCTACAAACAGTCCTGGCTGGTTATCCTACAAACAGTCCTGGCTGGGTATCCTACAAACAGTCCTGGCTGGTTATCCTACAAATGCACACACACACAAATGCACACACACACACACACACACACACACACACACACACACACACACACACACACACACACACACACACACACACACACACACACACACATAAGGTATTTTATCAGTCCACACATCAGTTCTGCCATCCAAAAACCACAGGAGGAGTGCTCTCAATTAATAATGATCTTTGTGCATGTCTCTCTCCCAGAGGATTTCCAGCCTCCTGCTTTTTGGAGCATACAGAGATTAGCTGGCTGGCTGTGAGGGGGAGAGAGGGGGAGAGGGAAAGAGAGGGAAAGAGAGGGAGAGAGAGAGAGAGAGAGAGAGAGAGAGAGAGGGAGAGAGAGAGAGAGAGAGAGAGAGAGGGAGAGAGAGAGAGAGGGAGAGAGAGAGAGAGAGAGAGAGTGAGAGAGAGAGAGAGTGTGAGAGAGAGAGAGGGAGAGAGAAGGACAGCATGACTCAGACACAGAACAGTCTCATCTCTGACCACTGACAGTGACTCAGACACAGAACAGTTCTCTTCTCTGACCACTGACAGAGTGACTCAGACACAGCACAGTCTCATCTCTGACCACTGACAGAGTGACTCAGACACAGAACAGTCTCATCTCTGACCACTGACAGAGTGACTCAGACACAGAACAGTCTCATCTCTGACCACTGACAGAGTGACTCAGACACAGAACACAGACCACTGACAGAGTGACTCAGACACAGAACACAGACAACTGACAGAGTGACTCAGACACAGAACAGTTCTCTTCTCTGACCACTTACTGAGTGACTCAGACACAGAACACAGACTACAGACAGAGTGACTCAGACACAGAACAGTTCTCCACAGGCTTCAGCAGAGAGAGAACATAATCATTGCCCTCTGTCTAACCACCAGACTGTTGTCCAGGAGACAGACTCCTTTCACCCAGACACACTACACAGTCTTTAGACTCAGATTACCTTTCAACTGGCTGTCAGCTCTGGATCAGTCTAACCACCCTACTCCCCACTATCCTAAAGGTACAATCTCAACTGTCTGTCAGCTCTGGATCAGTCTAAACACCCTACTCCCCACTATCCTAAAGGTACAATCTCAACTGTCTGTCAGCTCTGGATCAGTCTAACCACCCTACTCCCCACTATCCTAAAGGTACAATCTCAACTGTCTGTCAGCTCTGGATCAGTCTAACCACCCTATTCCCCACTATCCTAAAGGTACAATCTCAACTGTCTGTCAGCTCTGGATCAGTCTAAACACCCTACTCCCCACTATCCTAAAGGTACAATCTCAACTGTCTGTCAGCTCTGGATCAGTCTAACCACCCTACTCCCCACTATCCTAAAGGTACAATCTCAACTGTCTGTCAGCTCTGGATCAGTCTAACCATCCTACTCCCCACTATCCTAAAGGTACAATCTCAACTGGCTGTCAGCTCTGGATCAGTCTAAACACCCTACTCCCCACTATCCTAAAGGTACAATCTCAACTCCACTACCAGCAGGGATGAAAAACAAGCAGAACTCGCTATACTTGCAGTATTGTGTTGGAAGAACTATGTGGTAGACAGGGTATGGCTGTTTGATGTACGCAGCACAGAATGTAGTTTATTCACAGACTCCTCTGTGTGGATAGTACACTTTGTCTCAAGGATTAGAGTACAGAGTCTTTATTAGAGGATTAGAGTGCAGAGTCTTCATTAGAGGATTAGAGTACATAGTCTTCATTAGAGGATTAGAGTACAGAGTCTTCATTAGAGGATTAGAGTGCAGAGTCTTCATTAGAGGATTAGAGTACGTAGTCTTCATTAGAGGATTAGAGTACAGAGTCTTCATTAGAGGATTAGAGTGCAGAGTCTTCATTAGAGGATTAGAGTACATAGTCTTCATTAGAGGATTAGAGTACAGAGTCTTCTTTAGAGGATTAGAGTGCAGAGTCTTCATTAGAGGATTAGAGTACATAGTCTTCATTAGAGGATTAGAGTACAGAGTCTTCATTAGGGGATTAGAGTACAGAGTCTTCATTAGAGGATTAGAGTACAGAGTCTTCATTAGAGGATTGGAGTACAGAGTCTTCATTAGAGGATTAGTGTGCAGAGTCTTCATTAGAGGATTAGAGTGCAGAGTCTTCATTAGAGGATTATAGAACAGTCTTCATTAGAGGATTAGAGTACATAGTCTTCATTAGAGGATTAGAGTACAGAGTCTTCATTAGAGGATTACAGTACAGAGTCTTCATTAGAGGATTATAGTACATAGTCTTCATTAGAGGATTAGAGTACAGAGTCTTCATTAGAGGATTAGAGTACAGAGTCTTCATTAGAGGATTAGAGTACATAGTCTTCATTAGAGGATTAGAGTACAGTCTTCATTAGAGGATTACAGTACAGAGTCTTCATTAGAGGATTATAGTACATAGTCTTCATTAGAGGATTAGAGTACAGAGTCTTCATTAGAGGATTATAGTACAGTCTTCATTAGAGGATTAGAGTACAGCGTCTTCATTAGAGGATTATAGTACAGTCTTCATTCGAGGATTAGAGTACAGAGTCTTCATTAGAGGATTATAGTACAGAGTCTTCATTAGAGGATTATAGTACAGCGTCTTCATTAGAGGATTATAGTACAGTCTTCATTCGAGGATTAGAGTACAGAGTCTTCATTAGAGGATTAGAGTGCAGAGTCTTCATTAGAGGATTATAGTACAGAGTCTTCATTAGAGGATTAGAGTACAGAGTCTTCATTAGAGGATTATAGTACAGTCTTCATTAGAGGATTAGAGTACAGAGTCTTCTTTAGAGGATTAGAGTGCAGAGTCTTCATTAGAGGATTAGAGTACATAGTCTTCATTAGAGGATTAGAGTACAGAGTCTTCATTAGGGGATTAGAGTACAGAGTCTTCATTAGAGGATTAGAGTACAGAGTCTTCATTAGAGGATTGGAGTACAGAGTCTTCATTAGAGGATTAGTGTGCAGAGTCTTCATTAGAGGATTAGAGTGCAGAGTCTTCATTAGAGGATTATAGAACAGTCTTCATTAGAGGATTAGAGTACATAGTCTTCATTAGAGGATTAGAGTACAGAGTCTTCATTAGAGGATTACAGTACAGAGTCTTCATTAGAGGATTATAGTACATAGTCTTCATTAGAGGATTAGAGTACAGAGTCTTCATTAGAGGATTAGAGTACAGAGTCTTCATTAGAGGATTAGAGTACATAGTCTTCATTAGAGGATTAGAGTACAGTCTTCATTAGAGGATTACAGTACAGAGTCTTCATTAGAGGATTATAGTACATAGTCTTCATTAGAGGATTAGAGTACAGAGTCTTCATTAGAGGATTATAGTACAGTCTTCATTAGAGGATTAGAGTACAGCGTCTTCATTAGAGGATTATAGTACAGTCTTCATTCGAGGATTAGAGTACAGAGTCTTCATTAGAGGATTATAGTACAGAGTCTTCATTAGAGGATTATAGTACAGCGTCTTCATTAGAGGATTATAGTACAGTCTTCATTCGAGGATTAGAGTACAGAGTCTTCATTAGAGGATTAGAGTGCAGAGTCTTCATTAGAGGATTATAGTACAGAGTCTTCATTAGAGGATTAGAGTACAGAGTCTTCATTAGAGGATTATAGTACAGTCTTCATTAGAGGATTATAGTAGGGTCTTCATTCGAGGATTAGAGTACAGAGTCTTCATTAGAGGATTATAGTACAGAGTCTTCATTAGAGGATTATAGTACAGAGTCTTCATTAGAGGATTAGAGTACAGAGTCTTCATTAGAGGATTAGAGTGCAGAGTCTTCATTAGAGGATTATAGTACAGTCTTCATTAGAGGATTAGAGTACAGCGTCTTCATTAGAGGATTATAGTACAGTCTTCATTCGAGGATTAGAGTACAGAGTCTTCATTAGAGGATTATAGTACAGAGTCTTCATTAGAGGATTATAGTACATAGTCTTCATTAGAGGATTAGAGTACAGAGTCTTCATTAGAGGATTAGAGTACAGAGTCTTCATTAGAGGATTAGAGTACATAGTCTTCATTAGAGGATTAGAGTACAGTCTTCATTAGAGGATTACAGTACAGAGTCTTCATTAGAGGATTATAGTACATAGTCTTCATTAGAGGATTAGAGTACAGTCTTCATTAGAGGATTACAGTACAGAGTCTTCATTAGAGGATTATAGTACATAGTCTTCATTAGAGGATTAGAGAACAGAGTCTTCATTAGAGGATTATAGTACAGTCTTCATTAGAGGATTAGAGTACTGCGTCTTCATTAGAGGATTATAGTACAGTCTTCATTCGAGGATTAGAGTACAGAGTCTTCATTAGAGGATTATAGTACAGCGTCTTCATTAGAGGATTATAGTACAGTCTTCATTCGAGGATTAGAGTGCAGAGTCTTCATTAGAGGATTATAGTACAGAGTCTTCATTCGAGGATTAGAGTACAGAGTCTTCATTAGAGGATTATAGTACAGAGTCTTCATTAGAGGATTATAGTACAGCGTCTTCATTAGAGGATTATAGTACAGTCTTCATTCGAGGATTAGAGTACTGCGTCTTCATTAGAGGATTATAGTACAGTCTTCATTCGAGGATTAGAGTACAGAGTCTTCATTAGAGGATTATAGTACAGCGTCTTCATTAGAGGATTATAGTACAGTCTTCATTCGAGGATTAGAGTGCAGAGTCTTCATTAGAGGATTATAGTACAGAGTCTTCATTCGAGGATTAGAGTACAGAGTCTTCATTAGAGGATTATAGTACAGAGTCTTCATTAGAGGATTATAGTACAGCGTCTTCATTAGAGGATTATAGTACAGTCTTCATTCGAGGATTAGAGTACAGAGTCTTCATTAGAGGATTAGAGTGCAGAGTCTTCATTAGAGGATTATAGTACAGAGTCTTCATTAGAGGATTAGAGTACAGAGTCTTCATTAGAGGATTATAGTACAGTCTTCATTAGAGGATTATAGTAGGGTCTTCATTCGAGGATTAGAGTACAGAGTCTTCATTAGAGGATTATAGTACAGAGTCTTCATTAGAGGATTATAGTACAGAGTCTTCATTAGAGGATTAGAGTACAGAGTCTTCATTAGAGGATTAGAGTGCAGAGTCTTCATTAGAGGATTATAGTACAGTCTTCATTAGAGGATTAGAGTACAGCGTCTTCATTAGAGGATTATAGTACAGTCTTCATTCGAGGATTAGAGTACAGAGTCTTCATTAGAGGATTATAGTACAGAGTCTTCATTAGAGGATTATAGTACAGCGTCTTCATTAGAGGATTAGAGTACAGAGTCTTCATTAGAGGATTAGAGTGCAGAGTCTTCATTAGAGGATTAGAGTACAGAGTCTTCATTAGAGGATTAGAGTGCAGAGTCTTCATTAGAGGATTATAGAACAGTCTTCATTAGAGTGGAACTGTGTGTGAACCGGTGAAGGACAGAGCTATCTTCAGGCTATAGTTTTCACTCCCATCCCCATCCCCCCACTCACACACAACCCCCACACCCCCTCCACACACACAACCCCCCCCCACACACAACCCCTACACCCCCCTCCACATACACAACCCCCCCACCACCCACCCACACAACCCCTACACCCCCCTCCACACACACAACCCCCACACCCCCCTCCACACACACAACCCCTACACCTCCCTCCCTCCACACACACAACCCCCCACCATATCGCCCCCTCCAATACACACAAACACACTGATATGTACTAGCGTCCTCTTCCTCCCTGCCTTGCCCTACCACTTTAGTGTACTTGTTTATCTGACTGACAGATATGTGACCCGAGGGAGCTGTTTGTCTTTGTGTGTCTCTTCTCCTCCCCTCCCTGGTTGGCCAGGGTCATTAGTGTGCTCAGGGTAATGAGCATAGAGAGTTCAACAGATGGAAGGATAGAAGGATGGATTAAAGGTGGGGAGGTTCTTAGAGGATGGACAGAGCAGGTGTGGAGAGGAGGCCTGTATGGATTTATTAATGGAATATTGTACTTGCATTGAGTAATTGTTTTAGAAAACAAATCTATAAAAAATGCAGAAGTAAAGAAAAGTGTGTTAATACTTTAAAACATATGGGTTTCAGTGACCCATCCCAATAGATTGTTTGTGGTTGTTTTTCATACTTCTAGTTGATGAGTTTAGGTGGGTTAACACTAGACATAACATAGTGCCAACTATACCACAGTGCCACACCACCAGGTCCAACCATGGATAACCTGGTGTGAAATGAAAACCTTCTGGGCAGCCGTTCAAATTGAGAAAGCCCCGTTGGTGGCACAGTGCCCAAGACGCAAAGAGAGGAAGCAGCTTTTTCATCAGCTATAATATCTTGACATCCATCACTGCTATTCGAGCACCGGGACAGCTGTTAAGTACCATGAGCTATAACATCAACAAAGATCCTGGATCCTAGATCACGGATCAACCTTGATATTAGACGCATATGTTCTTCAAATTGGTACATGGGTGGTATTCCCATATCACAATCACCTATTATAGTGAAGCCAGCTGTCACAACTATAATGGACATGCACAACATTGACTAAGACTAATATTGATGATTCATACTGATTTGACGTACACCATCTCCTCTCCTCTCCTCTCCTCTCCTCTCCTCTCCTCTCCTCTCCTCTCCTCTCCTCTCCTCTCCTCTCCTCTCCTCTCTTCCTTTGCTCCACCCCAATAGCCTTCAGCAGTTCAGCCCATCTTTTCTAACATTATAAAAAGCTCCTCAGCAGGCTAATTCACATCCACCTCTCTAACAGAGCCTTTCCACAAGCCTGGAAAAATAAGGGGCCATTTCCAAACGGGACGAGACAATCTGCTTTAAAGTGCAATGTAGTGGGGACTTTGTATGCCAGGCATTCCTGCCTGTCTGTGTCAATGGACAGCCTGAGCCTGACTCTACAGGCTGGAGTGGATTGGTAGAGGAAGAGGAAGAGGGGGGAGTAGGAGGAAGAGGAGTGGAGGGAGGAGGAGGAGGAAGAGGGGGTAGTCGGAAGGAGAGCAGTGGTGTAGGACAAAGAGCGGTGGAGTAGGAGGAAGAGGGGTGGAGTAGGAGGAAGAGGGGTGGAGTTGGAGGAAGAGGGGTGGAGGAAGAGGGGTGCAGTAGGAGGAAGAGGGGTGGAGGAAGACGGGTGGAACAGGAGGAAGAGGGGTGGAGTAGGAGGAAGAGGGGTGGAGTAGGAGGAAGAGGGGTGGAGTAAGAGGAAGAGGGGTGGAGTAGGAGGAAGAGGGGTGGAGTAGGAGGAAGAGGGGTGGAGGAAGAGGGGTGGAGTAGGAGGAAGAGGGGTGGAGGAAGAGGCGTGGAACAGGAGGAAGAGGGGTGGAGGAAGAGGGGTGGAGGAAGAGGGGTGGAACAGGAGGAAGAGTGGTGGAGGAGGAGGGGTGGAGGAAGAGGGGTGGAGCAGGAGGAAGAGGGGTGGAGTAGTAGGAATAGGGGTGGAGCAGGAGGAAGGGGATGGAGCAGGAGGAAGAGGAGTGGAGCAGGAAGAAGAGGGGTGGAGTAGGAGGAAGATGAGTGGAGCAGGAGGAAGAGGGGTGGAGTAGGAGGAAGAGGGGTGGAGTAGGAGGAAGAGGGGTGGAGTAGGAGGAAGAGGGGTGGAGTAAGAGGAAGAGGGGTGGAGGAAGAAGGGTGGAACAGGAGGAAGAGGGGTGGAGTAGGAGGAAGAGGGGTGGAGTAGGAGGAAGAGGGGTGGAGTAGGAGGAAGATGAGTGGAGCAGGAGGAAGAGGGGTGGAGTAGGAGGAAGAGGGGTGGAGTAGGAGGAAGATGAGTGGAGCAGGAGGAAGAGGGGTGGAGTAGGAGGAAGAGGGGTGGAGTAGGAGGAAGAGGGGTGGAGTAGGAGGAAGAGGGGTGGAGTAAGAGGAAGAGGGGTGGAGTAGGAGGAAGAGGGGTGGAGTAGGAGGAAGAGGGGTGGAGGGAGGAGGAGGAGGAAGAGGGGGGAGTAGGAGGAAGATGAGTGGAGGGAGGAGGAAGAGGAAGAGGGGGGAGTCGGAGGGAGAGCAGTGGTGTAGGACAAAGAGCGGTGGAGTAGGAGGAAGAGGGGTGGAAGAAGAGGGGTGGAGGAAGAGGGGTGGAACAGGAGGAAGAGGGGTGGAGGAAGAGGGGTGGAGCAGGAGGAAGAGGGGTGGAGTAGGAGGAATAGGGGTGGAGCAGGAGGAAGGGGGTGGAGCAGGAGGAAGAAGAGTGGAGCAGGAGGAAGATGGGTGGAGTAGGAGGAAGAGGAGTGGAGGAAGAGGGGTGGAGTAGGAGGAAGAGGCGTGGAGCAGGCGGAAGAGAGGTGGAGTAGGAGGAAGAGGAGTGGAGTAGGAGGAAGAGGAGTGGAGCAGGAGGGAGAGGGGTGGAGCAGGAGGAAGAGGGGTGGAGTAGGAGGAAGAGGGGTGGAGCAGGAGGAAGATGGTTGAGCAGGAGGAAGAGGGGTGGAGCAGGAGGAAGAGGGGTGGAGCAGGAGGAAGAGGGGTGGAGCAGGAGGAAGAGGGGTGGAGTAGGAGGAAGAGGGGTGGAGTAGGAGGAAGAGGGGTGGAGCAGGAGGAAGAGGAGTGGAGTAGGAGGAAGAGGAGTGGAGCAGGAGGAAGAGAGGTGGAGTAGGAGGAAGAGGGGTGGAGTAGGAGGAAGAGGAGTGGAGCAGGAGGAAGAGAGGTGGAGTAGGAGGAAGAGGAGTGGAGGAAGAGGGGTGGTGTAGGAGGAAGAGGGGTGGAGGAAGAGGGGTGCAGTAGGAGGAAGAGGGGTGGAGGAAGAGGGGTGGAGCAGGAGGAAGAGGGGTGGAGGAAGAGAGGTGGAGGAAGAGGGGTGGTGTAGGAGGAAGAGGGGTGGAGGAAGAGGGGTGCAGTAGGAGGAAGAGGGGTGGAGGAAGAGGGGTGGAGCAGGAGGAAGAGGGGTGGAGGAAGAGAGGTGGAGGAAGAGGGGTGGAGCAGGAGGAAGAGGAGTGGAGCAGGAGGAATAGAGGTGGAGGAAGAGGGGTTTTGTAGGAGGAAGAGGGGTGGAGGAAGAGGGTGGAGCAGGAGGAAGAGGGGTGGAGGAAGAGGGGTGGAGCAGGAGGAAGAGGAGTGGAGCAGGAGGAAGAGAGGTGGAGTAGGAGAAAGAGGGGTGGAGTCGGAGGAAGAGGGGTGTAGTCGGAGGTAGAGCAGTGGGGTAGGACAAAGAGCGGTGGAGTAGGAGGAAGAGGGGTGGAATAGGGAGGAAGGAAGGATGAAGGGGGTCCAGACATGGACAGACTCTGGCCCAGCTTCGGACCATCTGCCTGGGCACAGCCGCCAATAACCACACCCAACCGTATTCTCACACCCTTACCCATGGCTTCCAGGGTTTGTCTTGAAAAAACAACTCTAGCTAGTCCATCTACCGTGCTGTTTGGTCTTAGAACAGAGAGGGGGAGAGAAAGAGGAAGAGACAATTTAATTACATTGAACAAAAATATAAACGCAACATGTAAGGTGTTGGCCCCATGTTTCATGAGCGGAAAGAAAATATCCCAGAAATGTTCCAGACTCACAAAAAACGTATTTATCTAAAATGTTGTGAACAAAGTAGTTTACATCTCTGTTAGTTATCATTTCTCCTTTTCAAGATAATCTATCTACCTGACAGGTGTGGCATATCAAGAAGCTGATTAAACAACATGCTCATTACACAGGTGCACCTTGTGCTGGGGACAGTAAAAGTCCACTCTAAAATATGCAGTTTTGTCTCACAACACAATGCCACAGATGTCTCATGTTTTGAGGGAGAACAGCCACCCAGACAGCTGATGACACTGTGGCTTTGCACAAACAAAGAATTTCTGCACTGATGTCAATGTTGTAAACAAAGTGTCCCATGGTGGAGGTGGGGTTATAGTATGGGCAGTCATAAGCTACGGACAACGAACACAATTGCGTTTTATTAATGACAATTTGATTGCACAGAGATACCGTGACGAGGTCCTGAGGCCCATTGTTGTGCCATTCATCCGCTTCCATCACCTCATGTTTCAGCATGATAATGCACAGCCCCATGTCGCAAAGATCTGTCCACAATTCCTGTAAACTGAAAATGACCCAGTTCTTCCATGGCCTGCACACTCACCAGACATGTTACCCATTGAGCATGTTTGGGATGCTCTGAATTGACGTGTACGACAGCGTGTTCCAGTTCCCGCCAATATCCAGTAACTTTGCACAGCCGTTGAAGAGGAGTGGGACACAATTCCAAAGGCCACAACCAACAGCCTGATCAACTCTATGTGAAGGAGATGTGTCACGCTGCATGAGGCAAATGGTGGTCACACCAGATACTGACTGGTTTTCTGATCCACGCTCCTACCTTTTTTTTAAAGATATCTGTGAGCAACAGACGCACATCTGTATTCCCAGTCATGTGAAATCCATAGATTAGAGCCTAATGAATTGATTTAAATTGACTGATTTCCTTCTTTGAACAGTAACTCAGTAAAATCTTTGAAATTGTTACATGTTGCATCTATATTTTTGTTCAGTTTATATTTTAACTATGTATGAAATCAATACATTTTCTGCACTCTGGTACAAATCACCTAAAACACGTTTCTAATTCTAAATTCTCTATCACCAATCCTGTTACTATACCATTCTAAACTCTCTATAACCAATCCTGTTACTATACCATTCTAAACTCTCTATAACCAATCCTGTTACTATACCATTCTAAACTCTCTATCACCAATCCTGTTACTATACCATTCTAAACTCTCTATCACCAATCCTGTTACTATACCATTCTAAACCCTCTATCACCAATCCTGTTACTATACCATTCTAAACTCTCTATAACCAATCCTGTTACTATACCATTCTAAACTCTCTATAACCAATCCTGTTACTATACCATTCTAAACTCTCTATAACCAATCCTGTTACTATACCATTCTAAACTCTCTATAACCAATCCTGTTACTATACCATTCTAAACTCTCTATAACCAATCCTGTTACTATACCATTCTAAACTCTCTATCACCAATCCTGTTACTATACCATTCTAAACCCTCTATCACCAATCCTGTTACTATACCATTCTAAACTCTCTATCACCAATCCTGTTACTATACCATTCTAAACTCTCTATAACCAATCCTGTTACTATACCATTCTAAACCCTCTATCACCAATCCTGTTACTATACCATTCTAAACTCTCTATAACCAATCCTGTTACTATACCATTCTAAACTCTCTATAACCAATCCTGTTACTATACCATTCTAAACTCTCTATAACCAATCCTGTTACTATACCATTCATCATCCACACACACTCTTCTCCAGTATGGAACAGAGGCAGTGCATCAACCACACACTCTTCTCCAGTATGGAACAGAGGCAGTGCATCAACCACACACTCTTCTCCAGTATGGAACAGAGGCAGTGCATCAACCACAGCCTCCAACAACAGGTCAGAACCAATCAGAGTTGATGAAAACAGCAGGCTTCAGTGTGGCCAGCTACTTCCTATAACGTAGTTACCCGGAGCATTGATGTGATTTCTGTCCTTCCACAGTGACATCACATACGTCAATGTCATATTAGGTTGCAGTGTCTGTGTTCTGTAATCCCTTTAGGCTCACTCCTTACGTACCCAAAGTCCTGCTTCAGTCTGGAGGAGGAGAACTACAGACACAACCACCATGGAGACCCATTTGGACAATGCAAAAACGCTGCCCTTACCGTATTGCACCGAAAAGTGCAGTAGCATTCATCTGAATACCTGGTCGTACTATTTCAATAACAGCGGCATCAAAATGTCCTCCAAGGTGGCTCACTCCAATTTGGCTCGAGCAGACAGCTATGATCTCATACTTATTGTCAATCCTTCCCAACAACAGGGGGCTGGGTGCGCCCAAGTGTTTTACGAGAGCCTGAATGCACAGTAAACAAAGCCAAATAGAAGCTGACAAGCTGTGAAAAGGGAAACAGATTGTGGAAATTCTAACACCTTTTGGCTTTAACAGCTACCGACTGGTAGGTGGAGAATCTCTTGTCTGTTAAAACAACACATGCAGGGAGCCTTTGATCCCCAGATGGCCCTGTTTATTCAATGAAAGTGGATGGAGGAGAAGCAGAGAGACTTCATGGGTTTTCTACTAAGGTAAGCATGTTCCACTACCACCACTAAAACACTAATGGCCCAAGGTTGTTTCCATATGCTGGAGAGACGTGGAGGGGAAATGGAGCTGGGCTTAAGTCCTGTGTGTAGTCAGCCAGGGTCTGTGTGTAGGCAGCCAGTGTCTGTGTGTAGTCAGCCAGTGTCTGTGTGTAGTCAGCCAGTGTCTGTGTGTAGTCAGCCAGTGTCTGTGTGTAGTCAGCCAGTGTGTAGTCAGCCAATGTCTGTGTGTAGGCAGCCAGTGTCTGTGTGTAGTCAGCCAGTGTCTGTGTGTAGGCAGCCAGTGTCTGTGTGTAGGCAGCCAGTGTCTGTGTGTAGTCAGCCAGTGTCTGGGTGTAGTCAGCCAGTGTCTGTGTGTAGTCAGCCAGTGTCTGTGTGTAGTCAGCCAGTGTCTGGGTGTAGTCAGCCAGGGTCTGTGTGTAGTCAGCCAGTGTCTGTGTGTAGGCAGCCAGTGTCTGTGTGTAGTCAGCCAGTGTCTGTGTGTAGGCAGCCAGTGTCTGTGTGAAGTCAGCCAGTAACTGGGTGTAGTCAGCCAGTGTCTGTGTGTAGTCAGCCAGTGTCTGTGTGTAGTCAGCCAGTGTCTGGGTGTAGTCAGCCAGTGTCTGTGTGTAGGCAGCCAGTGTCTGTGTGTAGTCAGCCAGTGTCTGGGTGTAGTCAGCCAGTGTCTGTGTGTAGTCAGCCAGTGTCTGTGTGTAGTCAGCCAGTGTCTGGGTGTACTCAGCCAGTGTCTGTGTCTAGTCAGCCAGTGTCTGTGTGTAGTCAGCCAGTGTCTGTGTGTAGTCAGCCAGTGTCTGTGTTTAGTCAGCCAGTGTCTGTGTGTAGTCAGCCAGGGTTTGTGTGTAGTCAGCCAGTGTCTGTGTGTAGTCAGCCAGGGTCTGTGTGTAGTCAGCCAGTGTCTGTGTGTAGTCAGCCAGTGTCTGTGTGTAGTCAGCCAGTGTCTGTGTGTAGTCAGCCAGTGTCTGGGTGTAGTCAGCCAGTGTCTGTGTGTAGTCAGCCAGTGTCTGTGTGTAGTCAGCCAGTGTCTGTGTGTAGGCAGCCAGTGTCTGTGTGTAGTCAGCCAGTGTCTGTGTGTAGTCAGCCAGTGTCTGTGTGTAGTCAGCCAGTGTCTGTGTGTAGGCAGCCAGTGTCTGTGTGTAGTCAGCCACTGTCTGTGTGTAGTCAGCCAGTGTCTGTGTGTAGTCAGCCAGTGTCTGTGTGTAGTCAGCCAGTGTCTGTGTGTAGTCAGCCAGTGTCTGTGTGTAGGCAGCCAGTGTCTGTGTGTAGTCAGCCAGTGTCTGTGTGTAGTCAGCCAGTGTCTGTGTGTAGTCAGCCAGTGTCTGTGTGTAGTCAGCCAGTGGCTGGGTTAAAACCCTGGCTGCCCGGTCAACAGAAAGATTTTTAATGGAGGGACATTGCTTTTTCCCTCCGTTTCACCACAGAGTCCGGGAAGAGACGGCAACATCTGCCGTTGCTTCCATGTGTGTCTGTTATGGTTCATTTCAAACGACACTATTCCCACAGGGAGGTGAAGGTTGTTGCACTGTGAATTTGACCTATTTTAAATGGCCCCAGTCAATGAGATGAGCTTATCCCAAGGGAAAACAAACCACATGGCTAATATGCTAATACTAGCTCTTTGTTTCTTCATGTTAACGATCACCTTGTGTTTATTGTCATTTCCTCAACGTTAAATGTCACATTTTAACATGGAGGAAAGAGACATATGAATGCACCACTTTAACTTTTAGCGCCAAATGCTAACTCTGTCTCGACTCACATGTGTGGCGGTGCTAGCCAGCTACATGTAATTGTCTGTCTGGTGTGGGTCGTTCATGCATGTTCCCAGTCAGTTGCATTGATCGCCTCGTTGACGACCTGTCAATTCTACTTGTGCAGCGTGTGTCCTAGTTTCGCTGCCAGTCATGCGGCACGGTCCTCTTTTTAGTACTCTCCAGGGTGAGGAATGTGTCCTCTCCAGGGTGAGGAATGTGTCCTCTCCAGGGTGAGGAATGTGTCCTCTCCAGGGTGAGGAATGTGTCCTCTCCAGGGTGAGGAATGTGTCCTCTCCAGGGTGAGGAATGTGTCCTCTCCAGGTTGAGGAATGTGTCCTCTCCAGGTTGAGGAATGTGTCCTCTCCAGGGTGAGGAATGTGTCCTCTCCAGGGTGAGGAATGTGTCCTCTCCAGGGTGAGGAATGTGTCCTCTCCAGGGTGAGGAATGTGTCATCTCCGGGGTGAGGAATGTGTCATCTTGGCACTGATTCCTTGAATAAGGATTCTTACCCAACTCCACTGGCACCTGCCCCGCTCTGCCTCTGCTACTCTGTAAGCCCAGCAAGTCAAGCTGCATTACCTCATTGGTCTATTTGTTAACTTGTCTCATTGAAGAACAGAGTTTCGGCTATACAGTAACTATTTACAGGTCAAGGATACAGCAACTGCAGAGTAATGGGGATATACAGAAATGAAGAGACAGAAATGTCTGCATGCTGACATTTTTGCCAATACACCTCAATGTCTGTTCCTATGAGCAGAATATCTATTTGAAATGCTAATAGAAGCTAATGCTGACATGATAAGTGTTTTACAAGACCCTGAAATGCTCTTCAAAACAGGCTTAGCCATTGGGTTAACTTCTCCAGCTCTTCCACAGGAGGGCTACCGTTGAAGCTGCAGATGCTAAAGAAAATATGAGAAAATGCTTTTTGTGCTTTAGTGCTGCCCTCAACACTGCCCTCAACACTTCCCTGCTACCCTCAACACTCCCCTGCTACCCTCAGCACTCCCCTGCTGCCCTCAACACTCCCCTGCTGCCCTCAGTACTCCCCTGCTGCCCTCAACACTCCCCTGCTGCCCTCAGTACTCCCCTGCTGCCCTCAACACTCCCCTGCTACCCTCAGCACTCCCCTGCTACCCTCAACACTCCCCTGCTGCCCTCAACACTCCCCTGCTGCCCTCAGCACTCCCCTGCTGCCCTCAGCACTCCCCTGCTACCCTCAACACTCCCCTGCTGCCCTCAACACTCCCCTGCTGCCCTCAGCACTCCCCTGCTTTCCTCAGCACCCCCCTGCTACCCTCAGCACGCCCCTGCTACCCTCAGCACTCCCCTGCTACCCTCAGCACTCCCCTGCAATCCTCAGCACCCCCCTGCTACCCTCAGCACTCCCCTGGTACCCTCAGCACTCCCCTGCTATCCTCAGCACCCCCCTGCTACCCTCAGCACTCCCCTGCTACCCTCAGCACTCCCCTGCTACCCTCAGCACTCCCCTGCTACCCTCAGCACCCCCTGCTACCCTCAGCACTCCCCTGCTACCCTCAACACTCCCCTGCTACCCTCAGCACTCCCCTGCTACCCTCAACACTCCCCTGCTGCCCTCAACACTCCCCTGCTACCCTCAACACTCCCCTGCTACCCTCAGCACTCCCCTGCTACCCTCAGCACCCCCTGCTACCCTCAGCACTCCCCTGCTGCCCTCAGCACTCCCCTGCTGCCCTCAGCACCCCCTGCTACCCTCAGCACTCCCCTGCTACCCTCAGCACTCCCCTGCTGCCATCAACACTCCCCTGCTGCCCTCAACACTCCCCTGCTGCCCTCAGCACTCCCCTGCCTGCCCTCAACACTCCCCTGCTACCCTCAACACTCCCCTGCTACCCTCAGCACTCCCCTGCTACCCTCAGCACCCCCTGCTACCCTCAGCACTCCCCTGCTACCCTCAGCACTCCCCTGCTACCATCAACACTCCCCTGCTACCCTCAGCACTCCCCTGCTACCCTCAACACTCCCCGGCTGCCCTCAGCACTCCCCTGCTACCCTCAACACTCCCCTGCTATCCTCAGCACCCCCTGCTACCATAGTGACTCCATTGCTACTCTCAGCACTCCCCTGCTACCCTCAACACTCCCCTGCTGCCCTCAGCACTCCCCCCCACCTTAGTGCTACCCTCAGCATTCCCCCCATCTTTAAAACTCCTCTTCCCCCTTACAATGTAGAATTGGCCCTTATTTGCTGAGCTTAGGTTTGAAAATAAATCAAATCAGGTTTGAAGCTATTTCCTGTTGTCAGGAGGATTCCCAGTATATTACACAATGGATTCTAGTTCTATGATATTAGCCAATATATTCTAGTTCTATGATATTAGCCAATGGATTCTAGTTCTATGATATTAGCCAATAGATTCTAGTTCTATGATATTAGCCAATAGATTATAGTTCTATGATATTGGCCAATATATTATAGTTCTCTGATATTAATCAATAGATTTTATTTCTATGGTATTACACTATGGCATTACCCTTACCTCGCTCAACATGGGGGTTGGAGGATGCAGACACACGGAAAGAGATCAAATCTGTGTCAGCGTAGTAGCACCTGGCTAGCAATCTGGTCAGACCTCAGGGCTTATGTAGGTCTGGCATGCAGACAAACCAATCATCTGTGAATTTCTCAAAGTGGTAAAACAACATGGGGTGAGAGACAGAGCAAGACAGAGAGACACAGAGCAAGACAGAGAGACACAGAGTGAGACAGAGTGAGAGAGAGCGAGAGAGAGTGAGAGAGAGCGAGAGAGAGTGAGAGAGAGCGAGAGAGAGTGAGAGAGTGAGAGAGAGTGAGAGAGAGTGAGAGAGAGAGTGAGAGAGAGAGAGAGAGAGAGAGAGAGTGTGAGAGAGAGAGAGAGTGAGAGAGTGAGAGTGTTGTAACTTTAATGTGTTACAGAGTTAATGTTTAAGTTTATTCTTTGAACTGTATCTAAAGATATTTCTTTAGATTTATTTGCATATGTAATTGTATTGGGTTGTGTTGAATTACGCTTTTTGACTGCAAGTCCCAGAATGCCTTGGGAGAGGAATGAGTGATAACGCGCCAATTTTGTGCAGGTGCGAGTGATTGTGGCTGACTTTCCAGCAGCATCTTACCTGCATTGCTCTGTACCAAAACAATTGTTGTTAAATGTAACGTAAACAAGTATTCTTACTAAAATAAGCTTTCGTATCAAACCCGACGTCCCGAGTCATTACTAAGAAGTTAGTTAATCTAAAATTTGGTGCCGAAACCCGGGATATGAGCTGCGACGAAGAAGTGGCTGAAATGGCTGAGGAGGAACGTCGGCATGAAGCAGAAAGAATGAGACGAAAGCGGGGTACCATTCGAGGCGCAACAACGCGGATTTTGAATCAGATTGACGTGGAAATATCCCAGTCAAATCCGGATACCGATCACTTGAGTACATTGTTGGAATTGCTATCCGCTAAGGAGGACAGTTTGTTTGAGCTCGATCGTGGAATTGAACAGTTAACGCCATTGGACGGATTGGAGGCAGAGATTGCATGCACGGAGGATTACAAAGAACGCATTATCATGCTGAAGAGCCGTGCACAAAGAGTGATAACGAAGAAACAGGACGTCAATCCACTACCAGCCCGGGTGAGTGACGCTAACTCAAACATATCACAGAGACAATCAGTAAGGCTACCGAAGTTGATTATTGAGAAATTCTATGGAGATGTCAGTATGTGGCAGGAGTTTTGGAGCCAATATGAGACTGCTATTCACAACAATGATTCACTGTGTAAAAAAGAGAAGTTTACCTATCTGAAAACATATCTCACTGGACCAGCTGCAAAGGCAGTAGCAGGACTGATGTTAACAGACAGTAACTATGATAATGCAATCACTCTACTCAAGAGCAGATTTGGAAGGAAAGATCTTGTGATTAGTGCTCATATGTCAAAGCTGCTGAATCTCACACCTGTGAAGAAATCCTCTGATCTAAATGCATTGAGGCAGCTATATGATGAATGTGAAATTCAGATTAGGAGCCTGGAATCACTGGGTGTAATGTCAGAAACCTATGGAAGCCTACTATTCCCAATCTTACTGCAGATGATTCCAGAGGACATAGCTCTTGACTATAGTCGTCAGAGGGGTGTCGATGATGAATGGAAAGTGTCTGAGATTATCAGTTTCCTACAGAAAGAGGTTCAGAGCAGGGAGAGAGCACTACAAATGACAAGATCATACAACCAACAGAAAGAGAGCAAACCATGGAACAAGTCATGCTTCTCCAATGAAATGAAAACAAAAAGACCCAACATGCCCTCTGCTGCAGCACTGCATACAACCAGCCAGAAGGAACAACAAACGTGTCTATTTTGTGACAGTGCAGACCACAAATCAGAAAACTGCACTGACTACAATATTGCTACACGCAAAGAGAAACTAAAGAACATGGGAAGATGCTTTGTATGTTTAGGACAGAGACACATAGCAAAATTCTGTAAAGTCAAAGATGTGTCATGTGCAACATGTGGAAGCAGACATCACATTGCGGTTTGTACCAGTAAGAGGAGGGAGGTGCAACCCCCTACTGTTTCTGTAGATGCTGTTGTTTCCTCAGTTATTCCCCATTCAGTGAAGATGAAACCAGATGGACAGAACACTGTGTTGCTACAAACGGCAAAGGCATGGGTAGAAGGCCCATCGGGCAGGAAGATAGCTCGTTGCTTACTAGATGGAGGCAGTCAGAGAAGCTTCATACATGAAAACCTTGTGAAGGGCTTGAAGCTACCAGTAATCAGACAAGAGGCACTCACTCTTCACACGTTTGGCTCCTCTGCCCCAGCAACATCCCAACGCAACACAGTGAAATTCATCTTGGAGAATGTCTGGGACAAACAGCAGAGAATAGAGATAGAGGCAATTGAAACCCCACAAGTGTGCACAGCTGTGATGAAGGTTCCTGGTGAACGGATTCAGTATGAGCTCAGTAAAAGGGGACTGCAGCTCGCAGACTTTCCAGGAGATGACAATGATCCTGAACTCTCTGTCCTGATAGGAGCAGATTACTACTGGCAGATAGTATCAGGCAGAGTGGAGCGACTGACGGAGACGCTAGTTGCTTTAGAGAGCACCTTTGGATGGTCGGTGCAGGGACCCGTGTCCATGTCAAGTGTCGCCGAGGCAACTTGCATGTTCATCCCACTTGATGAAGACACACTAGTCTCCAAGCAATTGCATGCATTCTGGGAGCTTGAGTCTCTGGGTATTCTAAGCGAGAAAACACAGAACGCAGAGGAAACCGAGGCTCTACAAAGGTTTGAGGAAACAACCACCTTCAAAGATGGGCGATACCATGTGGAGTTGCCATGGAAACGAGAAATGCCAGAACTCCAAGACAACTATAGAATCGCCAAGAAACGGTTTGAATGTCTGAAGAAAAGGCTGAAGAAGGATGTGACGTTGTACAGCAGATACAAAGAAGTAGTAGAAGACTACTTACAACAAGATATGGCAGAGGACGTGCCCAAGGACAACGCATCAAGTGCAGACAACGTAAAATACTACTTACCTCACCATGCAGTACTCCGAGAAGATAAGGTGACAACAAAACTGAGAGTGGTGTTTGATGCCTCGTCCCATGAAGATGGCTGTCCATCTCTCAATGACTGTCTACTCACAGGACCGAACCTGAATCCGGATCTGCTCAGCGTTCTGATAAAGTTCAGACTACATGAGATCGCATTCATGGCAGACATCAAGAAAGCTTTCCTGCAGATATCCCTAGCAGAGAGAGACAGAGACGCCGTGAGATTTCTATGGCTCACTGGCCCACCAAGAGGAGAAAATGAAGAGGAGCTGCGTGTGCTGAGGATGAAAAGAGTGGTATTTGGAGCTTCCCCAAGTCCATTTTTGCTGGCAGCTACAATCAGGAAGCACCTGAAACAATATGAAACAGAACAACCAGAAGTTGTAGAGATACTGAGAGAGTCACTCTACGTAGATGACTTCATTGCAAGTTCACGCAATGTTGAAGAGGCTTACCTTGTGACAACAACTGCAAAGCGAATGCTGTCGAATGCAGGCATGGACCTCTGCAAGTGGATGACAAATTCTCCTGAATTGAAAACAAAATGGGAGGAGAGTACGACAACTGACCACACATTGACGCTAGAAACACAAGGATTAGCGCTGAAGGTTTTAGGTTTAGTATGGAGGCCGGAAACGGATGACTTTGTGTTTGACCTCAGGCCGTTACTGAGCATTCTAAGGCAAAAGGAAAACACAAAGAGAAGTGTTCTGCAGTCGTCTGCACGTATCTTCGACCCTCTTGGTTTCTTAACTCCCTTCACCATCAGGATCAAGTGCATGTTCCAGGAAATGTGGGAGAGGGGACTCAGCTGGGACGAAGAATTACCACCTGATCTGACACGAGAATGGCAACAGTGGTGTTCAGAACTACCCCAGTTACACCAGCTCACCATACCAAGGTGGTACAGAACAGACATGCGGCCACAGAATAACCACACCCTGAAACTACACGTGTTCTGTGATGCAAGTGAAAGGGCTTACAGTGCAGTAGCTTACTTGCAAGGTGAGTCACAAGACAGGGAAACAACAAGTCTAGTCGCATCCAAGTCCAGGGTAGCCCCACTTAAGAAAATGACGCTGCCACGCCTGGAGCTCATGGGAGCTGTGATTGGAGCGAGACTAGCAAACAACTTGATGACCACACTGAAAATGGAAGAAAAACAGATTAACATGTGGACAGACTCGATGATCGTGCTGCATTGGATTTGCAGCTCAGCTCAGAAATGGAAACAGTTTGTTGCTAACAGAGTGACGGAGATCCAGTCCTTGACCAATCCAGAGTCATGGTCACATATTGAAGGGACAACTAATCCAGCTGACCTCCCTACAAGAGGACAAACTGTTAGAAACTTGACACAGAGCGAGCTATGGTGGAATGGACCCAGAATTCTGACATCACCCAATCAGTCCGAAGAGACTGATGATAACAAGGTTCCGGATGAGGTGAATATAGAACTCAAGTACAGTTGCCAGGCTACTGTACAACTCGCAGCAAACAGCACAGACAGCACTGAACCTGTGTTGGAGCTTGAAAGGTACAGCAAACTGAAAAGAGTGTTCAGAGTCACCGCCTGGATAAAGAGATTCATAGCCAATGCTCGTACAACCATAAAGATGCAAGGTGAACTGACTGCTGACGAACTGTTCGATGCAGAAAAGTACTGGATTAAGGTAACACAACAACAGAGTTTCGGACAGGAGATCAAACTACTGAAGGCAGGAAAAAGCCTAAACAATGACTGTAAAATCAGAGAACTGAAACCTTTCCTGGACGAACACGAACTGCTCAGTGTAGGAGGAAGACTGCAACAGTCCAACTTCACATTCAGAGAGCAGCACCCATGGGTTCTGCCCAATAAGTCCAGATACTCAGAAATGCTGATACAGTACCAACATGAGAAGGTGATGCATTCTGGAGCAAGTGACACTCAGCACCCAACGTTACACAAGCGGGAAATGACACGCAGATGGAAGTACAGGCAGAGACTTGTGACCAGTTTCTGGAACAGTTGGCGAAGAGACTACTTGCTGGATCTAAAGTCAGCACACCGCTGTGACACACCACAGCCCACCCCACTGAAGGCGGGTGACGTTGTACTCATTGGAGAAGATAACACACCCAGACAAACCTGGAAACTAGGAAATATTGAGGAACTGTTTCCAGGCCGAGATGGCTTAGTTAGATCATGTTCAGTTCGTACTGCTTCAGGGACTTTGTTGAGGAGACCTATTCAGTTGATATACTGCCTAGAGATCTAGATGAACACAATTGTTCATCGGGGGGGGAGGATGTTGTAACTTTAATGTGTTACAGAGTTAATGTTTAAGTTTATTCTTTGAACTGTATCTAAAGATATTTCTTTAGATTTATTTGCATATGTAATTGTATTGGGTTGTGTTGAATTACGCTTTTTGACTGCAAGTCCCAGAATGCCTTGGGAGAGGAATGAGTGATAACGCGCCAATTTTGTGCAGGTGCGAGTGATTGTGGCTGACTTTCCAGCAGCATCTTACCTGCATTGCTCTGTACCAAAACAATTGTTGTTAAATGTAACGTAAACAAGTATTCTTACTAAAATAAGCTTTCGTATCAAACCCGACGTCCCGAGTCATTACTAAGAAGTTAGTTAATCTAAAATTTGGTGCCGAAACCCGGGATATGAGCTGCGACGAAGAAGTGGCTGAAATGGCTGAGGAGGAACGTCGGCATGAAGCAGAAAGAATGAGACGAAAGCGGGGTACCATTCGAGGCGCAACAACGCGGATTTTGAATCAGATTGACGTGGAAATATCCCAGTCAAATCCGGATACCGATCACTTGAGTACATTGTTGGAATTGCTATCCGCTAAGGAGGACAGTTTGTTTGAGCTCGATCGTGGAATTGAACAGTTAACGCCATTGGACGGATTGGAGGCAGAGATTGCATGCACGGAGGATTACAAAGAACGCATTATCATGCTGAAGAGCCGTGCACAAAGAGTGATAACGAAGAAACAGGACGTCAATCCACTACCAGCCCGGGTGAGTGACGCTAACTCAAACATATCACAGAGACAATCAGTAAGGCTACCGAAGTTGATTATTGAGAAATTCTATGGAGATGTCAGTATGTGGCAGGAGTTTTGGAGCCAATATGAGACTGCTATTCACAACAATGATTCACTGTGTAAAAAAGAGAAGTTTACCTATCTGAAAACATATCTCACTGGACCAGCTGCAAAGGCAGTAGCAGGACTGATGTTAACAGACAGTAACTATGATAATGCAATCACTCTACTCAAGAGCAGATTTGGAAGGAAAGATCTTGTGATTAGTGCTCATATGTCAAAGCTGCTGAATCTCACACCTGTGAAGAAATCCTCTGATCTAAATGCATTGAGGCAGCTATATGATGAATGTGAAATTCAGATTAGGAGCCTGGAATCACTGGGTGTAATGTCAGAAACCTATGGAAGCCTACTATTCCCAATCTTACTGCAGATGATTCCAGAGGACATAGCTCTTGACTATAGTCGTCAGAGGGGTGTCGATGATGAATGGAAAGTGTCTGAGATTATCAGTTTCCTACAGAAAGAGGTTCAGAGCAGGGAGAGAGCACTACAAATGACAAGATCATACAACCAACAGAAAGAGAGCAAACCATGGAGCAAGTCATGCTTCTCCAATGAAATGAAAACAAAAAGACCCAACATGCCCTCTGCTGCAGCACTGCATACAACCAGCCAGAAGGAACAACAAACGTGTCTATTTTGTGACAGTGCAGACCACAAATCAGAAAACTGCACTGACTACAATATTGCTACACGCAAAGAGAAACTAAAGAACATGGGAAGATGCTTTGTATGTTTAGGACAGAGACACATAGCAAAATTCTGTAAAGTCAAAGATGTGTCATGTGCAACATGTGGAAGCAGACATCACATTGCGGTTTGTACCAGTAAGAGGAGGGAGGTGCAACCCCCTACTGTTTCTGTAGATGCTGTTGTTTCCTCAGTTATTCCCCATTCAGTGAAGATGAAACCAGATGGACAGAACACTGTGTTGCTACAAACGGCAAAGGCATGGGTAGAAGGCCCATCGGGCAGGAAGATAGCTCGTTGCTTACTAGATGGAGGCAGTCAGAGAAGCTTCATACATGAAAACCTTGTGAAGGGCTTGAAGCTACCAGTAATCAGACAAGAGGCACTCACTCTTCACACGTTTGGCTCCTCTGCCCCAGCAACATCCCAACGCAACACAGTGAAATTCATCTTGGAGAATGTCTGGGACAAACAGCAGAGAATAGAGATAGAGGCAATTGAAACCCCACAAGTGTGCACAGCTGTGATGAAGGTTCCTGGTGAACGGATTCAGTATGAGCTCAGTAAAAGGGGACTGCAGCTCGCAGACTTTCCAGGAGATGACAATGATCCTGAACTCTCTGTCCTGATAGGAGCAGATTACTACTGGCAGATAGTATCAGGCAGAGTGGAGCGACTGACGGAGACGCTAGTTGCTTTAGAGAGCACCTTTGGATGGTCGGTGCAGGGACCCGTGTCCATGTCAAGTGTCGCCGAGGCAACTTGCATGTTCATCCCACTTGATGAAGACACACTAGTCTCCAAGCAATTGCATGCATTCTGGGAGCTTGAGTCTCTGGGTATTCTAAGCGAGAAAACACAGAACGCAGAGGAAACCGAGGCTCTACAAAGGTTTGAGGAAACAACCACCTTCAAAGATGGGCGATACCATGTGGAGTTGCCATGGAAACGAGAAATGCCAGAACTCCAAGACAACTATAGAATCGCCAAGAAACGGTTTGAATGTCTGAAGAAAAGGCTGAAGAAGGATGTGACGTTGTACAGCAGATACAAAGAAGTAGTAGAAGACTACTTACAACAAGATATGGCAGAGGACGTGCCCAAGGACAACGCATCAAGTGCAGACAACGTAAAATACTACTTACCTCACCATGCAGTACTCCGAGAAGATAAGGTGACAACAAAACTGAGAGTGGTGTTTGATGCCTCGTCCCATGAAGATGGCTGTCCATCTCTCAATGACTGTCTACTCACAGGACCGAACCTGAATCCGGATCTGCTCAGCGTTCTGATAAAGTTCAGACTACATGAGATCGCATTCATGGCAGACATCAAGAAAGCTTTCCTGCAGATATCCCTAGCAGAGAGAGACAGAGACGCCGTGAGATTTCTATGGCTCACTGGCCCACCAAGAGGAGAAAATGAAGAGGAGCTGCGTGTGCTGAGGATGAAAAGAGTGGTATTTGGAGCTTCCCCAAGTCCATTTTTGCTGGCAGCTACAATCAGGAAGCACCTGAAACAATATGAAACAGAACAACCAGAAGTTGTAGAGATACTGAGAGAGTCACTCTACGTAGATGACTTCATTGCAAGTTCACGCAATGTTGAAGAGGCTTACCTTGTGACAACAACTGCAAAGCGAATGCTGTCGAATGCAGGCATGGACCTCTGCAAGTGGATGACAAATTCTCCTGAATTGAAAACAAAATGGGAGGAGAGTACGACAACTGACCACACATTGACGCTAGAAACACAAGGATTAGCGCTGAAGGTTTTAGGTTTAGTATGGAGGCCGGAAACGGATGACTTTGTGTTTGACCTCAGGCCGTTACTGAGCATTCTAAGGCAAAAGGAAAACACAAAGAGAAGTGTTCTGCAGTCGTCTGCACGTATCTTCGACCCTCTTGGTTTCTTAACTCCCTTCACCATCAGGATCAAGTGCATGTTCCAGGAAATGTGGGAGAGGGGACTCAGCTGGGACGAAGAATTACCACCTGATCTGACACGAGAATGGCAACAGTGGTGTTCAGAACTACCCCAGTTACACCAGCTCACCATACCAAGGTGGTACAGAACAGACATGCGGCCACAGAATAACCACACCCTGAAACTACACGTGTTCTGTGATGCAAGTGAAAGGGCTTACAGTGCAGTAGCTTACTTGCAAGGTGAGTCACAAGACAGGGAAACAACAAGTCTAGTCGCATCCAAGTCCAGGGTAGCCCCACTTAAGAAAATGACGCTGCCACGCCTGGAGCTCATGGGAGCTGTGATTGGAGCGAGACTAGCAAACAACTTGATGACCACACTGAAAATGGAAGAAAAACAGATTAACATGTGGACAGACTCGATGATCGTGCTGCATTGGATTTGCAGCTCAGCTCAGAAATGGAAACAGTTTGTTGCTAACAGAGTGACGGAGATCCAGTCCTTGACCAATCCAGAGTCATGGTCACATATTGAAGGGACAACTAATCCAGCTGACCTCCCTACAAGAGGACAAACTGTTAGAAACTTGACACAGAGCGAGCTATGGTGGAATGGACCCAGAATTCTGACATCACCCAATCAGTCCGAAGAGACTGATGATAACAAGGTTCCGGATGAGGTGAATATAGAACTCAAGTACAGTTGCCAGGCTACTGTACAACTCGCAGCAAACAGCACAGACAGCACTGAACCTGTGTTGGAGCTTGAAAGGTACAGCTAACTGAAAAGAGTGTTCAGAGTCACCGCCTGGATAAAGAGATTCATAGCCAATGCTCGTACAACCATAAAGATGCAAGGTGAACTGACTGCTGACGAACTGTTCGATGCAGAAAAGTACTGGATTAAGGTAACACAACAACAGAGTTTCGGACAGGAGATCAAACTACTGAAGGCAGGAAAAAGCCTAAACAATGACTGTAAAATCAGAGAACTGAAACCTTTCCTGGACGAACACGAACTGCTCAGTGTAGGAGGAAGACTGCAACAGTCCAACTTCACATTCAGAGAGCAGCACCCATGGGTTCTGCCCAATAAGTCCAGATACTCAGAAATGCTGATACAGTACCAACATGAGAAGGTGATGCATTCTGGAGCAAGTGACACTCAGCACCCAACGTTACACAAGCGGGAAATGACACGCAGATGGAAGTACAGGCAGAGACTTGTGACCAGTTTCTGGAACAGTTGGCGAAGAGACTACTTGCTGGATCTAAAGTCAGCACACCGCTGTGACACACCACAGCCCACCCCACTGAAGGCGGGTGACGTTGTACTCATTGGAGAAGATAACACACCCAGACAAACCTGGAAACTAGGAAATATTGAGGAACTGTTTCCAGGCCGAGATGGCTTAGTTAGATCATGTTCAGTTCGTACTGCTTCAGGGACTTTGTTGAGGAGACCTATTCAGTTGATATACTGCCTAGAGATCTAGATGAACACAATTGTTCATCGGGGGGGGAGGATGTTGTAACTTTAATGTGTTACAGAGTTAATGTTTAAGTTTATTCTTTGAACTGTATCTAAAGATATTTCTTTAGATTTATTTGCATATGTAATTGTATTGGGTTGTGTTGAATTACGCTTTTTGACTGCAAGTCCCAGAATGCCTTGGGAGAGGAATGAGTGATAACGCGCCAATTTTGTGCAGGTGCGAGTGATTGTGGCTGACTTTCCAACAGCATCTTACCTGCATTGCTCTGTACCAAAACAATTGTTGTTAAATGTAACGTAAACAAGTATTCTTACTAAAATAAGCTTTCGTATCAAACCCGACGTCCCGAGTCATTACTAAGAAGTTAGTTAATCTAAAAGAGAGAGAGACAGAGAGAGAGAGAGAGTGAGAGAGAGAGAGAGAGAGAGAGAGAGAGAGAGAGAGAGAGAGAGAGAGAGAGAGAGAGCGAGAGAGAGAGAGAGAGAGCAAAAGAAAGAAAGAAGTGGGTTGTGAAGGCTGAAGGTCCTGGTTTTATCATGTCAACATGGATGGATCAGGTATCACGTTCTCTTAAGAGTCTATTCACTGTCCAATGGTCATAAACTGGCTGAATCAACGTTGTTTCCATGTCATTTCAACAAAAGCATTGAACGTGATGATGTTGAATCAACCTGTAAACTGATTGGATCAGCAAAACGGCATCAACGTAAGGGAATTTCAGATCTTTTTAACCTAATTCCAATGACATGGTCACACGTTTTGTTTATTTCACGTTTAATTCACCGTCGACAACTCAATCAAATGGAATTCAAAACTAGACGTTGAAATGACGTCTGTGCCCAGTGGGTGGTGTTGTAACACATAGCTTAATCTTCTTCCTGTCACAATCTCAGGGAGGCTGAGGGCTTTATGCTCTTGAAATCAGCATCAACCCCCCACTACCTCCAACCTCTGTCAGTCCTCTCTGACCTCCAACAACTCTCTTCCCTCTGGGGAACAGAACATCACAAATGTAAAGGGACACTTAAAGAGTGGACCTTCAACTAGTGCAATGCCCCCAAAAATCATCCACTCAAATAAACAAGAGTGGACCTTCAACTAGTGCAATGCCCCCAAAAATCATCCACACAAATAAACAAGAGTGGACCTTCAACTAGAGCAATGCCCCAAAAAATCATCCACTCAAATAAACAAGAGTGGACCTTCAACTAGAGCAATGCCCCCAAAAATCATCCACTCAAATAAACAAGAGTGGACCTTCAACTAGAGCAATGCCCCCAAAAATCATCCACTCAAATAAACAAGAGTGGACCTTCAACTAGAGCAATGCCCCCAAAAATCATCCACTCAAATAAACAAGAGTGGACCTTCAACTAGTGCAATGCCCCCAAAAATCATCCACTCAAATAAACAAGAGTAGACCTTCAACTAGAGCAATGCCCCAAAAAATCATCCACTCAAATAAACAAGAGTGGACCTTCAACTAGAGCAATGCCCCCAAAAATCATCCACTCAAATAAACAAGAGTGGACCTTCAACTAGAGCAATGCCCCAAAAAATCATCCACTCAAATAAACAAGAGTGGACCTTCAACTAGAGCAATGCCCCCAAAAATCATCCACTCAAATAAACAAGAGTGGACCTTCAACTAGTGCAATGCCCCCAAAAATCATCCACTCAAATAAACAAGAGTGGACCTTCAACTAGAGATATGCCCCCAAAAATCATCCACTCAAATAAACAAGAGTAGACCTTCAACTAGTGCAATGCCCCAAAAAATCATCCACTCAAATAAACAAGAGTGGACCTTCAACTAGAGCAATGCCCCCAAAAATCATCCACACAAATAAACAAGAGTAGACCTTCAACTAGTGCAATGCCCCCAAAAATCATCCACTCAAATAAACAAGAGTAGACCTTCAACTAGAGCAATGCCCCAAAAAATCATCCACTCAAATAAACAAGAGTGGACCTTCAACTAGAGCAATGCCCCCAAAAATCATCCACTCAAATAAACAAGAGTGGACCTTCAACTAGAGCAATGCCCCCAAAAATCATCCACTCAAATAAACAAGAGTGGACCTTCAACTAGAGCAATGCCCCCAAAAATCATCCACTCAAATAAACAAGAGTGGACCTTCAACTAGTGCAATGCCCCCAAAAATCATCCACTCAAATAAACAAGAGTGGACCTTCAACTAGAGCAATGCCCCCAAAATCATCCACTCAAATAAACAAGAGTATACCTTCAACTAGTGCAATGCCCCAAAAAATCATCCACTCAAATAAACAAGAGTGGACCTTCAACTAGAGCAATGCCCCCAAAAATCATCCACTCAAATAAACAAGAGTGGACCTTCAACTAGTGCAACGCCCCCAAAAATCATCCACTCAAATAAACAAGAGTAGACCTTCAACTAGAGCAATGCCCCCAAAAATCATCCACTCAAATAAACAAGAGTAGACCTTCAACTAGTGCAATGCCCCAAAAAATCATCCACTCAAATAAACAAGAGTGGACCTTCAACTAGAGCAATGCCCCCAAAAATCATCCACTCAAATAAACAAGTGGACCTTCAACTAGTGCAATGCCCCCAAAAATCATCCACTCAAATAAACAAGAGTGGACCTTCAACTAGAGCAATGCCCCCAAAAATCATCCACTCAAATAAACAAGAGTGGACCTTCAACTAGTGCAATGCCCCCAAAAATCATCCACTCAAATAAACAAGAGTGGACCTTCAACTAGTGCAATGCCCCCAAAAATCATCCACTCAAATAAACAAGAGTGGACCTTCAACTAGAGCAATGCCCCCAAAAATCATCCACTCAAATAAACAAGAGTGGACCTTCAACTAGTGCAATGCCCCCAAAAATCATCCACTCAAATAAACAAGAGTAGACCTTCAACTAGTGCAATGCCCCCAAAAATCATCCACTCAAATAAACAAGAGTGGACCTTCAACTAGTGCAATGCCCCCAAAAATCATCCACTCAAATAAACAAGAGTGGACCTTCAACTAGTGCAATGCCCACAAAAATCATCCACTCAAATAAACAAGAGTGGACCTTCAACTAGTGCAATGCCCACAAAAATCATCCACTCAAATAAACAAGAGTGGACCTTCAACTAGTGCAATGCCCCCAAAAATCATCCACTCAAATAAACAATAATATTGCAATGCCTCCTAGCGTGACTGTCTGAGCACGATGTATACCCCAGTGATCACTTATGGGGGGTTGGTTTCATAACTTGTGAATGCTCTCTCTCTCTCTCTCTCTCCCTTTCAATATCTCCTCTTTCCTGCAGTGGCCGTTGTTCTAATACAGTCCACCCACGTACTCTCTCATACAGTAACAGCTTACATTCTTAGAACTGTACATGACCTATTGTCTCTTCATCTATCTGTCTATCTGACATTTATTTGATTTCCCTTTCTCTAATGCCTCTCTCTCTCTCTCTCTCTCTCTCTCTCTCTCTCTCTCTCTCTCTCTCTCTCTCTCTCTCTGTCTCTCTCTCTCTCTCTCACTCTCTCTCTCTCTCTCTCCCTCTCTCTCTCTCTCTCTCTCTCTCTCTATCTCTCTCTCTCTCTCTCTCTCTCTCTCTCTGAACATTCCCTCTCCTTCTCTCTCTTCTCTTTCCTCTTCTCTCTCCTCTTCTCCTTCCTTCTCTCTACTCTTCTCTCTCCTTCCTTCTCTCTCCTCTCTCCTTTTCTCCCTCCTTCTCTCTCTCCTCGTCTCCCTCCTTCTCTCTCCTCGTCTCCCTCCTTCTCTCTCCTCTCTCCTCTTCTCCCTCCTTCTCTCTCCTCTCTCCTCTTCTCCCTCCTTCTCTCTCCTCTCTCCTCTTCTCCCTCCTTCTCTCTCTCTTCTTCTCCCTTCTCTATTCTCTTCTCCCTCCTTCTCTAAACCGTGATCCTCTCAGTAAATAAGGGACCTGGCACAGCTATCACCTCATGTGAACCCTCTCCCTTGCTGGACCCGGGGCCAAGAAGCACTGGGCTGGAATGTGAGCCCCAGCTGCCTCTCAGCTGGCTCATCCATGGTCTCCTCGGCACTGATGTTGTCTCTATTTCGCTTCGGATAAACAATAACACGGAGGGAAAACGCTCAGGTCCTTTTGCAGCCGAGGGGTGTCCGAAGTGTTTGCCCGAGCGGCAGGGATTGTTTTTCCCCATGTGAAGTGTCTGAGTCTACATATTAAACTGTTGGAGGGACTAGGAGAGGGCCAGAGTTGTTTTTCCCCATGTGAAGTGTCTGAGTCTACATATTAAACTGTTGGAGGGACTAGGAGAGGGCCAGAGTTGTTTTTCCCCATGTGAAGTGTCTGAGTCTACATATTAAACTGTTGGAGGGACTAGGAGAGGGCCAGAGTTGTTTTTCCCCATGTGAAGTGTCTGAGTCTACATATTAAACTGTTTGGAGGGACTAGGAGAGGGCCAGAGTTGTTTTTCCCCATGTGAAGTGTCTGAGTCTACATATTAAACTGTTGGAGGGACTAGGAGAGGGCCAGAGTTGTTTTTCCCCATGTGAAGTGTCTGAGTCTACATATTAAACTGTTGGAGGGACCAGGAGAGGGCCAGAGTTGTTTTTCCCCATGTGAAGTGTCTGAGTCTACATATTAAACTGTTGGTGGGACTAGAAGAGGGCCAGAGTTGTTTTCCACACTATTTTGGATCCTTTCGCGAAAAAGAAAAAAGGATAGAAATGTGTTTCTAGTAAAAGTCCAGGAAGGAATGTGTCAGTTGCTACACAAACTGGTCCTGGTCACATGGAAAAGAGGACAAAACAGGGCTCTCTATTCAGTTGAGAAATTCTGGGAATGCGTGGATGGGGCGTTGATTCCTAGTAACGCTTCAGTCGGACGGAAGAAGTAGAAAAACTAAAAACATTCAATAAAAATAATGTTCAATAGCGTCCGTCTCAGCAATATTAGTGGACGTGTTTATGCTTTTGAAAACTCTAGTGCATTTTAATGTCCAATAATCTCAAAATATATTTTGCAGGATTCTAATGTCTCTGTGCTGTTGGCTTTGTGACAGTCGGACATCCCTTCTGTGACATCATAGGGACGTTGATTGGAATCCAGATTACTGCAATCAGTGGCAGGTACTCAGCTCCCATTTGAACAGTCACTGCAAGGGAAGATGTCTCAACCATGTCTGCAGGTCTCAGACAATCCTGTCCAATAAAAAGTCTCTCCAGTGTGTTGACATACGGTAATCATTTCCTAATAATGTGTCGTCTATCAACATGAAGTATCATGAGACTGGACCATTCTGTGTTGATCTGAGAGAGGTGTCAAAGGGGACACATGGCTTGAACATCTAACTTGTTGTTGACAGTGTATTGTTTTGCTGGCCTTGCAAGTCGACAGCCCAAGAATGAGTCACAAGTCTTGATGGCTATTTATATAAATCAGTCTGTTATGAGGCTTACTGACGATGTAGAAAACAAGTCACTGTTGTTCTTCCTGTGCTGTATGTTGGCTACTGTTCACTGCAAGTGTTTAACTGATCCCACTTTTACAGTCTGATGAAAACCAGTGGGCTGTTTGGCCTCCTATCACTGTCCCACACCCAGTGGAAATTCTTTCTTGGGAATTACAATTCTCTAGAGCTGGCACTTTCACAATGTATGATTTACTATAAGGAGCTTATGTGTTTATGTCCAGCAGAGTAGGCTATGAATTGAGTCAGGCAATGTCTGGGTTACCCTGGCTGACTCTCCCTGACTGACTCTCCCTGACTGACTCTCCCTGGCTGACTCTCCCTGGCTGACTCTTACTGACTGACTCTCCCTGGCTGACTCTCCCTGGCTGACTCTCCCTGACTGACTCTCCCTGGGTGACTCTCCCTGGCTGACTCTCCCTGACTGACTCTCCCTGGCTGACTCTCCCTGGCTGACTCTCCCTGACTGACTCTCCCTGGCTGACTCTCCCTGGCTGACTCTTACTGGCTGACTCTCCCTGACTTACTCTCCCTGACTGAATCTCCCTGACTGACTCTCCCTGACTGACTCTCACTGACTGAATCTCCCTGACTGACTCTCCCTGGCTGACTCTTACTGACTGTCTCTCCCTGACTGACTCTCAGTGGTTGCAGTCCACCCACTGACTCTCCCTGGCTGAATCTCCCTGACTGAATCTCCCTGACTGACTCTCCCTGACTGACTCTCCCTGACTGAGCAGGCATATACTACACTTGAATTAGGACTATTCCGTCTGAGAGGCCGTCCATTTCGGTTTGGTCCACTAGAGGATTAGCAATTTCACAATTATCAGCAAGAATTAGTGGGAAGGATGGAGAGAAAGAGACATAGACAGAGGGAGGGATAGAAAGAGAGAAGTAGAGAGAGAGAGCTAGAAAGCTATATATTTCTGTATATATATATATATATATAGAGAGAGAGAGAGAGAGAGAGAGAGAGAGAGAGACCTTCCTCCTCCTTAACTAGCCTACATGGTATGTGATGGGTTGGCATTAACTCTTCATCAGTGCATCTCTCTGCCCTGCAAGACAACCTCTATGGTGTGGACACACTGAGATCACTGTTTCATACAGACAGCAGACCAAGACAACCTCTATGGTGTGGACACACTGAGATCACTGTTTCATACAGACAGCAGACCAAGACAACCTCTATGGTGTGGACACACTGAGATCACTGTTTCATACAGACAGCAGACCAAGACAACCTCTATGGTGTGGACACACTGAGATCACTGTTTCATACAGTAAGCAGACCAAGACAACCTCTATGGTGTGGACACACTGAGATCACTGTTTCATACAGACAGCAGACCAAGACAACCTCTATGGTGTGGACACACTGAGATCACTGTTTCATACAGACAGCAGACCAAGACAACCTCTATGGTGTGGACACACTGAGATCACTGTTTCATACAGACAACAGACCAAGACAACCTCTATGGTGTGGACACACTGAGATCACTGTTTCATACAGACAGCAGACCAAGACAACCTCTATGGTGTAGACACACTGAGATCACTGTTTCATACAGACAGCAGACCAAGACAACCTCTATGGTGTGGACACACTGAGATCACTGTTTCATACAGACAGCAGACCAAGACAACCTCTATGGTGTAGACACACTGAGATCACTGTTTCATACAGACAGCAGACCAAGACAACCTCTATGGTGTAGACACACTGAGATCACTGTTTCATACAGACAACAGACCAAGACAACCTCTATGGTGTGGACACACTGAGATCACTGTTTCATACAGACAGCAGACCAAGACAACCTCTATGGTGTGGACACACTGAGATCACTGTTTCATACAGACAGCAGACCAAGACAACCTCTATGGTGTGGACACACTGAGATCACTGTTTCATACAGTAAGCAGACCAAGACAACCTCTATGGTGTGGACACACTGAGATCACTGTTTCATACAGACAACAGACCAAGACAACCTCTATGGTGGAGACACACTGAGATCACTGTTTCATACAGACAGCAGACCAAGACAACCTCTATGGTGTGGACACACTGAGATCACTGTTTCATACAGACATCAGACCAAGACAACCTATATGGTGTAGACACACTGAGATCACTGTTTCATACAGACAGCAGACCAAGACAACCTCTATGGTGTTGGCACACTGAGATCACTGTTTCATAAAGACAGCAGACCAAGACAACCTCTATGGTGTAGACACACTGAGATCACTGTTTCATACAGACAGCAGACCAAGACAACCTCTATGGTGTAGACACACTGAGATCACTGTTTCATACAGACAGCAGACCAAGACAACCTCTATGGTGTGGACACACTGAGATCACTGTTTCATACAGACAACAGACCAAGACAACCTCTATGGTGTGGACACACTGAGATCACTGTTTCATACAGACAACAGACCAAGACAACCTCTATGGTGTGGACACACTGAGATCACTGTTTCATACAGACAGCAGACCAAGACAACCTCTATGGTGTGGACACACTGAGATCACTGTTTCATACAGACAACAGACCAAGACAACCTCTATGGTGTGGACACACTGAGATCTTTGTTTCATACAGACAACAGGCGAAGACAACCTCTATGGTGTGGACACACTGAGATCACTGTTTCATACAGACAGCAGACCAAGACAACCTCTATGGTGTGGACACACTGAGATCACTGTTTCATACAGACAACAGACCAAGACAACCTCTATGGTGTAGACACACTGAGATCACTGTTTCATACAGACAGCAGACCAAGACAACCTCTATGGTGTGGACACACTGAGATCACTGTTTCATACAGACAGCAGACCAAGACAACCTCTATGGTGTGGACACACTGAGATCACTGTTTCATACAGACAGCAGACCAAGACAACCTCTATGGTGTGGACACACTGAGATCACTGTTTCATACAGACAGCAGACCAAGACAACCACTATGGTGTGGACACACTGAGATCACTGTTTCATACAGACAGCAGAATAAGACAACCTCTATGGTGTGGACACACTGAGATCACTGTTTCATACAGACAGCAGACCAAGACAACATCTATGGTGTGGACACACTGAGATCACTGTTTCATACAGACAACAGACCAAGATAACCTCTATGGTGTGGACACACTGAGATCACTGTTTCATACAGACAGCAGACCAAGACAACCTCTATGGTGTGGACACACTGAGATCACTGTTTCATACAGACAGCAGACCAAGACAACCTCTATGGTGTGGACACACTGAGATCACTGTTTCATACAGACAGCAGACCAAGACAACCTCTATGGTGTGGACACACTGAGATCACTGTTTCATACAGACAACAGACCAAGACAACCTCTATGGTGGAGACACACTGAGATCACTGTTTCATACAGACAGCAGACCAAGACAACCTCTATGGTGTGGACACACTGAGATCACTGTTTCATACAGACAACAGACCAAGACAACCTATATGGTGTAGACACACTGAGATCACTGTTTCATACAGACAGCAGACCAAGACAACCTCTATGGTGTGGACACACTGAGATCACTGTTTCATACAGACAGCAGACCAAGACAACCTCTATGGTGTGGACACACTGAGATCACTGTTTCATACAGACAGCAGACCAAGACAACCTCTATGGTGTGGACACACTGAGATCACTGTTTCATACAGACAGCAGACCAACACAACCTCTATGGTGTGGACACACTGAGATCACTGTTTCATACAGACAACAGACCAAGACAACCTCTATGGTGTGGACACACTGATATCACTGTTTCATACAGACAGCAGACCAAGACAACCTCTATGGTGTGGACACACTGAGATCACTGTTTCATACAGACAGCAGACCAAGACAACCTCTACGGTGTGGACACACTGAGATCACTGTTTCATACAGACAGCAGACCAAGACAACCTCTATGGTGTGGACACACTGAGATCACTGTTTCATACAGACAGCAGACCAAGACAACCTCTATGGTGTGGACACACTGAGATCACTGTTTCATACAGACAACAGCCCAAGACAACCTCTATGGTGTAGACACACTGAGATCACTGTTTCATACAGACAACAGACCAAGACAACCTCTATGGTGTGGACACACTGAGATAACTGTTTCATACAGACAACAGATCAAGACAACCTCTATGGTGTGGACACACTGAGATCACTGTTTCATACAGACAGCAGACCAAGACAACTTCTATGGTGTGGACACACTGAGATCACTGTTTCATACAGACAGCAGACCAAGACAACCTCTATGGTGTGGACACACTGAGATCACTGTTTCATACAGACAGCAGACCAAGACAACCTCTATGGTGTGGACACACTGAGATCACTGTTTCATACAGACAGCAGACCAAGACAACCTCTATGGTGTGGACACACTGAGATCAAATCAAATAAATAAATAAAGATATAATGTCTGGAAACAAAAAGTCTACAAAGCTAAAATGTTCCTATTGAGGTTTTCTATGAAGGTTCATCTCAAGTGAATCTACAATATGTACCTACATTGGTTTTAAAACCCCAGTATGTTCACTGCACCACAGAACATAGCAAACAGACTGTTGAATAAACTGCTATTGATATTGTGTAGCAGCAGAGACAGTCTACTGCTATATTTCCCCTGTAGTGAAGAAGAATCCCGAGCTGAGGTAGACCCCTTGTGCTCCTCTGGATGGGAGGTGTGGGCGGTAGCATTGCCCTCCCTGGCTGTGCTCGGTGCAGTCCACCCACTCCCCACACAGTGATCTGAGGCACACACTCATCTCCATCCCATTCACTGAGGACTCTCTTACTGTAGAAGCCCTCCAGTTACACAATGCAGCGTGATACTACACAACACTATTATACACACAGCCAGACATCTTATAGGCTGTATCTTCAAAACTGTAAATAATATGTAACACAATCTAAAACCAGCAAACCTCAGAGTAGTACAACACAACACAACCCTACAGTTAACCCAACAACCTGACACAACACTATTCAATTCACAGCTCCACCCACCACAACCCTACAGTTAACCCAACAACCTGACACAACACTATTCAATTCACAGCTCCACCCACCACAACCCTACAGTTAACCCAACAACCAGACACAACACTATTCAATTCACAGCTCCACCCAACACAACCCTACAGTTAACCCAACAACCAGGCACAACACTATTCAATTCACAGCTCCACCCAACACAACCCTACAGTTAACCCAACAACCAGACACAACACTATTCAATTCACAGCTCCACCCAACACAACCCTACAGTTAACCCAACAACCTGGCACAACACTATTCAATTCACAGCTCCACCCAACACAACCCTACAGTTAACCCAACAACCAGACACAACACTATTCAATTCACAGCTCCACCCACCACAACCCTACAGTTAACCCAACAACCAGACACAACACTATTCAATTCACAGCTCCACCCAACACAACCCTACAGTTAACCCAACAACCAGACACAACACTATTCAATTCACAGCTCCACCCAACACAACCCTACAGTTAACCCAACAACCAGGCACAACACTATTCAATTCACAGCTCCACCCACCACAACCCTACAGTTAACCCAACAACCTGGCACAACACTATTCAATTCACAGCTCCACCCAACACAACCCTACAGTTAACCCAACAACCAGGCACAACACTATTCAATTCACAGCTCCACCCACCACAACCCTACAGTTAACCCAACAACCAGGCACAACACTATTCAATTCACAGCTCCACCCACCACAACCCTACAGTTAACCCAACAACCTGGCACAACACTATTCAATTCACAGCTCCACCCAACACAACCCTACAGTTAACCCAACAACCAGGCACAACACTATTCAATTCACAGCTCCACCCAACACAACCCTACAGTTAACCCAACAACCAGGCACAACACTATTCAATTCACAGCTCCACCCACCACAACCCTACAGTTAACCCAACAACCAGACACAACACTATTCAATTCACAGCTCCACCCAACACAACCCTACAGTTAACCCAACAACCAGACACAACACTATTCAATTCACAGCTCCACCCACCACAACCCTACAGTTAACCCAACAACCAGGCACAACACTATTCAATTCACAGCTCCACCCAACACAACCCTACAGTTAACCCAACAACCAGACACAACACTATTCAATTCACAGCTCCACCCAACACAACCCTACAGTTAACCCAACAACCAGGCACAACACTATTCAATTCACAGCTCCACCCAACACAACCCTACAGTTAACCCAACAACCAGGCACAACACTATTCAATTCACAG
>NC_092152.1:83122963-83127963 GCF_045791955.1 Oncorhynchus clarkii lewisi | reverse complement strand
CTCTGTCAGTAATACATGACTGTCTATATACTCTGTCAGTAATACATGACTGTCTTCCTACTCTGTCAGTAATACATGACTGTCTTCCTACTCTGTCAGTAATACATGTCTGTCTTCCTACTCTGTCAGCAATACATGACTGTCTTCCTACTCTGTCAGTAATACATGACTGTCTTCCTACTCTGTCAGTAATACATGACTGTCTTCCTACTCTGTCAGTAATACATGACTGTCTTCCTACTCTGTCAGCAATACATTACTGTCTATATACTCTGTCAGTAATACATGACTGTCTATATACTCTGTCAGTAATACATGACTGTCTTCCTACTCTGTCAGTAATACATGTCTGTCTATATACTCTCTTCCTACTCTGTCAGTAATACATGACTGTCTTCCTACTCTGTCAGTAATACATGTCTGTCTTCCTACTCTGTCAGTAATACATGTCTGTCTTTATACTCTCTTCCTACTCTGTCAGTAATACATGACTGTATTCCTACTCTGTCAGTAATACATGACTGTCTTCCTACTCTGTCAGTAATATATGACTGTCTTCCTACTCTGTCAGTAATACATGACTGTCTTCCTACTCTGTCAGTAATACATGACTGTCTTCCTGCTCTGTCAGTAATACATGACTGTCTTCCTACTCTGTCAGTAATACATGACTGTCTTCCTACTCTGTCAGTAATACATGACTGTCTTCCTACTCTGTCAGTAATACATGACTGTCTTCCTACTCTGTCAGCAATACATGACTGTCTTCCTGCTCTGTCAGTAATACATGACTGTCTATATACTCTGTCAGTAATACATGACTGTCTATATACTCTGTCAGTAATACATGACTGTCTTCCTACTCTGTCAGTAATACATGACTGTCTTCCTACTCTGTCAGTAATACATGTCTGTCTTCCTACTCTGTCAGTAATACATGACTGTGTTCCTACTCTGTCAGTAATACATGACTGTCTTCCTACTCTGTCAGTAATACATGACTGTCTTCCTACTCTGTCAGCAATACATGACTGTCTATATACTCTGTCAGTAATACATGACTGTCTATATACTCTGTCAGTAATACATGACTGTCTTCCTACTCTGTCAGTAATACATGTCTGTCTATATACTCTCTTCCTACTCTGTCAGTAATACATGACTGTCTTCCTACTCTGTCAGTAATACATGCCTGTCTTCCTACTCTGTCAGTAATACATGTCTGTCTTTATACTCTCTTCCTACTCTGTCAGTAATACATGACTGTCTTCCTACTCTGTCAGTAATACATGACTGTCTTCCTACTCTGTCAGTAATATATGACTGTCTTCCTACTCTGTCAGTAATACATAACTGTCTTCCTGCTCTGCCAGTAATACATGACTGTCTTCCTACTCTGTCAGTAATACATGACTGTCTTCCTACTCTGTCAGTAATATATGACTGTCTTCCTACTCTGTCAGTAATACATAACTGTCTTCCTACTCTGCCAGTAATACATGACTGTCTTTCTACTCTGTCAGTAATACATGACTGTCTTCCTACTCTGTCAGTAATACATGACTGTCTTCCTACTCTGTCAGCAATACATGACTGTCTATATACTCTGTCAGTAATACATGACTGTCTATATACTCTGTCAGTAATACATGACTGTCATCCTACTCTGTCAGTAATACATGTCTGTCTATATACTCTCTTCCTACTCTGTCAGTAATACATGACTGTCTTCCTACTCTGTCAGTAATACATGTCTGTCTTCCTACTCTGTCAGTAATACATGTCTGTCTTTATACTCTCTTCCTACTCTGTCAGTAATACATGACTGTCTTCCTACTCTGTCAGTAATACATGACTGTCTTCCTACTCTGTCAGTAATATATGACTGTCTTCCTACTCTGTCAGTAATACATAACTGTCTTCCTGCTCTGCCAGTAATACATGACTGTCTTCCTACTCTGTCAGTAATACATGACTGTCTTCCTAGTCTGTCAGTAATATATGACTGTCTTCCTACTCTGTCAGTAATACATAACTGTCTTCCTACTCTGTCAGTAATATATGACTGTCTTCCTACTCTGTCAGTAATACATGACTGTCTTCCTGCTCTGTCAGTAATACATGACTGTCTATATACTCTGTCAGTAATACATGACTGTCTTCCTACTCTGTCAGTAATACATGACTGTCTTCCTACTCTGTCAGTAATACATGACTGTCTTCCTGCTCTGTCAGTAATACATGACTGTCTTCCTACTCTGTCAGTAATACATGACTGTCTTCCTACTCTGTCAGTAATACATGACTGTCTTCCTACTCTGTCAGTAATACATGACTGTCTTCCTACTCTGTCAGCAATACATGACTGTCTATATACTCTGTCAGTAATACATGACTGTCTATATACTCTGTCAGTAATACATGACTGTCTTCCTACTCTGTCAGTAATACATGTCTGTCTATATACTCTCTTCCTACTCTGTCAGTAATACATGACTGTCTTCCTACTCTGTCAGTAATATATGACTGTCTTCCTACTCTGTCAGTAATACATAACTGTCTTCCTGCTCTGCCAGTAATACATGACTGTCTTCCTACTCTGTCAGTAATACATGACTGTCTTCCTACTCTGTCAGTAATATTTGACTGTCTTCCTACTCTGTCAGTAATACATAACTGTCTTCCTGCTCTGCCAGTAATACATGACTGTCTTCCTACTCTGTCAGTAATACATGACTGTCTTCCTACTCTGTCAGTAATATATGACTGTCTTCCTACTCTGTCAGTAATACATGACTGTCTTCCTGCTCTGTCAGTAATACATGACTGTCTATATACTCTGTCAGTAATACATGACTGTCTTCCTACTCAGTCAGTAATACATGACTGTCTTCCTGCTCTGTCAGTAATACATGACTGTCTTCCTACTCTGTCAGTAATACATGACTGTCTTCCTACTCTGCCAGTAATACATGACTGTCTTCCTACTCTGTCAGCAATACATGACTGTCTATATACTCTGTCAGTAATACATAACTGTCTTCCTGCTCTGCCAGTAATACATGACTGTCTTCCTACTCTGTCAGTAATACATGACTGTCTTCCTACTCTGTCAGTAATATATGACTGTCTTCCTACTCTGTCAGTAATACATGACTGTCTTCCTACTCTGTCAGTAATATATGACTGTCTTCCTACTCTGTCAGTAATACATAACTGTCTTCCTACTCTGTCAGTAATATATGACTGTCTTCCTACTCTGTCAGTAATACATGACTGTCTTCCTGCTCTGTCAGTAATACATGACTGTCTATATACTCTGTCAGTAATACATGACTGTCTTCCTACTCTGTCAGTAATACATGACTGTCTTCCTGCTCTGTCAGTAATACATGACTGTCTTCCTACTCTGTCAGTAATACATGACTGTCTTCCTACTCTGTCAGTAATACATGACTGTCTTCCTACTCTGTCAGTAATACATGACTGTCTTCCTACTCTGTCAGCAATACATGACTGTCTATATACTCTGTCAGTAATACATGACTGTCTATATACTCTGTCAGTAATACATGACTGTCTTCCTACTCTGTCAGTAATACATGTCTGTCTATATACTCTCTTCCTACTCTGTCAGTAATACATGACTGTCTTCCTACTCTGTCAGTAATACATGACTGTCTTCCTACTCTGTCAGTAATATATGACTGTCTTCCTACTCTGTCAGTAATACATAACTGTCTTCCTGCTCTGCCAGTAATACATGACTGTCTTCCTACTCTGTCAGTAATACATGACTGTCTTCCTACTCTGTCAGTAATATTTGACTGTCTTCCTACTCTGTCAGTAATACATAACTGTCTTCCTGCTCTGCCAGTAATACATGACTGTCTTCCTACTCTGTCAGTAATACATGACTGTCTTCCTACTCTGTCAGTAATATATGACTGTCTTCCTACTCTGTCAGTAATACATGACTGTCTTCCTGCTCTGTCAGTAATACATGACTGTCTATATACTCTGTCAGTAATACATGACTGTCTTCCTACTCAGTCAGTAATACATGACTGTCTTCCTGCTCTGTCAGTAATACATGACTGTCTTCCTACTCTGTCAGTAATACATGACTGTCTTCCTACTCTGTCAGTAATACATGACTGTCTTCCTACTCTGCCAGTAATACATGACTGTCTTCCTACTCTGTCAGCAATACATGACTGTCTATATACTCTGTCAGTAATACATAACTGTCTTCCTGCTCTGCCAGTAATACATGACTGTCTTCCTACTCTGTCAGTAATACATGACTGTCTTCCTACTCTGTCAGTAATATATGACTGTCTTCCTACTCTGTCAGTAATACATGACTGTCTTCCTGCTCTGTCAGTAATACATGACTGTCTATATACTCTGTCAGTAATACATGACTGTCTTCCTACTCTGTCAGTAATACATGACTGTCTTCCTGCTCTGTCAGTAATACATGACTGTCTTCCTACTCTGTCAGTAATACATGACTGTCTTCCTACTCTGTCAGTAATACATGACTGTCTTCCTACTCTGCCAGTAATACATGACTGTCTTCCTACTCTGTCAGCAATACATGACTGTCTATATACTCTGTCAGTAATACATGACTGTCTATATACTCTGTCAGTAATACATGACTGTCTTCCTACTCTGTCAGTAATACATGTCTGTCTATATACTCTCTTCCTACTCTGTCAGTAATACATGACTGTCTATATACTCTGTCAGTATGACATGACTGTCTTCCTACTCTGTCAGTAATACATGTCTGTCTATATACTCTATTCCTACTCTGTCAGTAATACATGACTGTCTTCCTACTCTGTCAGTAATACATGTCTGTCTTCCTATTCTGTCAGTAATACATGTCTGTCTTTATACTCTCTTCCTACTCTGTCAGTAATACATGACTGTCTTCCTACTCTGTCAGTAATACATGACTGTCTTCCTACTCTGTAAGTCATATATGA
>NC_092152.1:83105463-83117963 GCF_045791955.1 Oncorhynchus clarkii lewisi | reverse complement strand
ACTGAGAAGACACATGACCTGGTAGTAGACCAGTCTCAACATGACTGAGAAGACACATGACCTGGTAGTAGACCAGTGTCAACATGACTGAGAAGACACATGACCTGGTAGTAGACCAGTGTCAACATGACTGAGAAGACACATGACCTGGTAGTAGACCAGTCTCAACATGACTGAGAAGACACATGACCTGGTAGTGGACCAGTGTCAACATGACTGAGAAGACACATGACCTGGTAGTAGACCAGTGTCAACATGACTGAGAAGACACATGACCTGGTAGTAGACCAGTGTCAACATGACTGAGAAGACACATGACCTGGTAGTAGACCAGTGTCAACATGACTGAGAAGACACATGACCTGGTAGTAGACCAGTGTCAACATGACTGAGAAGACACATGACATGGTAGTAGACCAGTCTCAACATGACTGAGAAGACACATGACCTGGTACTGGACCAGTGTCAACATGACTGAGAAGACACATGACCTGGTATGAAAGACAAAACAAAACAAGATGGGAAATATTATTGACATTACATTGCACTTGTCACTGGCTGTCCATCAGGGTGTGGCAGGAGGACACATATTTTGCTGCCAAAACTGCGCATTTTGGCTTTTCACCCAATAAATATTAGATTTTAGATTCATCTTTTATAGTTAGAATTCTTTGTATTGAATTATAATATTGTGAAAGAAATATTCTCTTAGGTCTGAGTATTTGTCACAGTGTAGTAGGAATTGCAGCTCTGTCTCTACCTCTCCCCTGGAGCAGAGTGAGCACAGCCTGTCCTCTCTGGGCAGCCAGGTTGCCCGTGACGACCGGTCTCTGTTTGTATTGGTATTTTTGTATTTATTAGTGATCCCCATTAGTTCCTGCCAAGGCAGCAGCTACTCTTCCTTGGGTTTATTATGGATCCCCATTAGTTCCTGCCAAAGCAGCAGCTACTCTTCCTGGTGTTTATTATGGATCCCCATTAGTTCCTGCCAAGGCAGCAGCTACTCTTCCTGGGGGTTATTATGGATCCCCAATTAGTTCCTGCCAAGGCAGCAGCTACTCTTCCTTGGGTTTATTATGGATCCCCATTAGTTCCTGCCAAGGCAGCAGCTACTCTTCCTGGGGGTTATTATGGATCCCCATTAGTTCCTGCCAAGGCAGCAGCTACTCTTCCTGGGGTTTATTATGGATCCCCATTAGTTCATACCAAGGCAGCAGCTACTCTTCCTGGGGGTTATTATGGATCCCCATTAGTTCCTGCCAAGGCAGCAGCTACTCTTCCTGGGGTTTATTATGGATCCCCATTAGTTCCTGCCAAGGCAGCAGCTACTCTTCCTGGGGTTTATTATGGATCCCCATTAGTTCCTGCCAAGGCAGCAGCTACTCTTCCTGGGGTTTATTATGGATCCCCATTAGTTCCTGCCAAGGCAGCAGCTACTCTTCCTGGGGTTTATTATGGATCCCCATTAGTTCCTGCCAAGGCAGCAGCTACTCTTCCTGGGGTTTATTATGGATCCCCATTAGTTCCTGCCAAGGCAGCAGCTACTCTTCCTTGGGTTTATTATGGATCCCCATTAGTTCCTGCCAAGGCAGCAGCTACTCTTCCTGGGGGTTATTATGGATCCCCATTAGTTCCTGCCAAGGCAGCAGCTACTCTTCCTGGGGTTTATTATGGATCCCCATTAGTTCATACCAAGGCAGCAGCTACTCTTCCTGGGGGTTATTATGGATCCCCATTAGTTCCTGCCAAGGCAGCAGCTACTCTTCCTGGGGTTTATTATGGATCCCCATTAGTTCCTGCCAAGGCAGCAGCTACTCTTCCTGGGGTTTATTATGGATCCCCATTAGTTCCTGCCAAGGCAGCAGCTACTCTTCCTGGGGTTTATTATGGATCCCCATTAGTTCCTGCCAAGGCAGCAGCTACTCTTCCTGGGGTTTATTATGGATCCCCATTAGTTCCTGCCAAGGCAGCAGCTACTCTTCCTGGGGTTTATTATGGATCCCCATTAGTTCCTGCCAAGGCAGCAGCTACTCTTCCTTGGGTTTATTATGGATCCCCATTAGTTCCTGCCAAGGCAGCAGCTACTCTTCCTGGGGTTTATTATAGATCCCCATTAGTTCCTGCCAAGGCAGCAGCTACTCTTCCTGGGGTTTATTATGGATCCCCATGCGTTCCTGCCAAGGCAGCAGCTACTCTTCCTGGGGGTTATTATGGATCCCCATTAGTTCCTGCCAAGGCAGCAGCTACTCTTCCTGGGGTTTATTATGGATCCCCATGCGTTCCTGCCAAGGCAGCAGCTACTCTTCCTGGGGTTTATTATGGATCCCCATTAGTTCCTGCCAAGGCAGCAGCTACTCTTCCTGGGGTTTATTATGGATCCCCATTAGTTCCTGCCAAGGCAGCAGCTACTCTTCCTGGGGTTTATTATGGATCCCCATTAGTTCCTGCCAAGGCAGCAGCTACTCTTCCTGGGGTTTATTAGTGATCCCCATTAGTTCCTGCCAAGGCAGCAGCTACTCTTCCTGGGGTTTATTATAGATCCCCATTAGTTCCTGCCAAGGCAGCAGCTACTCTTCCTGGGGGTTATTATGGATCCCCATTAGTTCCTGCCAAGGCAGCAGCTACTCTTCCTGGGGGTTATTATGGATCCCCATTAGTTCCTGCCAAGGCAGCAGCTACTCTTCCTGGGGTTTATTAGTGATCCCCATTATTTCCTGCCAAGGCAGCAGCTACTCTTCCTGGGGGTTATTATGGATCCCCATTAGTTCCTGCCAAGGCAGCAGCTACTCTTCCTGGGGTTTATTATGGATCCCCATTATTTCCTGCCAAGGCAGCAGCTACTCTTCCTGGGGGTTATTATGGATCCCCATTAGTTCCTGCCAAGGCAGCAGCTACTCTTCCTGGGGTTTATTAGTGATCCCCATTATTTCCTGCCAAGGCAGCAGCTACTCTTCCTGGGGGTTATTATGGATCCCCATTAGTTCCTGCCAAGGCAGCAGCTACTCTTCCTGGGGTTTATTATGGATCCCCATTAGTTCCTGCCAAGGCAGCAGCTACTCTTCCTGGGGTTTATTAGTGATCCCCATTAGTTCCTGTCAAGGCAGCAGCTACTCTTCCTGGGGTTTATTATGGATCCCCATTAGTTCCTGCCAAGGCAGCAGCTACTCTTCCTGGGGTTTATTATGGATCCCCATTATTTCCTGCCAAGGCAGCAGCTACTCTTCCTGGGGGTTATTATGGATCCCCATTAGTTCCTGCCAAGGCAGCAGCTACTCTTCCTGGGGTTTATTATGGATCCCCATTATTTCCTGCCAAGGCAGCAGCTACTCTTCCTGGGGGTTATTATGGATCCCCATTAGTTCCTGCCAAGGCAGCAGCTACTCTTCCTGGGGTTTATTATGGATCCCCATTATTTCCTGCCAAGGCAGCAGCTACTCTTCCTGGGGTTTATTAGTGATCCCCATTAGTTCCTGCCAAGACAGCAGCTACTCTTCCTGGGGGTTATTACGGATCCCCATTAGTTCCTGCCAAGGCAGCAGCTACTCTTCCTGGGGTTTATTAGTGATCCCCATTAGTTCCTGCCAAGGCAGCAGCTACTCTTCCTGGGGGTTATTATGGATCCCCATTAGTTCCTGCCAATGGAGCAGCTACTCTTCCTGGGGTTTATTATGGATCCCCAATTAGTTCCTGCCAAGGCAGCAGCTACTCTTCCTGGGGTTTATTAGTGATCCCCATTAGTTCCTGCCAAGGCAGCAGCTACTCTTCCTGGGGGTTATTAGTGATCCCCATTAGTTCCTGCCAATGGAGCAGCTACTCTTCCTGGGGTTTATTATGGATCCCCAATTAGTTCCTGCCAAAGCAGCAGCTACTCTTCCTGGGGTTTATTAGTGATCCCCATTAGTTCCTGCAAAAGCAGCAGCTACTCTTCCTGGGGTTTATTATGGATCCCCAATAGTTCCTGCCAAGGCAGCAGCTACTCTTCCTGGGGTTTATTATGGATCCCCATTAGTTCCTGCAAAAGCAGCAGCTACTCTTCCTGGGGTTTATTATGGATCCCCATTAGTTCCTGTCAAGGCAGCAGCTACTCTTCCTGGGGTTTATTATGGATCCCCATTAGTTCCTGCAAAAGCAGCAGCTACTCTTCCTGGGGTTTATTATGGATCCCCATTAGTTCCTGCAAAAGCAGCAGCTACTCTTCCTGGGGTTTATTATGGATCCCAATTAGTTCCTGCCAAGGCAGCAGCTACTCTTCCTGGGGTTTATTAGTGATCCCCATTAGTTCCTGCCAAAGCAGCAGCTACTCTTCCTGGGGTTTATTAGTGATCCCCATTAGTTCCTGCCAGAGCAGCAGCTACTCTTCCTGGGGTTTATTATAGATCCCCATTAGTTCCTGCCAAGGCAGCAGCTACTCTTCCTGGGGGTTATTATGGATCCCCATTAGTTCCTGCCAAGGCAGCAGCTACTCTTCCTGGGGTTTATTATGGATCCCCATTAGTTCCTGCCAAGGCAGCAGCTACTCTTCCTGGGGTTTATTAGTGATCCCCATTAGTTCCTGCCAAGGCAGCAGCTACTCTTCCTGGGGTTTATTATAGATCCCCATTAGTTCCTGCCAAGGCAGCAGCTACTCTTCCTGGGGGTTATTATGGATCCCCATTAGTTCCTGCCAAGGCAGCAGCTACTCTTCCTGGGGGTTATTATGGATCCCCATTAGTTCCTGCCAAGGCAGCAGCTACTCTTCCTGGGGTTTATTAGTGATCCCCATTATTTCCTGCCAAGGCAGCAGCTACTCTTCCTGGGGGTTATTATGGATCCCCATTAGTTCCTGCCAAGGCAGCAGCTACTCTTCCTGGGGTTTATTATGGATCCCCATTATTTCCTGCCAAGGCAGCAGCTACTCTTCCTGGGGGTTATTATGGATCCCCATTAGTTCCTGCCAAGGCAGCAGCTACTCTTCCTGGGGTTTATTAGTGATCCCCATTATTTCCTGCCAAGGCAGCAGCTACTCTTCCTGGGGGTTATTATGGATCCCCATTAGTTCCTGCCAAGGCAGCAGCTACTCTTCCTGGGGTTTATTATGGATCCCCATTAGTTCCTGCCAAGGCAGCAGCTACTCTTCCTGGGGTTTATTAGTGATCCCCATTAGTTCCTGTCAAGGCAGCAGCTACTCTTCCTGGGGTTTATTATGGATCCCCATTAGTTCCTGCCAAGGCAGCAGCTACTCTTCCTGGGGTTTATTATGGATCCCCATTATTTCCTGCCAAGGCAGCAGCTACTCTTCCTGGGGGTTATTATGGATCCCCATTAGTTCCTGCCAAGGCAGCAGCTACTCTTCCTGGGGTTTATTATGGATCCCCATTATTTCCTGCCAAGGCAGCAGCTACTCTTCCTGGGGGTTATTATGGATCCCCATTAGTTCCTGCCAAGGCAGCAGCTACTCTTCCTGGGGTTTATTATGGATCCCCATTATTTCCTGCCAAGGCAGCAGCTACTCTTCCTGGGGTTTATTAGTGATCCCCATTAGTTCCTGCCAAGACAGCAGCTACTCTTCCTGGGGGTTATTACGGATCCCCATTAGTTCCTGCCAAGGCAGCAGCTACTCTTCCTGGGGTTTATTAGTGATCCCCATTAGTTCCTGCCAAGGCAGCAGCTACTCTTCCTGGGGGTTATTATGGATCCCCATTAGTTCCTGCCAATGGAGCAGCTACTCTTCCTGGGGTTTATTATGGATCCCCAATTAGTTCCTGCCAAGGCAGCAGCTACTCTTCCTGGGGTTTATTAGTGATCCCCATTAGTTCCTGCCAAGGCAGCAGCTACTCTTCCTGGGGGTTATTAGTGATCCCCATTAGTTCCTGCCAATGGAGCAGCTACTCTTCCTGGGGTTTATTATGGATCCCCAATTAGTTCCTGCCAAAGCAGCAGCTACTCTTCCTGGGGTTTATTAGTGATCCCCATTAGTTCCTGCAAAAGCAGCAGCTACTCTTCCTGGGGTTTATTATGGATCCCCAATAGTTCCTGCCAAGGCAGCAGCTACTCTTCCTGGGGTTTATTATGGATCCCCATTAGTTCCTGCAAAAGCAGCAGCTACTCTTCCTGGGGTTTATTATGGATCCCCATTAGTTCCTGTCAAGGCAGCAGCTACTCTTCCTGGGGTTTATTATGGATCCCCATTAGTTCCTGCAAAAGCAGCAGCTACTCTTCCTGGGGTTTATTATGGATCCCCATTAGTTCCTGCAAAAGCAGCAGCTACTCTTCCTGGGGTTTATTATGGATCCCAATTAGTTCCTGCCAAGGCAGCAGCTACTCTTCCTGGGGTTTATTAGTGATCCCCATTAGTTCCTGCCAAAGCAGCAGCTACTCTTCCTGGGGTTTATTAGTGATCCCCATTAGTTCCTGCCAGAGCAGCAGCTACTCTTCCTGGGGTTTATTGGTGATCCCCATTAGTTCCTGCCAAAGCAGCAGCGACTCTTCCTGGGGTTTATCAGTGATCACCATTAGTTCCTGCCAAAGCAGCAGCTACTCTTCCTGGGGTTTATTAGTGATCCCCATTAGTTCCTGCCAAAGCAGCAGCTACTCTTCCTGGGGTTTATTAGTGATCCCCATTAGTTCCTGCCAATGGAGCAGCTACTCTTCCTGGGGTTTATTAGTGATCCCCATTAGTTCCTGCCAGAGCAGCAGCTACTCTTCCTGGGGTTTATTAGTGATCCCCATTAGTTCCTGCCAAAGCAGCAGCTACTCTTCCTGTGGTCCAGCAACATTAAAGCATTTTATACAATTTCAAAACATTACAGTACATTCACAGATTTCACAACACACCAAGTTCTCTCAGGCCCTACTCCACCATTACCACATATCTACAGTACTAAATCCATGTATATTTATAGTGCGTATGTTATCGTGTGTGTGTGTGTGTGTGTGTGTGTGTGCCAATGTTTGTGTGACTTCACAGTCCCCGCTGTTCCATAAGGTGTTTTTTATCTGTTTTTTAAATCTAATTGTACTGCTGCATCAGTTACTTGATGTGGAATAGAGTTCCATGTAGTCATGGCTCTGTGTAGTACTGTGTGCCTCCCGTAGTCTGTTCTGGACTTGGGGACTGTGAAGAGACCTCTTGTGACATGTCTTGTGGAGTATGCATGGGTGTCCGAGCTGTGTGCCAGTAGTTTAGACAGACAGTTCGGTGCATTCAACATGTCAATACCTCTCATAAATAAAAGTAGTGATGAAGTCAATCTCTCCTCCACTTTCAGCCAGGAGAGATTGACATGCATATTAATAATATTAGCTCTCTGTGTACATCCAAGGACCAGCCATGCTGCTCTGTTCTGAGCCAATTGCAATTTTCCTAAGTCCTTTTTTGTGGCACCTGACCACACGACTGAACAGTGGTCAAGGTGCGACAAAACTAGGGCCTGTAGGACCTGCCTTGTTGATAGTGTTGTTAAGAAGGTAAAGCATCACTTTATTATAGACAGACTTCTCCCCACCTTAGCTACTACTGCATCAATATGTTTTGACCATGACAGTTTACAACCCAGGGTTACTCCAAGCAGTTTAGTCATCTCAACGTGCTCAATTTCCACATTATTTATTACAAGATTTAGTTGAGGTTTAGGGTATAGTGAGTGTTTTGTTCCAAATACAATGCTTTTAGTTTCAGAAGTATTGAGGGCTAACTTATTCCTTGCCACCCACTCTGAAACTAACTGCAGCTCTTTGTTGACTGTTGCTGTCCTTCCAGTCGCTGTAGTAGCTGACGTCCCCAAGTTGCTGTTAACAAAAATTCCTCGGTTTTTATTTGGGTTAAATTTGTCCCCATTTTTATAGATTGGTGTGATCAATCCTTGATTCCAAATATCAGGAAAAATACCTACAGTGAGGATAATGTTGAAGAGTTTGAGTATAGCTAATTTGAATATGTGCTGTGTATATTTCATCATTTCATTTAAAATACCATCAGCACCACAGGCCTTTTTGGGTTGGAGTGTGAATCGTTTTTCCAATAATTCTTCTTCTGTATTTGAGGTATCCACAGGATTCTTTAAAACTTTGACTGCTGATTCAAGGATTTGTAATTTTGTCTTGGCTCTATCACTCAGCAGGTTGTCAGGGAACGGTGGCCTACAGTTGCTAGGCTGGCCCATTGAAGCTCCAGTATAGTGTGTCTGCCTTGCCACCAGTGGGTGTATCAGACAATAAACTTGACAAATGGCCCATCGTCTGAATCAGACTGAATTAAGATTTAATATGTGGCTGACGCATTATGACACTCACCTGGACTCCTTCACCTCCTTGACTACCTGCCCTATATATGTCCCTCCCTTTGGTTCCTTCCCTATATATGTCCCTCCCTTTGGTTCCTGCCCTATATATGTCACTCCCTTTGGTTCCTGCCCTATATATGTCCCTCCCTTTGGTTCCTGCCCTATATATGTCCACCCCTTTGGTTCCTTCCCTATATATGTCCCTCCCTTTGGTTCCTTCCCTATATATGTCACTCCCTTTGGTTCCTTCCCTATATATGTCACTCCCTTTGGTTCCTTCCCTATATATGTCACTCCCTTTGTTTCCTTCCCTATATATATCACTCCATTTGGTTCCTTCCCTATATATATATCACTCCCTTTGGTTCCTGCCCTATATATGTCACTCCCTTTGGTTCCTGCCCTATATATGTCCCTCCCTTTGGTTCCTTCCCTATATATGTCACTCCCTTTGGTTCCTTCCCTATATATATCACTCCCTTTGGTTCCTTCCCTATATATATCACTCCCTTTGGTTCATTCCCTATATATGTCACTCCCTTTGGTTCCTTCCCTATATATGTCCCTCCCTTTGGTTCCTTCCCTATATATGTCACTCCCTTTGGTTCCTTCCCTATATATGTCACTCCCTTTGATTCATTCCCTATATATGTCACTCCCTTTGGGTCCTTCCCTATATATGTCACTCCCTTTGGTTCCTTCCCTATATGTCACTTCCTTTGGTTCCTTCCCTATATATGTCCCTCCCTTTGGATCCTTCCCTATATATGTCCCTCCCTTTGGTTCCTTCCCTATATATGTCCCTCCCTTTGGATCCTTCCCTATATATGTCACTCCCTTTGGTTCCTTCCCCAGTCGTCGTTGTTTCTGTTTCTGTTTCTTGTCTGAGCGTTGTTTGTGTTTCTTGTTATCTTTCGTTTATTCATTAAATGTATTCACTCCCTGAACTTGCTTCCTGACTCTCAGCATTACACACGTTACACTCTAAGCACATGGGTGCTTTAGACCAGATTATAATGTGACAATCCCATAATTGGGAAACTGAAAAGTAAACACAAGCTAAGTAAAGATGAGAATTGAACGCCACTCAGGGTTAAAGGCTGACTGTAAAGGCTGTTTTCTTCATTAGAAAATGCACAAGTATGTGTGTGAATTTTCCCTGAATATTTTCTGTATTTCTGTACTTCGGTGTGTGTGTGTGTGTGTGTGTGTGTGTGTGTGTGTGTGTGTGTGTGTGTGTGTGTGTGTGTGTGTGTGTGTGTGTGTGTGTGTGTGTGTGTGTGTGTGTGTGTGTGTGTGTGTGTGTGTTTGTGTGTGTGTGTGTGTTTGTGAGCGTGTTTGTGTGCGTGTGTGTGTGTCCAGAAGTCATTAGGTACACAGATAATCAGTGATCACTACGCTGACTCCCTTGAGTGTTGGTTTGGTGGGTTGTATTGATGTCTAACTGAACAATAGAGCTCTCCAAATCTGGGACTGACCCCCCCAGCTAGCTTTCCCTCCCTCCCTCCCTCCCTCCCTCCCTCCCTCTCCCTCCCTCCCTCCCTCCCTCCCTCCCTGTCTCTCCTCCACCCTCCCTCCTTACAAATCCTGGCACACAGCTTTGTCTTTGGTATTTAACCAAAAACAAGTATAGCGTTTTAGTTTTCTCTGAGAAGCCCAGCAGTTGGAGGAACAGGGTTTTCAACATCAACACAAGAGGTCTGTATCACTTCTAGCGCTTGCCTTTTGGGTTGCCTAGTGTGTCACTGCACATTTGAACACTGTGTTGATGTGAATAAATCTCTCCAGCTTGGATTCGGCTTTGAATTTCAAACGGCAATCAAGCCCCCCAAGCCACGGTCTCCGCAAGTTGGCAGTGGGACTGAATGACCTCAACCTTCTGGAAGGGTCTGTTTCCTGTGCTGAGCGGTCCCATGGCGGCCATTACGTGTGTTCCCCAGAGCCCTCAGAGATTCCAAGCCAAGCAGGAACTCACGCAGGGTAACTCTGGGCAACGATTGATGGAGAAGCTAGCATATATCCCCGTGGTTGGAGGGCATCTCAGTGGGTGATTGAGAAGCAGAACACTACAGATACTGTAGAGTTGATTCTTCTTTCAACTTTCAACTGTGAGACGGGAGCAGCTGCCAGCTGCAGGGTTTTCCTTGAGAACTAACATCAAGTTGAATGTGCTCATTAGTGAAAATGTTGAGGATTCACTCACACAGACATGAACACACAGACATGAACGCACAGAAATGAACACACAGACATGATCATACAGACATGAAAACACAGATATGATCATACAGACATGAAAACACTGATGTGAACACACGGCAAGTAGCCTAGTAGTTAGAGCTTTGGACTAGTAACCGAAAGGTTGCAAGATCGAATCCCAGAGCTGACAAGGTAAAAATCTGTTTTTCTGCCCCTGAACAAGGCAGTTAACCAGCTGTTCATAGGCTGTCATTGAAAATAAGATTGTGTTCTTATTAACTGACTTGCCAAGTTAAATAAAGGTAAAAAAACAGACATAAACATTTAGACATGACCGTACAACGTTTGCACAGGCGAACAACGTACACACACACGTTTGCTTACGTTCAAAGGCCATCTGCATTACCCCCCACACACACCTGTACCTACATACACACACCTATACCTACATACACACACCTATACCTACATACACACACCTATACCTACATACACACACCTATACCTACATACACACACCTGTACCTACATACACACACCTATACCTACATACACACACCTATACCTACATACACACACCTGTACCTACACACATTTACTGATGCATGGTCATCATCATCTTTCATCCTTCACTTAACTACCGATCTACACACACACACACACACACACACACACACACACACACACACACACACACACACACACACACACACACACATACACATACACACACACACACACAGCCAGCAGGTTAGAACACAGTCTCCCACCATAAAAGTGTTTTGATATCACCCTAAGTCATTGGTGACAAATGTTTTACGAAACCAAAAAATAATACAATAAAATAATTTTTTAAATGTTTAAGGATTTTTTTTTGTTGCCTTTTCTCGAAAAATATACAGTGATACTGCTAAGTACACCAGAATATGTTAGAGGCTTATTTCAACGTTACACATTGCCTGTGTAATGCCCCAACATCTGTAACCAGTGTGGCTGTCTAACCATGTTCTTAGTGCCAGAGTGTCCATCTAGACTGTCCCCAGGTGTGAGTGTCTGTAACTCCAGTGTTGCTGTCTAACCATGTTCTTTGTGCCAGACTGTCCATCTAGACTGTCCCCAGGTGTGAGTGTCTGTAACTCCAGTGTGGCTGTCTAACCATGTTCTTTGTGCCAGAGTGTCCATCTAGACTGTCCCCAGGTGTGAGTGTCTGTAACTCCAGTGTGGCTGTCTAACGATGTTCTTTGTGCCAGAGTGTCCATCTAGACTGTCCCCAGGTGTGAGTGTCTGTAACTCCAGTGTGGCTGTCTAACCATGTTCTTTGTGCCAGAGTGTCCATCTAGACTGTCCCCAGGTGTGAGTGTCTGTAACCAGTGTTGCTGTCTAACCATGTTCTTTGTGCCAGACTGTCCATCTAGACTGTCCCCAGGTGTGAGTGTCTGTAACTCCAGTGTGGCTGTCTAACCATGTTCTTTGTGCCAGACTGTCCATCTAGACTGTCCCCAGGTGTGAGTGTCTGTAACTCCAGTGTGGCTGTCTAACCATGTTCTTTGTGCCAGAGTGTCCTCTAGACTGTCCCCAGGTGTGAGTGTCTGTAACTCCAGTGTTGCTGTTTAACCATGTTCTTTGTGCCAGACTGTCCATCTAGACTGTCCCCAGGTGTGAGTGTCTGTAACTCCAGTGTTGCTGTTTAACCATGTTCTTTGTGCCAGACTGTCCATCTAGACTGTCCCCAGGTGTGAGTGTCTGTAACTCCAGTGTGGCTGTCTAACCATGTTCTTTGTGCCAGAGTGTCCTCTAGACTGTCCCCAGGTGTGAGTGTCTGTAACTCCAGTGTTGCTGTTTAACCATGTTCTTTGTGCCAGACTGTCCATCTAGACTGTCCCCAGGTGTGAGTGTCTGTAACTCCAGTGTTGCTGTTTAACCATGTTCTTTGTGCCAGACTGTCCATCTAGACTGTCCCCAGGTGTGAGTGTCTGTAACTCCAGTGTTGTCTGGGTTTGGCCGGTGTAGGCCGTCATTGTAAATAATAATTTTTTCTTA
>NC_092152.1:83090463-83100463 GCF_045791955.1 Oncorhynchus clarkii lewisi | reverse complement strand
GTGTCCACTTAAACCAAAGCTGTAATACGCCGCAGGAGAGAGAGAGAGGAGATCTCTGCTGAGCTCGCACAGAGAGAGAGAGAGGAGAGCTCTGCTGAGCACGCACTAAGAGAGAGAGAGGAGAGCTCTGCTGAGCACGCACAGAGAGAGAGAGAGAGCTAGAGAGAGAGAGAGGGCTAGAGAGAGAGAGAGAGAGAGAGAGAGAGAGGGAGAGAGAGAGAGAGAGAGAGAGAGGAGGGGGAAAAGCCGGGTTACTGTGTGTCTCCCGCTAAGTGGTGGTGCTGCTGTTGCCCAGTGCTGCTGTTGCCGAGTGCTGCAGTGAAGTAACAGGAGGGAGGCAGCGTGTGGTTACTACAACAGGAAAACGCTCTGCTCTGCTCCGTTCCCCTCCCTCTCCCCCTCCGGTCCCCCCTCTCAGCCCTCCTACACACCAACACTGGCTGCACTCCCCTCTCTCTTGCCCTCATCCTGTTCTTTTTCTGCCAATCTGATTACAGACTAGCTAATGAAGCTTATTGATGTTTAGAGGGATGGAGGGATTGGTGTTGCCTGGGACAGGAGAAGGCTGCAGTGGAATAGAGAGAGAGGGAGGCAGAGCTCAAAGAGCTGTGTGCTGTGTCGCAGTCTACTGCCCGGGCTGTGAGTGCCAAAAGGCTGCACGTCAGCTAGTACGTGTGTGGGGAAGAGAGTGTGAGAGAGGGAGTGATGGAGAGAGAGGAGAGAGGAGTGATGGAGTGATGGAGAGAGGAGAGAGAGGGAGTGATGGAGGGAGAGGAGAGAGGGAGTGATGGAGAGAGAGATGGAGGGACTGATGGAGAGAGAGAAGAGAGAGGGAGTGATGGAGAGAGAGGGAGTGATGGAGAGAGAGGAGAGAGGAGTGATGGAGAGAGAGGGAGTGATGGAGAGAGAGTAGAGAGAGGGAGTGATGGAGAGAGAGTAGAGAGAGGGAGTGATGGAGAGACAGTAGAGAGAGGGAGTGATGGAGAGAGAGTAGAGAGAGGGGGTGATGAGGAGAGGAGCGAGAGGGAGTGACGGAGAGAGAGGAGAGAGGAGTGATGGAGAGAGAGGAGAAAGGTAGTGATGGAGAGAGAGAAGAGAGAGGGAGTGATGGAGAGAGGAGAGAGGAGTGATGGAGAGAGGAGCGAGAGGGAGTGACGGAGAGAGAGGAGAGAGGAGTGATGGAGAGAGAGGAGAAAGGTAGTGATGGAGAGAGAGAAGAGAGAGGGAGTGATGGAGAGAGGAGAGAGGAGTGATGGAGAGAGGAGCGAGAGGGAGTGACGGAGAGAGAGGAGAGAGGAGTGATGGAGAGAGAGGAGAGAGGGAGTGATGGAGAGAGAGGGAGTGATGGAGAGAGAGGAGTGATGGAGAGAGGAGAGGGGAGTGATGGAGAGAGGAGTGATGGAGAGAGGAGTGATGGAGAGAGAAGAGAGAGGAGTGATGGAGAGAGAGTAGAGAGAGGGGGTGATGGAGAGAGGAGTGATGGAGAGAGGAGAGAGGAGTGATGGAGAGAGGAGTGATGGAGAGAGGAGTGATGGAGAGAGAGGAGAGAGGAGTGATGAGAGAGAGGAGAGAGGAGTGATGGAGAGAGAGGAGAGAGGAGTGATGGAGAGAGAGGAGAGAGGAGTGATGGAGAGAGAGGAGAGAGGAGTGATGGAGAGAGGAGAGAGGAGTGATGGAGAGAGGAGCGAGAGGGAGTGACGGAGAGAGAGGAGAGAGGAGTGATGAGAGAGAGGAGTGATGGAGAGAGGAGAGGGGAGAGATTGAGAGAGGAGTGATGGAGAGAGGGGTGATGGAGAGAGAAGAGAGAGGAGTGATGGAGAGAGAGTAGAGAGAGGGGGTGATGGAGAGAGGAGCGAGAGGGAGTGACGGAGAGAGAGGAGAGAGGAGTGATGGAGAGAGGAGAGAGGGAGTGATGGAGAGAGAGATGGAGGGAGTGATGGAGAGAGAGAAGAGAGAGGGAGTGATGGAGAGAGAGGAGAGAGGAGTGATGGAGAGAGGAGTGATGGAGAGAGCAGAGAGAGGGGGTGGTGGAGAGGGAGAAGAGAGAGGGAGTGATGGAGAGAGGAGTGATGGAGAGAGGAGAGATGAGTGATGGAGAGAGGAGAGAGGAGTGATGGAGAGAGGAGAGAGGAGTGATGGAGAGAGAAGAGAGGAGTGATGGAGAGAGGAGTGATGGAGAGAGGGAGTGATGGAGAGAGAGAAGATAGAGGGAGTGATGGAGAGAGAGGAGTGATGGAGAGAGAGGGAGTGATGGAGAGAGAAGAGAGGAGTGATGGAGAGAGAAGAGAGGAGTGATGCAGAGAGAAGAGAGGAGTGATGGAGAGAGGAGTGATGGAGTGAGGAGTGATGGAGAGAGGAGAGATTAGTGATGGAGAGTGGAGTGATGGAGAGAGGAGAGAGGAGTGATGGAGAGAGGAGTGATGGAGAGAGTGGAGAGAGGAGTGATGGAGAGAGAGGAGAGAGGAGTGATGGAGAGAGAGGAGAGAGGAGTGATGGAGAGAGAGGAGAGAGGAGTGATGGAGAGAGGAGAGAGGGAGTGATGGAGAGAGAGATGGAGGGAGTGATGGAGAGAGAGAAGAGAGAGGGAGTGATGGAGAGAGAGGAGAGAGGAGTGATGGAGAGAGGAGTGATGGAGAGAGAAGAGAGAGGGGGTGATGGAGAGGGAGAAGAGAGAGGGAGTGATGGAGAGAGGAGTGATGGAGAGAGGAGAGATGAGTGATGGAGAGAGGAGAGAGGAGTGATGGAGAGAGGAGAGAGGAGTGATGGAGAGAGAAGAGAGGAGTGATGGAGAGAGGAGTGATGGAGAGAGGGAGTGATGGAGAGAGAGAAGATAGAGGGAGTGATGGAGAGAGAGGAGTGATGGAGAGAGAGGGAGTGATGGAGAGAGAAGAGAGGAGTGATGGAGAGAGAAGAGAGGAGTGATGCAGAGAGAAGAGAGGAGTGATGGAGAGAGGAGTGATGGAGTGAGGAGTGATGGAGAGAGGAGAGATTAGTGATGGAGAGTGGAGTGATGGAGAGAGGAGAGAGGAGTGATGGAGAGAGGAGTGATGGAGAGAGAGGAGAGAGGAGTGATGGAGAGAGAGGAGAGAGGAGTGATGGAGAGAGAGGAGAGAGGAGTGATGGAGAGAGGAGCGAGAGGGAGTGATGGAGAGAGAAGAGAGAGGAGTGATGGAGAGAGAGGAGAGAGGAGTGATGAGAGAGAGATGGAGGGAGTGATGGAGAGAGGGAAGAGAGAGGGAGTGATGGAGAGAGGAGTGATGGAGAGAGAGGAGAGAGGAGTGATGGAGAGAGGAGAGAGGAGTGATGGAGAGAGGAGTGATGGAGAGAGGAGAGAGGAGTGATGGAGAGAGGAGAGAGCAGTGATGGAGAGAGGAGAGAGGAGTGATGGAGAGAAGAGAGGAGTGATGGAGAGAGGAGAGAGGAGTGATGGAGAGAGGAGTGATGGAGAGAGAGATGGAGGGAGTGATGGAGAGAGAGAAGAGAGAGGGAGTAATGGAGAGAGGAGTGATGGAGAGAGGAGAGATGAGTGATGGAGAAAGGAGAGAGGAGTGATGGAGAGAGGAGAGAGGAGTGATTGAGAGAGGAGTGATGGAGAGAGAAGAGAGGAGTGATGGAGAGAGGAGTGATGGAGAGAGAAGAGAGGAGTGATGGAGAGAGGAGTGATGGAGAGAGGGAGTGATGGAGAGAGAGAAGAGAGAGGGAGTGATGGAGAGAGAGGAGTGATGGAGAGAGAGGGAGTGATGGAGAGAGAAGAGAGGAGTGATGGAGAGAGGAGAGAGGAGTGATGGAGAGAAGAGTGATGGAGAGAGGAGTGATGGAGAGAGGAGAGAGGAGTGATGGAGAGAGGAGAGAGGAGTGATGGAGAGAGGAGTGATGGAGAGAGGAGTGATGGAGAGAGGAGAGAGGAGTGATGGAGAGAGGAGTGATGGAGAGAGGAGTGATGGAGAGAGAGGAGAGAGGAGTGATGAGAGAGAGGAGAGAGGAGTGATGGAGAGAGAGGAGAGAGGAGTGATGGAGAGAGGAGAGAGGAGTGATGGAGAGAGGAGTGATGGAGAGAGAGGAGAGAGGAGTGATGGAGAGAGAGGAGAGAGGAGTGATGGAGAGAGAGGAGAGAGGAGTGATGGAGAGAGGAGCGAGAGGGAGTGATGGAGAGAGAAGAGAGAGGAGTGATGGAGAGAGAGGAGAGAGGAGTGGTGAGAGAGAGATGGAGGGAGTGATGGAGAGAGGGAAGAGAGAGGGAGTGATGGAGAGAGGAGTGATGGAGAGAGAGGAGAGAGGAGTGATGGAGAGAGGAGTGATGGAGAGAGGAGAGATGAGTGATGGAGAAAGGAGAGAGGAGTGATGGAGAGAGGAGAGAGGAGTGATTGAGAGAGGAGTGATGGAGAGAGAGAAGAGAGAGGGAGTAATGGAGAGAGGAGTGATGGAGAGAGGAGAGATGAGTGATGGAGAAAGGAGAGAGGAGTGATGGAGAGAGGAGAGAGGAGTGATTGAGAGAGGAGTGATGGAGAGAGAAGAGAGGAGTGATGGAGAGAGGAGTGATGGAGAGAGAAGAGAGGAGTGATGGAGAGAGGAGTGATGGAGAGAGGGAGTGATGGAGAGAGAGAAGAGAGAGGGAGTGATGGAGAGAGAGGAGTGATGGAGAGAGAGGGAGTGATGGAGAGAGAAGAGAGGAGTGATGGAGAGAGGAGAGAGGAGTGATGGAGAGAAGAGTGATGGAGAGAGGAGTGATGGAGAGAGGAGAGAGGAGTGATGGAGAGAGGAGAGAGGAGTGATGGAGAGAGGAGTGATGGAGAGAGGAGTGATGGAGAGAGGAGAGATGAGTGATGGAGAGAGGAGAGAGGAGTGATGGAGAGAGGAGAGAGGAGTGATGGAGAGAGAAGAGAGGAGTGATGGAGAGAGGAGTGATGGAGAGAGGGAGTGATGGAGAGAGAGAAGATAGAGGGAGTGATGGAGAGAGAGGAGTGATGGAGAGAGAGGGAGTGATGGAGAGAGAAGAGAGGAGTGATGGAGAGAGAAGAGAGGAGTGATGCAGAGAGAAGAGAGGAGTGATGGAGAGAGGAGTGATGGAGTGAGGAGTGATGGAGAGAGGAGAGATTAGTGATGGAGAGTGGAGTGATGGAGAGAGGAGAGAGGAGTGATGGAGAGAGGAGTGATGGAGAGAGAGGAGAGAGGAGTGATGGAGAGAGAGGAGAGAGGAGTGATGGAGAGAGAGGAGAGAGGAGTGATGGAGAGAGGAGCGAGAGGGAGTGATGGAGAGAGAAGAGAGAGGAGTGATGGAGAGAGAGGAGAGAGGAGTGATGAGAGAGAGATGGAGGGAGTGATGGAGAGAGGGAAGAGAGAGGGAGTGATGGAGAGAGGAGTGATGGAGAGAGAGGAGAGAGGAGTGATGGAGAGAGGAGAGAGGAGTGATGGAGAGAGGAGTGATGGAGAGAGGAGAGAGGAGTGATGGAGAGAGGAGAGAGCAGTGATGGAGAGAGGAGAGAGGAGTGATGGAGAGAAGAGAGGAGTGATGGAGAGAGGAGAGAGGAGTGATGGAGAGAGGAGTGATGGAGAGAGAGATGGAGGGAGTGATGGAGAGAGAGAAGAGAGAGGGAGTAATGGAGAGAGGAGTGATGGAGAGAGGAGAGATGAGTGATGGAGAAAGGAGAGAGGAGTGATGGAGAGAGGAGAGAGGAGTGATTGAGAGAGGAGTGATGGAGAGAGAAGAGAGGAGTGATGGAGAGAGGAGTGATGGAGAGAGAAGAGAGGAGTGATGGAGAGAGGAGTGATGGAGAGAGGGAGTGATGGAGAGAGAGAAGAGAGAGGGAGTGATGGAGAGAGAGGAGTGATGGAGAGAGAGGGAGTGATGGAGAGAGAAGAGAGGAGTGATGGAGAGAGGAGAGAGGAGTGATGGAGAGAAGAGTGATGGAGAGAGGAGTGATGGAGAGAGGAGAGAGGAGTGATGGAGAGAGGAGAGAGGAGTGATGGAGAGAGGAGTGATGGAGAGAGGAGTGATGGAGAGAGGAGAGAGGAGTGAGGGAGAGAGGAGTGATGGAGAGAGGAGTGATGGAGAGAGTGGAGAGAGGAGTGATGAGAGAGAGGAGAGAGGAGTGATGGAGAGAGAGGAGAGAGGAGTGATGGAGAGAGGAGAGAGGAGTGATGGAGAGAGGAGTGATGGAGAGAGAGGAGAGAGGAGTGATGGAGAGAGAGGAGAGAGGAGTGATGGAGAGAGAGGAGAGAGGAGTGATGGAGAGAGGAGCGAGAGGGAGTGATGGAGAGAGAAGAGAGAGGAGTGATGGAGAGAGAGGAGAGAGGAGTGGTGAGAGAGAGATGGAGGGAGTGATGGAGAGAGAGAAGAGAGAGGGAGTGATGGAGAGAGGAGTGATGGAGAGAGAGGAGAGAGGAGTGATGGAGAGAGGAGAGAGGAGTGATGGAGAGAGGAGTGATGGAGAGAGGAGAGAGGAGTGATGGAGAGAGGAGAGAGCAGTGATGGTGAGAGGAGAGAGGTGTGATGGAGAGTAGAGAGGAGTGATGGAGAGAGGAGAGAGGAGTGATGGAGAGAGGAGTGATGGAGAGAGAGATGGAGGGAGTGATGGAGAGAGAGAAGAGAGAGGGAGTAATGGAGAGAGGAGTGATGGAGAGAGGAGAGATGAGTGATGGAGAAAGGAGAGAGGAGTGATGGAGAGAGGAGAGAGGAGTGATTGAGAGAGGAGTGATGGAGAGAGAAGAGAGGAGTGATGGAGAGAGGAGTGATGGAGAGAGAAGAGAGGAGTGATGGAGAGAGGAGTGATGGAGAGAGGGAGTGATGGAGAGAGAGAAGAGAGAGGGAGTGATGGAGAGAGAGGAGTGATGGAGAGAGAGGGAGTGATGGAGAGAGAAGAGAGGAGTGATGGAGAGAGGAGAGAGGAGTGATGGAGAGAAGAGTGATGGAGAGAGGAGTGATGGAGAGAGGAGAGAGGAGTGATGGAGAGAGGAGAGAGGAGTGATGGAGAGAGGAGTGATGGAGAGAGGAGTGATGGAGAGAGGAGTGATGGAGAGAGGAGTGATGGAGAGAGAGGAGAGAGGAGTGATGAGAGAGAGGAGAGAGGAGTGATGGAAAGAGAGGAGAGAGGAGTGATGGAGAGAGAGGAGAGAGGAGTGATGGAGAGAGGAGCGAGAGGGAGTGATGGAGAGAGAGGAGAGAGGGAGTGATGGAGAGAGAGGAGAGAGGAGTGATGGAGAGAGAGGAGAGAGGAGTGATGGAGAGAGAGGAGAGAGGAGAGAGAGAGAGAGGAGAGAGAGGGAGTGATGGAGAGAGAGGAGAGAGGAGTGATGGAGAGAGAGGAGAGAGGGGGTGATGGAGAGAGGAGAGAGGTAGCGATGGAGAGAGGAGAGAGGAGTGTTGGAGAGAGGAGTGATGGAGAGAGAAGCGAGAGGGAGTGATGGAGAGAGAGGAGAGAGGAGTGATGGAGAGCTCACTGCCAGAGCCAAGAGTTAGGACTCTACTTCTTCAGGGCAGCTCACTGCCAGAGACAAGAGTCAGGACTCTACTCCTTCAGGGCAGCTCACTGCCAGAGACAAGAGTTAGGACTCTACTCCTTCAGGGTAGCTCACTGCCAGAACCAAGAGTTAGGACTCTGCTCCTTCAGGGCGCTCACTGCCAGAACCAAGAGTTAGGACTCTACTCCTACAGGGCAGCTCACTGCCAGAGCCAAGCATCATATGATGATAATAGAAGTCCAGACAGTCAGTAGGATATGCTACATCAGATCCCCTGGAGGATGAAACCCAGAACCCAGACAGGTGGAGGCTGGGCTGGGATATCAGAAAACAACAAGCATAATGAGTAACAGCTAGTTACAGCAGCAACGGCAGCAAGAGACACCAGCGAGTTCGTGAACGTAACATCCGGCATTGAGGAATCATGTGTAGAACTGGTCAACTTAAATAGACTGCATGTAAGTAGAGTGTGAATCCAATTGGTGCGATATCCGCTGATGAGATCAGCTGATTCCCCGAACACTGGGGTTCCCCTTCTGAACTGGCTCCTCTTCATTTCCCTGAGACTTTGTTGAATGTGTGTGGGGGGGTGTTTGTGAGTGAGTGAGTGAGTGAGTGAGTGAGTGAGTGAGTACCAGTCTACGTCCATTCGTGCAGGAAGTCTTACTTGAGGATGGGTGTCAAATCAATGGATACACGAGGACTACTTCCTGTTAAGAACAATGACTTTTCCTGAAAACACTGTAAGACACTTCACAGTAGCTTTTATTTAGATAAGGGGAAACATCACTGTAAAACTCACTGGACATTAAGAACCCCGACATTCAACTTCATATGTGAATCAATGCTGAAGCCTCAGATGTTTGCAGAGGAACTATTCACATTGGAATAAAGATGTTGTGCAGAATGCTACAGTGTCAAGGACATCTACGAAATACAATGCATTATCAACCATTTCATTCCCCTCTGCAATATCTCAACACAAAACCTAGATGCACTGTCCTGTCTGACCTCTATATGATCACACTGTACTGCCTGGACTGGCTGACCACTATATGATCACACTGTACTGCCTGGACTGGCTGACCTCTATATGATCACACTGTACTGCCTGGACTGTCTGACCTCTATATGATCACACTGTACTGCCTGGACTGTCTGACCTCTATAGGATCACACTGTACTGCCTGGACTGTCTGACCTCTATAGGATCACACTGTACTGCCTGGACTGTCTGACCTCTATAGAATCACACTGTACTGCCTGGACGGTCTGACCTCTATATGATCACACTGTACTGCCTGGACTGTCTGACCTCTATATGATCACACTGTACTGCCTGGACGGTCTGACCTCTATATGATCACACTGTACTGCCTGGACTGGCTGACCTCTATATGATCACACTGTACTGCCTGGACGGTCTGACCTCTATATGATCACACTGTACTGCCTGTCCTGTCTGACCTCTATATGATCACACTGTACTGCCTGGACTGTCTGACCTCTATATGATCACACTGTACTGCCTGGACGGTCTGACCTCTATATGATCACACTGTACTGCCTGGACGGTCTGACCTCTATATAAACACACTGTACTGCCTGGACGGTCTGACCTCTATAGGATCACACTGTACTGCCTGGACTGTCTGACCTCTATATGATCACACTGTACTGCCTGGACTGTCTGACCTCTCTATATGATCACACTGTACTGCCTGGACTGTCTGACCTCTATAGGATCACACTGTACTGCCTGGACTGTCTGACCTCTATAGGATCACACTGTACTGCCTGGACTGGCTGACCTCTATATGATCACAAACATACTCACATGTGATTGGTATTGGAGTCAATGCATCTTCACATAGCTGTATCAAAGTCCTCTATTCTATGTAATGGGGTCAGCCCGATCTAGGTTGAGCTAATTAATAGATATAATTTCATTAAGACAGTTCAACTGGGGAATAAAACACGTTTCCCTGTGTATTCATGTTATTTTTGTTCAGAAACCATCTGCCTATATTCATCCACATCTGGGGCACGACTTATTACACCAACAAACTACAATGTATTGAAGACATTCAAAATGGGTGGCATAGGTCAGAGGGAAAATGAACTTTACATTTTAGAACACATGGTGGTGTCAAATTACTTTATTCTTTATTCAGATTCTGTACACTTTTAGAAAAAAAAAGGTTCCAAAGGGGGTCTTTGACTGTTCCCATAGAGGAACCCTTTTTGGTTCCAGGTAGAACCCTTTTGAGTTCCATGCAGAACCCTCTGTGGAAAGGGTTCTACATGGAACCCAAAGGGTTCTATGTGGAACCAAAAAAGTGTTCTTCAAAGGGTACTCCTACGGGGACAGGCGAGGGAACCCTTTCAGGTTCTGGATAGCACTTTTTTTCGTTAAGAGTGTAGATGTGAAATTAATCAAATCTGGAAAAGTCTGAAAGCAGAACAACTTATTTTTCACCCAATATTTGTCCAAAGAATCGCAGCATATTTGTTTTTGTCACCAGTGACTCTGGTTTGTAAC
>NC_092152.1:82867467-83090363 GCF_045791955.1 Oncorhynchus clarkii lewisi | reverse complement strand
CCACCTGCTGTTAGTAATGATTATTACAGGAATTCCCTGTAAAGCGCTCCTCGGTGTGCGGCAAACAGTAATGCGTTTGAGTCGTTACATTATACGGCTAAAGTAAGTCATGCAACATTATAGATAAGACACATATATAAAATGTATCTTAAAATATAAATGAACATTAAAATGTGTTCTAATTGTGTGATGGAATTTGACCATGTAGCTCCAATTATACACACACATCCAACATTATACACACATATCAGCTAGCCTACATGGAACGTCTGATGGGCCAGGTTTACAAATACTTCTGAGTCTTGGTGAAATGACTCAGCATACAGAGAAGTGAAATCAGGCAACAACAACAATAACAAAACTGTCTGCCTTTCATCTCTCCAACATTCATACTGCACTCTGGATGGCAATTGTACACAAAACCAATCATTGCATATGTTCTTCCCACAAGAAAGAGGTTTCAACCCATCGACAGTCCAAAAGCAGCCAGATGTAGTGAATATGCCCAGGACCATTCACAACATGCTGGTGGAATGTAACCTGACCAGGAGACTAGCAGAGCGTCTGCAGTGCACAAGACTTTAGCAAGGGGCCCCACAAACTATACAGACTTGCTAGTGAGCGCTTCTGTTTGGCATTTCTCATCAACTGTCAACAGACCGAAGAATGTCAAGCAAACAGTGGCAGCCACATAAAAATGTCAGTTTGTTAGCACAGCATACTGCGTGCCTAGCAAAGTCTTAAAGTGATCCATTCCATTTAAAGAAGGCTGGTGCCTGTGGCTGCCTGGCCGGGGCAAATATAAGTGGATGTGAACTACAAGGACAGCAGTTATTCAGACAGGAGTCTGGCAGTGGCGCTGTTAAGATGGGGAAGGTTGGGTTAGGACATTAGGTAGAGTGTAACACTGTTCCCTCTAACATAACATGCTGACTTAAAAAAATACCTTAATAAAATGCATTTGATAGATTGGTACTCATGTCGTCACACCAAATCTTTTTTGGATGCCAACTGGTTTCAATTGATTATGTTGTTTGGGGCCTGCAGCGCTACATCTACCTCCAAAGCAAGACCTGCCATTCACATGGTTATACAGTAATATAAACAAGGTGGTTAAAGATAATTCTAATTTCTTGATTTATTTTTTTCCCAGTTTTTAAATAGTACATTCCTTCAAAAATACATGTATTTTCAGTCAGACAGAGACTGACCGGCAGGCTTTAGCAAAGTATACAATTGGGGTCGTTGACCTAGCAGCCTTCTACCATTTCTGCAGATTATGTGTGTGAATATTATACAACAACAAGTGCCTTGAAACTGAGAAGAAAAAAAAAGTTACATTTTGTCATCTAAATAGTCTTTGGGTGTGAAAAACCAGTGAAGGAAAGTTTCATAGGTGAAGGTGGTAAGCTATACAATGACACTCTATTCAATGTGATAAGAGAACAAGTTCCCTAAATCATCTAATACAAACCTAATTGAAAATGTCCCTTTTAAGCGACGGTCATGATTAAATACAACTCAGGTCTTGATCATCACCCGTCTAGAAAAACAGTTCTATAAAAAGCTTGACTTTAAGAAACAAGACGCATAGTTTAAAGTGATGGTAAGTTCACTAGTCCAATGCACACAGACAATTCCAGCATAGAAAAAGATGATCTGTCCAGTTCCTACTTCCTACTTCCTGCGTCTGAAAGGGATGGAGAAAAGAGGTGTAATTTGTCATCAGCAGTTGATTAGTCAATAATATGAAAACATGCAATGTTGTCAGTCAAAATCCCTACTGGAATGTGATACAAATTCTCACTTCTGATAGCCATTCTGGAGACCAAGAGCTGAGCTTGTGCTTGCCACTGGTGCCTGTTGGGAGAAAACATTGTATACCTTTATGAGTAGGTATCATTACAATATCTAATAGCCGTTTTACTCCAGCCGAGGTGAATGAGTGATGGACAGTAGTGGGGACAGCTTACCCTGTTCTCTCTGTCGTTCCAATTCATCTTGTTCCCATTATGTTGTCCTGAACCGTCTCCCGATGACCTCCTCTTACGACTTCATGGAACAGAAAATATTCACATCAGGACTCTGAATGACCTACACTAAAAACATAGCCAACTATTATTTCAAGAAGAGGAGACAGTGAGGCAATATGTCCTCATCTCAACAGAAGATGATTTCTGATAGGGTTGCAAAAGTTCTCCAGAAATACCACTTGGAATATTCCTGGAAATAAGCACAAAATACAGAATCATGCAAACAGGATTTCTGGAAACCTAGAAATGTTGGGAAAGTTACCAGAATTTTGCAACGCTACACGCAATCTGTCAAAGTGCCTGCATAATAACTGATGGGTTGGCCAATGGGCATACCTTGAAACAGTTGGGCATTCCTGTCGAAGCGTTTCGATGTCTGTGAACTGCACGGCTTGTCCTCCACCTCTCGTTCTGAACACGTCTCCCTGAAGAGGTAGACAACTATCAGATTAAGAGATGCACCACGCAGAAAGACTCAAAGTGAGGGATACAAATGCATTTCCCTCCACATGTAAATCAGGTACAGTGCATTAGGTAAGTATTCAGACCTCACAACTTTCCCCACATTTTGTTACAGCCTTATTCTAAAAAGGATTAAGAAAAAAAAAACTAAAATCTATACACAATACCCCAAAATGACAAAGAACAGTTTATAAAATTTTAAATAAGTATTCAGACCCTTTGCCACAAGACTCGAAATTGAGCTCAGGTGCATCTTGTTTCCATTGATCATCCTTGAGAAGTTTCTACAACTTGGAGTCCACCTGTTGTAAATTCAATTGATTGGACATGATTTGGAAAGGCGCACACACCTGTGAAGTTTGGAACCACTAAGACTCCAAACTGAGCAATTGGGGGAGAAGAGCCTTTGTCAAGGAGGTGACCAAGAACCTGATGGTAACTCTGAAAGAGCTCCAGAGTTCCTCTGAGGAGATGGGAGAACCTTCCAGAAGGACAACCATCTCTGCAGTACTCCACCAATCAGACCTTTATGGTAGTGGCCAGACGGAAGCCACTCCTCAGTAGAAGGCACAAGACAGCCTGCTTGGAGTTTGCCAAAAGGCACCTAAAGGACTCTCAGACCATGAGAAACAAGATTCTCTGCTCTTATGAAACCAAGATTGAACTCTTTGGCCTGAATGCCAAGAGTCAGATATGGAGAAAACCTGGCACCCTCCCTACGGTGAAGCATGGTGGTGGCAGCATCATGTTGTGGGGATGTTTGTAGCGTCATACCCAAGAAGACGAGGGTGTAATCGCTTCCAAAAAGGTGCAAAGTACCGAGTAAAGGGTCTGAATACTTATGTAAATGTATCCGGAGAATTATTATTATTTTTTTAAATACATCTGCAGAAACCTGGTTTTGCTTTGTCATTATGGGGTATGGTGTCTAGATTGATGAGGGGAAAAACTATTTAATCTACTTTTGAATAAGGTTGTAACGTAACAAAATGTGGAAAAAGTCAAGGGGTCTGAACACTTTCCGAACGCACTGTACATGGCTGTAGCAGTAGAAATCTCTATTTCTGTTTGAAACATTATTACTACGACTCATTGTTCAGGTAGCCAGATCATTCAATAGTAGTCAGCAAGATTCAAACCAAGAAGGTGAAAAAGTCTAAAATATGAGACAGAAACAAGAGAGAGACACCAATTGAGGAAATGGATTTTTCCTTTTTTTTTTTTACCTTGATCAGTTTGGTCTGAATCTCCCCATCGGAGGCAAGCTCCTGATGCGTGAGAACATACTTGTGGCATTTAGACAGAGCTTTCTCGCTGGCCGCTGACACTTTGATTGCATTGGGTATGATTGGCTGCATCACCGTGTCTAAATCCAAATTAGAGAGTGGTTTGTGATCTACCCATCGCTGCCCACCCGCTGAGTGTGAGCGTCTGTGGTGCGGGCGAATCGGTGTCCCCGTGGTCTGGTGGGTCCCATTTAAAACAGGGAGGAAAAGATCAAATCAGGGAATTATTGACAGTTGTGGTGTTAAGGGCCATTGGGTTAGTAGTAGCAGCGTCTATGGCGGACCGGCGACAGGCGTTAGTGTGGGTAGAGTGGGCTGGCAGAACACAGGCGTTAGTGTGGGTAGAGTGGGCTGGCAGAACACAGGCGTTAGTGTGGGTAGAGTGGGCTGGCAGAACATAAAGCCCATGGTTTTGGACAATCCTCTATGCTGTAGAGGTTCAAATAAAAGATATGGAGATAATTTTCTAAAAACCCTTCCTGTAAGCTTGGCTAATAGAAGACCAATGACAAGTATGCTGTAAGTCAATATACAGTGGCAAGTAGGTGAACCCTTTGGAATTACCTGGATTTCTGCATTAATTGGTTTTCAAATTTGATCTGATCTTCATCTAAGTCACAACAATAGACAGTGTGCTTAAACTAATAACTATTGTTTTTTTTGTCTATTTGAATACATCATTTAAACATTCAGTGAGGGTTGGAAAAAGTATGTGAACCCCAAGGCTAATGACTTCTCCAAAAGCTAAATTGGAGTCAGCTAACCTGGAGTCCAATCAATGAGATGTTGGTTAGAGCTGCCTTGCCCTATAAAAAAAAGTTTAAAAAAAAAATAGAGTTTGCTATTCAGAAGAAACATTGCCTGATGTGATCCATGCCTCGAACAAAAGAGATCTCAGAAGACCTAAGATTAAGAATTGTTAACCTGCATAAAGCTGGAAATGGTTACAAAAGTATCTCTAAAAGCCTTGATGTTCATCAGTCCACGGTAAGACAAAATGTCTATAAATGGAGAAAGTTCAGCACTGTTGCTACTCTCCCTAGGAGTGGCAGTCCTGCAAAGATGACTGCCAGAGCACAGCGCAGAATACTCAATGAGGTTAAGAAGAATCCTAGAGTGTCAGCTAAAGACTTCCAGAAATCTCAGGAACATGCTAACATCTGAAGAGTCCAAAAGACTACTTGGATGTTCCACAGCGCTACTGGCAAAATATTCTGTGGACAGATGAAACTAAAGTTGTTTGGAAGGAACACACAACACTATGTGTGGAGAAAAAAAATATGCACAGCAACATGAAAACCTCATCCCAACTGTAAAGTATGGTGAAGGGAGCCTCATGGTTTGATGCTGCTTTTCTGCCTCAGGGCCTGGACAGCTTGCTATCAGACAGAACAATTAACTCAAGTTATCAAGACTTGTTGCAGGAGAATGTAAGGCTATCTGTCTGCCAATTGAAGGTCAACAGAAGTTGGGTGATGCAACAGGACAACGACCCAAAACACAGAAGTAAATCAACAACAGAATGGCTTCAACAGAAGAAAATACACCTTCTGGTCTGGCCCAGTCAGAGTCCTGACCTCAACCTGATTGAGATGCAGTGGCATGACCTCAAGAGAGCAGTTCACACCAGACATCACAAGAATATGTCTGAACTGAAACAGTTTTGTAAAGAGGAATGTTCCAAAATTCCTCCTGACCGTTGTGCAGGTCTGAGCCGCAACTACAGAAAACATTTGGTTGAGGTTATTGCTTCCAAAGGAGGGTCAACCAGTTATTAAATCTAAGGGTTCACATACTTTTCCCACCCCGCACTGTGAATGTGTACAGTGTGTTCAATGAAAAGTATAATTGTTTGTGTTAAAGCAGACGGTTGTATATATGATCAATTTATGCAGAAATCCAGGTATTTCACATACTTTCTCTTGCCACTGTATATACACATTAGCTGCCAACATTATGATTGAAACCAGGTTAGATATGAGTTTTACAGCAGCAATCTACAGCATTATGAATGGATTGTTTCATAAGAGTATTATTAGTACTTGGTAGTTGATTAGGATCCCCATTAGCTTAAGCAGCTACTCTTCCTGGGGTACACAAATAGTCTGAGGAGATGTGTGAATATTGTATATGTGAAAGTGCTGAAAAATGTTACCTACTGTAGATAATACAGCCTGCACTAGGGGACATGGTAACATAACATGGGAGGATGATAAATGTGATGAGAGGACACCCTGGTTATCAGTCCTGTGGTGGCCATTACAGACAACCAAACACATACATCAAGCAGCTATTGATGCAATTCTGCAGGTTGATTATTTAAGGATCTACAAGCATAGCAGAACTAGCTACGGTACATCTACACACATACGAACACACAGATTAAAGCCTACAGGACTACATGCATAGCAGATCTAACTACTGTGATGATACCAGCATCGCAATTTTTTGTTTCCATGGCAAAAATTAAAACACGAAACAGACCAAACTCTTCGGGCTTTAAAAATCTGCTATATGGTAATATTGTGTTTAGTTTTCTTGCCATGATACTAACGAGTATCGATACTGGTATCAGCCTGGTCCTAATAGCTAGCACATGTACAGTAGGTAAGTATACAAACCAAGCAGCTACAGTTCTATCCGGGTCTAGGGTGTAGTTCTATCCGGGTCTAGTTCTATCCTCGGGTGTCGTTCTATCCTCGGGTCTAGGGTGTCGTTCTATCCTCGGGTCTAGGGTGTCGTTCTATCCTCGGGTCTAGGGTGTCGTTCTATCCTCGGGTCTAGGGTGTCGTTCTATCCTCGGGTCTAGGGTGTAGTTCTATCCTCGGGTCTAGGGTGTAGTTCTATCCTCGGGTCTAGGGTGTAGTTCTATCCTCGGGTCTAGGGTGTAGTTCTATCCGGGTCTAGGGTGTAGTTCTATCCGGGTCTAGGGTGTAGTTCTATCCGGGTCTACAAGCACGGCAGATCCAGCTACTTAAAGTTTACCTCCTGATTTCCAAGACACAGATTAAGCCAAAAGCAGGACTATTGCTTCATCTTTGTCTGAGAAACCAGTCCCTTAGAGTGAAATTCTAACACACACTAACCCTCGAGCTTGACTCTACGTCTAGCCCATGTGTGTGGCTGGGGCCCGGAGCCTCTGTCTCAGGGGCCCATCGATGGCCTCTCCTGCGGCCCACACTGCTGCTTCCGTATGGGGTCGCTGTTCCGTACGCGCCGGGTGTCCCGGGAGGGTCCCTACCTATGGGGAACCTCTGCTCCCACTCAGAGATGACGGAGGCTACTGAGAGACTACCAGCAGAGGAGGGTGGGAGGGGGTGGCACTGAGCTGTGCTGACCTGGGGGTGGTAGCAGGAGGGAGTCTGGGAGTATTATATGAAGACTGTAGCATCTCCAACAGTGTAGATAACATTGTAACAAATAGAACCAACACAATGCCCTGTTCTACATGACAGACAAATCATATCTGTTCTACAGCATACAAGTTTCTATCTGAACACTGTAATGTCACAAATGTCAGCAGCGTGAAACAGAGGACAACACATGCAGGTGGCCAGTAACGGTGAGAGAGCAGAGTAATAGTACATGTGGTCTGATGACACAGCACCTGCTTAGTAGACAGACTCATACATCTTCAACCCACCATGCAACACAACAGTCCATCAACATTAGAATAGTTCCACAGTCAATATCCATTACAATAACGTCAAATCAATCATTTATAGATGGAGATGGAGAGAGAATGACAGAGCGAGGGGGAGACGGAGAGATGCGAGAGGGAGAAAGCGATGCAGTAACAACTCACGGGCAGTGGCGAGCGAGATCTCTTCTCAGGGGCGCGAGGCTGGTCCTTCTCCCGGGAGTTCCTCTGGGGCTTGTCTGGGGGTGGTGGGGGACGCTGCTGCTCTGAGGTGGCGCTGTTGTTGCTCTCGGATACGATGGCCTTCAGCTGCTTCAGCTTCTCATCCTTCACCCACAGCTTGTTCTGCATCTCCAGCTGCTTGGCGTTCACACGACGCTCCTGAGGTCGCAAGAGGAAGACCAATGTTAACTACACAACTTCAACTAAATGTAAGTAGCACTGAACTACAATAACCACCACACCTACCGTCAACTATGTTTATGACCCACAGTCTGGGGTTAGTGACCCCCTCACAGTCTGGGGTTAGTGACCCCCTCACAGTCTGGGGTTAGTGACCCCCTCACAGTCTGGGGTTAGTGACCCCCTCACAGTCTGGGGTCAGTGACCCCCTCACAGTCTGGGGTTAGTGACCCCCTCACAGTCTGGGGTTAGTGACCCCCTCACAGTCTGGGGTTAGTGACCCCCTCACAGTCTGGGGTTAGTTAGCAGCTTAGTGACCAGATCTATTGAAAGAGTGGAGGGAGGGCTGAGTGATTAGAGGGAGGGCTGGGGGGGAGGAGGGTAACACTCCACTTACACACTCCTTCTCCCACTGGTGTTTGGTGTCAGACACCATGCCCTGCATGCGCGCCTCCATGCGCTTCCTCTCGGACAGCTCCCGCTGCAGCCTCTGCTCACGGCTCTCCAGCTCCTGCTGCAGCGACCGCTTGTCCCCCTCATAGATATTGGTGGTCTTCTGAAGAATGTCAATCTGAGAGGGGTGGGCATAATGTAAAAAGTTCAGGATCATTTTCTAAATGAGTTCAATTAGGATGTACGAATGCATGGGTTTCTGTGAAATGTAGCTGAGGAGAGGCGGGGGGGAGGAGAGAACGAGGCGGGGGGGTGGGCGAGAACGAGGTGGGGGAGAGGAGAGATGGAGGAATGAGACTTCACCTTGTATTCCAGCATTTTGGATTTCTTCTCCAGCCGATCCATCTCATTCTTCTGGTTGAACATGATCTTGTCCTTCTCCCCTAGTTTACCCCGCTGTTCTTGGATAAAGTTCTCCTTGGCCACCAGATGGCCATCAAACTCCTGGAGCATGGATTTCAGTGTGTTGGCTGTTGGTAAGGGGGGCAAGGAATGGAAATGAATCCATTGGTACAAATGTAACTTTACTCTTGTCCACTAAAGGTAGACAATATGTTTACACTAACTAAACATTTACGTATAGCAAAACATGCCCCAAGAAAAGCCAGATAAACATCAAAAGACAATGATTCATTTAAACAGAGGACGTCTATGACATTTCAAACGATAGGAGACTAAATGTGCAGCTCTAAAGCCCTTAAGACGTTGCTGAAGCAGCAGCTACTCTTCCTGGAGTCAACACAGAACATTAACAGACAACAGAACTACAGTACATACATTTAAAATAGGAGGTCCTGTACTGACAAAATACCCTTAATTAGGTCTATAGTGGCCTGGTCCGTACCAGTTCTGGTGTACTGCTCAGTGATCATCTGGCGGATGCGGTGCCTCCTCTCCAGCACCTCTATGAGGCGGGGCAGGATCTGCTCATCGGTGGGGTCCACCAACTCACAGGCAGGCAGGGCCGGCAGGCTGTCCAGGAGCTGGTTCAGCACCGAGCCATCCTCTGGAAGATCAGTGAAGAACAGATTAACTTGACTTAACATTAGTGCTGGCTGAGGTGGTGGTCATGTTATAACCATCCAATGTACAATCAGATGCTTTAAAATGAGATGTGAAAGCATTCCTGCTTTGTAGCTAGCTAGCTAGATATATCTCTGTGTGTGATTATGTGTGTGTACATACCGGTGTTGTTGGATCCCCCAGGGCGCTCCTCCTGGCGTCGTGACAACTCGTCTCTGAAGGCCTGGTTCCGGTGTCTCCGCCCTGCCGCCAGGCTGCAAATGGGCCTGTCCACCGGCCGCGCCACCTCAACCTCCTGGGTCAACTCCGCAAAGCGCATGACCAACTGAAGAACACACACACGGTTACGTCTGGTTGATATTTCCCTTACTTAGGGCTTGGGATCTAACTCAGATCAGTTACCATGGTTTCTTGGGGCTGTTATTGGGCTCTAACTCAGATCAGTTACCATGGTTTCTTGGGGCTGTTATTGGGATCTAACTCAGATCAGTTACCATGGTTTCTTGGGGCCGTTATTGGGATCTAACTCAGATCAGTTACCATGGTTTCTTGGGGCTGTTATTGGGATCTAACTCAGATCAGTTACCATGGTTTCTTAGGGCTGTTATTGGGCTCTAACTCAGATCAGTTACCATGGTTTCTTAGGGCTGTTATTGGGCTCTAACTCAGATCAGTTACCATGGTTTCTTCATAGTCGTCAGCTTTAGGGTTGACACACACAACCATGCGGACTTTCCCTTCACCGTCAAAATAGTTCTTGAACAGATGAGTGACTTTAGAGTCTCTGTAAGGAACCATCTGAAACAAAAACACACAGTATCAGTGTGTTACTTTATGACATAATATCAGTGCTCGACTCATCTGGTCTACAGTTTTATCAAGTACACAGAGATTCATTCAAAATGACCAACCCGGTTTGTTCCACACATCTGGTTCTCTCGGAGGACTTCTATACAGGTGCGTAAGGTCATCAGGGACTGGTTGATGTTGCCTGGGGAAAGAGTGGAGATGGCAGGTAAAGATGGGTGCATGTTGTGAAGTCAGTAGGTCAGTACTAGTCTGGGTACCAGTCTGTTTAGCCATGATTCCACTCCTGTCATGCTAAACATGTGGCATATGACACAGAGCACAAGGAGTGGAATGTGAGCTAAACAGACTGGTCACCAGGCTAGGTCAGTGGTGCTGTTAGACAAACAGAATGTTAGCTAAACAGACTGGTCCCCAGGCTAGGTCAGTGGTGCTGTTAGACAAACAGAATGTTAGCTGAACAGACTGGTCCCCAGGCTAGGTCAGTGGTGCTGTTAGACAAACAGAATGTTAGCTGAACAGACTGGTCCCCAGGCTAGGTCAGTGGTGCTGTTAGACAAACAGAAAAGTAAAGGACTTTTCTATGGGTCCTACGTTGTCAGCTCACCTGCTTCCCGGAGACGGCTGCCCTCTGCTTTAGTCCTGCTGGTGCGTTCACTCCCTGCCAGGTCCACCAGACACAGCTGGCTGACAGTCACCTGGTTCTTGTCCTGTAACACAGCCAGGCTATCAGAGGCTAGGCTATCAGAGCACTAGTTGACGTCCATGTGGTCCAGTGATAGTTGTTAGCATGCCTGCTCTGCATTGGGTCTTCTAGTGAAACATACATAAGCTAACACAGCGTCTACTAGTGACGGAGCAACATATATATATTGTGCTAGCTCACATAGTATTTAAAGGATGTTTGTGTTTGTTATCTTAAGGTTAGGTCAAGGCAGGGATGGAGAGTACGCCAAGCCACTGAGCCCAGGTCACACCAGGCTGGTAGAACATTTTCCCAACTAGCCTCCCGGCTAGTGACATTTTGTATTTTCAGATATCGCATGGCACAGATATTAAACCCAGGCTACTAAAAATTGTGGTGTACTAGCCTGGCTGGCCAGTGCCCAAAATCCTTGTTCCATCCCTGGGTCAAGGTAGTGGATTTTGTCTTCACTTCTATATGAAGAACTGTATCGGCAACATATAAAGATGCAAGGTTCAAGTCACCTGCAGAATGTGGTCTCCATCTGCGTCCAGCGGAGCTTGTGCCAGTTTGACAATAAACACACTGTGAGAGCGACTGGACTCGCGGTTCAGCTGAGTATCGGCAATCCTCCTTTTCTTTTGGCCTGGACAGAAGTAAATACTGTAGACTAATACAGAGGGGGAAAAAATAGTTTTCCTTCAAAAGAAATGACTAAAATCCCACTCACCCCGCCAAAACACTTCGAAGGCTTCCTCTGTGGACTTCACCTCGACCTCTGTGCATCCCGACACATACATGTTGTGGTTCTGGTCCTCACGTAAAATCTTTGATTGAGGCGGTCTGCAACCGTGGAGAGCAACAATACGGTTAACCACCACACAGCCTACAACAAATAAACCAGACTATAACCACAAGCAAAAAGTCAACATGACGATGTTAAAATAACGGTTATGACTGTTCAAAACAGTCAAGGGGTAAAAGACATGCATTATGTCAAGCTTCCCAGCCGCAGCACAGATCAGTTTCCCCACAGCCATTCAGGGACGTGTTAACACCAATCTCATGATAATCAGCAGAGTTTAAAAACACTACCTCTACAAAGGCAACCAGAGACAGAGGGATAAAAGCAATACGACATGTTTAAATGTATATACTATATAATAACACCACATACCATACGCATTATATGCAGGGTTCTAGATTGGGAGGGGATGATGGTACCATACGCAGTATATGCAGGGTTCTAGATTGGGAGGGGATGATGGTACCATACGCATTACACGCAGGGTTCTAGATTGGGAGGGGATGATGGTACCATACGCATTACACGCAGGGTTCTAGATTGGGAGGGGATGATGGTACCATACGCATTACACGCAGGGTTCTAGATTGGGAGGGGATGATGGTACCATACGCAGTATATGCAGGGTTCTAGATTGGGAGGGGATGATGGTACCATACGCATTATATGCAGGGTTCTAGATTGGGAGGGGATGATGGTACCATACGCATTACACGCAGGGTTCTAGATTGGGAGGGGATGATGGTACCATACGCATTACACGCAGGGTTCTAGATTGGGAGGGGATGATGGTACCATACGCATTACACGCAGGGTTCTAGATTGGGAGGGGATGATGGTACCATACGCATTACATGCAGGGTCCCTACATTGGGAGGGGATGATGGTACCATACGCATTACACGCAGGGTTCTAGATTGGGAGGGGATGATGGTACCATACGCATTACACGCAGGGTTCTAGATTGGGAGGGGATGATGGTACCATACGCATTACACGCAGGGTTCTAGATTGGGAGGGGATGATGGTACCATACATATTACACGCAGGGTTCCTACATTGGAAGGGGATGATGGTACCATATGCATTACACATTATACACATTACATGCAGTAGGGTGATGGTACCATACGCATTACACCTACATTGGGAGGGGATGTAGTGGAGGGATGATGGTACCATACACATTATACACAGGGTCCCTACATTGGGAGGGGATGTAGTGGAGGGATGATGGTACCATACACATTATACACAGGGTCCCTACATTGGGAGGGGATGATGGTACCATACGCATTACACGCAGGGTTCTAGATTGGGAGGGGATGATGGTACCATACACATTATACACAGGGTTCCTACATTGGGAGGGGATGATGGTACCATATGCATTATACACAGGGTCCCTACATTGGGAGGGGATGTAGTGGAGGGATGATGGTACCATACACATTATACACAGGGTTCCTACATTGGGAGGGGATGATGGTACCATTTGCATTATACACAGGGTCCCTACATTGGGAGGGGATGTAGTGGAGGGATGATGGTACCATACACATTATACACAGGGTTCCTACATTGGGAGGGGATGTAGTGGAGGGATGATGGTACCATACACATTATACACAGGGTCCCTACATTGGGAGGGGATGTAGTGGAGGGATGATGGTACCATACACATTATACACAGGGTCCCTACATTGGGAGGGGATGTAGTGGAGGGATGATGGCTAGATAATTCTGCCATGTTTCTCTACGTTTAAACTGTATACACTTAGCCTGGGACCAGATATATGAAACTGCTTCAAAGGTGAAACAAAGCTAGTTGATCAGTGTGGTCCCAGGCTAGTTTCACACTGACCACGTACATCAACTCAGGGTTCTGTAGAGGTGTGCCTCCACCGGGTCGCCTAACAAAACATTTCACATCTCTAACCTACAATACATCTTACATTGACTGGTGCATTCTGAACACTAAAATTAACTGTAGAAGATACAAATGACAGGAAAGACCACTCTGGCAGAATGATTTACTGGTCTCCCTTTACATATCTTTTTCATTAAATTACACAAAAATACATAACTACTGGTAACACGAAGCCTGGACTTACTTGGGTCGTATGGGGTCTATTGGCGTGTCTTCCAGCAGATCGTAGATGTAGTTATTGTATATTTCTATGTAGGATACAAACACACTGTAGCAGCTGTCCTCGTCAACTCCCTCACATTTGCAAGCCTCCTCTGGACTGATCATGTCTGCGAACTCTGGGTCAGGTTTTTGCCTTAAGGACAGAACCAACACAAAACCTCAGTCTCAAACCAACTTCAACAATCAAGAAAGTGCCATTTCCAATATCATTTCAACAGGTTGTCTTTATGTCATCCAAATAGTCTCTGAAACACTAAAATCAATGCATGAAAGATGTCAATAACCTAGCATTTACATCTGAGGGTGATCACAAATGTGTGCAGGAAACATGTTTGGCTTATAAAACCCATGCATACTTCGAGGACGGTGTTTTGGGCACGGTGGACTGTTGATTTGATTCTCTCTTCTGTCTCTCCAGGAGAGCGTCCACCTGACCTTGGATCTCCATGCCATTCTTGTCGTCCGTCCTAAACACCTGCGAGATTGAACATTTGAAAGCTAGACGTATAGGGATTAGCGCCCAATTTAACACTTGGAGAACCTGAAATTCAAATAGTAAAATAATACTGGCTTTTTTGCACATATTTGCTGTTGAATAAAAAGGCCAACTCAAAGGTAAGTCTCTCACAAGCACTTGATTGGCTAGTGCACCAACACATTCAGTTCAATGTATACATCTCTGATGAAAAGACAAGGACAAAAGCATACAATGATGCTCTGTAGGAACAGAGTTGTACACCCAGAGATATGACAGAAAATAAGTCTTACAAATCTCTTGGCCTGTAATGGACCGATGCTGTTGAATAGCATGTCCAGAGAGCGGGGGAGGAGACCACCTTCTCCAGGAGAGCCTGTCATGGTAAACGTCTTTCCACTGCCTGTGACGCCATAAGTGAAAAGCAATCCTATGCACAGCAAAGAAAAACAAAAATCACCGCTCAACACCCTGTCGAAAACGAATACTTTAAAAACGTGTGCGTTATTAAAAATAAATGAGCAGTTTCGCTCACTTACCATTCTTGCAGTGAATGAGGTCATCCACAAGTGGTTTGGCAACATCCTCAAACAACTCTATTTGGGAGGTTTGAATTCCAAACACTTTTTTAAAGGAGTACTGAGTCTGAAAGAAAGCACGTTCATTATGAGATGACATCATAGAGAGACGGTCTATGAAAGAAAACACCATTATGAGATGACATCATAGAGACGGTCTATGAAAGAAAACACCATTATGAGATGACATCATAGAGAGAGAGAGAGTCTGAAAGAACACGTTTATTATGAGATGACATCATAGAGAGACGGTCTATGAAAGAAAACACCATTATGAGATGACATCATAGAGACGGTCTATGAAAGAAAACACTATTATGAGATGACATCATAGAGAGAGAGAGAGTCTGAAAGAACACGTTTATTATGAGATGACATCATAGAGACGGTCTATGAAAGAAAACACCATTATGAGATGACATCATAGAGAGAGAGAGAGTCTGAAAGAACACGTTTATTATGAGATGACATCATAGAGAGAGAGAGAGTCTGAAAGAACACGTTTATTATGAGATGACATCATAGAGAGACAGTCTATGAAAGAACACGTTCATTATGAGATGACACAGGAAGACGCATCATAGAGAGAGATGTAATGTAGTTACACCTGTACCTCTTTGTATTCCCCATTGCGGTTGGCTTTGATGCCATCAGGAGCATGCAGCTGAATGGTGGTGCTGCTGATCATTTCAATACAACACTCCTCATCTGTAGCTCCTAAAGGGCGGATACGGCAGTACACCTGCACACAGCAAATCACCACACTGTAAGACGTGTCATTCATTAGCTACGTATACATTATTTAGTCATTATCAACTTGCTTTTAGTAACTATTAATTGAGGTGACAGCTGACAGTGACCAACTTACACCAACTGGGTCTTTTTGTGTGTGGGATGTTTTCTTCAGGGGTGGCCTCCGTGGAGTTTTGCCCTTTCTGTGAAATGAATGAGGGGCATTTAGAGGTTGAGTAGCTACAGTACATTTACACAGTGATGGACTCGGAGAAAGTGGCTGAAAAAACAAAACAAAACACTGCAACAAGACATGGCTAGCATAACTAACACAGTTAGCTACAAATCCAGAAGACAGCAGATCCGACCCGCTTGCTTACAGCTGCACTAGGGTCAGACAGGGTTCCTGTGTAGATTAACATTTCAGTTAGTGCTAAACACAGCTGCTAGAATTCTGACTAGAACCACAAAACGTGATCATATTACTCCAGTGCTAAGCCTCTCTACACTGGCTACCTGTTAAGGCTAGGGCTGATTTCAAGGTTTTACTGCTAACCTACAAAGCAGTACCTGGGCTTGCTCCTACCCATCTTTCCAATTTGGTCCTGCCACACAGTCACAAGACGCAGGCCTCCCTACTGTCCCTAGAACATCTAAGCAAACAGCTGGAGGCAGGGCTTTCTCCTATAGAGATCCATTTTTATGGAATGGTCTGCCTATTCATTGTGAGAGACACAGACTCCGTCTCAACCTTTAAGTCGTTATTGAAGACCCACCTCTTCAGTAGGTCCTATGACTGAGTGTAGTCTGGCCCAGGAGCGAAGGTGAACAGAAAAGCACTGGAGCAACAAATCGCACTTGCTGTCTCTGTCTGGCCGGTTCCCCTCTCTCCACTGGGATTCTCTGCATCAAACCTTAGTGGTGTGGGGGCTGTGCCTTGTCAAAGTGGGAGGGGTTATATCCTGCCTGTTTGGCCGAGCATGCAGGTATCGTCGGACGGGGCCACAGTGTCTTCCGACCCCTCCGGTCTCAGCCTCCCATATTTATGCTGCAATAGTTTATGTGTCGGGGGGCTAGGGTCAGTCTGTTATATCTGGAGTATTTCTCCTGTCTGAATTTAAGTGTGCTCTCTCTAATCCTCTCTCGGAGGACCTGAGCCCTAGGACCATGCCTCAGGACTACCTGGCCTGATGACTCCTTGCTGTCAGAGACCTGGCCAGGTGGTGCCAGAATAACAACCTATCCCTCAACGTAACCAAGACTAAGGAGATTATTGTGGACTACAGGAAAAGGAGGACCGAGCACGTCCCCATTCTCATCGATGGGGCTGTAGTGGAGCAGGTTGAGAGCTTCATGTTCCTTGGTGTCGACATCAACAAACTAGAATGGTCCAAACACACCAAGACAGTCGTGAAGAGGGCACGACAAAGCCTATTCCCCCTCAGGAAACTAAAAAGATTTGGCATGGGTCCTGAGATCCTCAAAAAGGTTCTACAGCTGCAACATTGAGAGCACTGGTTGGATCGCTGCATGGTATGGCAATTGCTCGGCCTCTGACCGCAAGGCACTACAGAGGGTAGTGTGTACAGCCCAGTACATCACTGGGACTAAGCTGCCTGCCATCCAGGACCTCTACACCAGGCTGTGTCTGAGGAAGGCCCTAAGAATTGTCAAAGACCCCAGCCATAGACTGTTCTCTAGGACAAAAAGGCTTCTCAACAGTTTTTACCCCCAAGCCATAAGACTCCTGAACAGGTAATCAAATGGCTACCCGGACTATTTGCATTGTTTGCCCCCAACCCCTCTTTTTACAGTGCTGCTACTCTGTTTATCATATATGCATAGTCACGTTAACTATACATTCATGTACATACTACCTCAATTGGGCCGACTAACCAGTGCTCCCGCACATTGGCTAACCTGGCTATCTGCATTGTGTCCCGCCACCCACCAACCCCTCTTTTACATACTGCTACTCTCTGTTCATTATATATGCATAGTCACTTTAACCATATCTACATACTACCTCAATTAGCCTGACTAACCGGTGTCTGTATGTAGCCGCGCTACTGTATATAGCCTGTCTATTTACTGTTGTTTTATTTCTTTACTTACCTATTGTTCAATAATTTTTTGCACTATTGGTTAGAGCCTCTAAGTAAGCATTTCACTGTAAGGTCTACACCGGTTGTATTCTGCACACGTGACAAATAAACTTTGATTTGTCCCCAGTCCACCTGGTCATGCTGCTGCTCCAGTTTCAACTGTTCTGCCTGCGGCTATGGAACCCTGACCTGTTCACTAGATGTGCTACCTGTCCCAGACCTGCTGTTATCAACTCTCTAGAGACAGCAGGAGCGGTAGAGATTGTTTTTTATATAACCTTTATTTAACCAGGTAGGCCGGTTGAGAACAAGTTTACAACTGCGACCTGGCCGCAGTTGTAAAGCAGTGCGACAAAAAACAGAGTTACACATGGAATAAACAAACGTACAGCCAACAACACAATAGAAAAGGTCTACTATATACAGTGTGTGCAAATGAGAAGATTAGGGAGGTAAGGCAATAAATAGGCCGTAGTGACGAAGTAATTACAATTTAGCAATTAAACACTGGAGTGATAGATACTCTGAATGATCGGCTATGAAAAGCCAACTGACATTTACTCCTGAGGTGCTGACCTGTTGCACCCTCTACAACCACCATGATTATTATTATTTGACCCGGATGGTCCTTTATGAACATTTCAACATCTTGGCCATGTTCTGTTATAACCTCCACCTGGTTTCGGCCTTTCTAGGGAGTTTTTCCTAGCCACTGCTTCTACATCTGCATGGCTTGCTGTTTTGGGTTTTAGGCTGGTTTCTGTACAGCACTTTGTGATAATCTGATGTAAAAAAGGGCCTTAGAAATACATTTGATTAATTGACCATGGAGTCAGCGCCAGATGTTTCTCGGAAAACTGTCCATTTCGTTTTCATGCTAGGTAGCAGAAGCCACAGCAGTCATTTTGGACTGGCAGTGTCAGCCAATGAACTCCTTTTCTTGTTCAACTTGACATGCCATTCCATAATGGCCGATGTGGCTACTACTAGCTAGCATTAGGACAGATGGCAGTTTACTTAAAACTAACCGTTGTTCAATCTTATCGGTGTAACTATTGGGATAATGGGACAATTCGGAGTACAAGGTATTTCTTCATTCCTGCATTGAGGTACCTTTCCGATATATCTTGCACTGTTTCCTAGTGCATTAAGCCACACAGTTAGCCTGTCAGACCCTGGTGTAGCTGTAAGCAAGCGGGTCGGATCTGCTGGCTACAAAATCAGCCCACCCTTCAGAAAAGTATACATGTTCAAGTCAAACTCGCAAACTGGCGTCTCAATTTATTGTGTTGGCTAACGTCTATGCATTATGTCGGAGTAGCTTGCTAAACTGGCGAACATTACATTCCACATGATACTTAGATATCACGCCATTGTGGCTAGTTAGTTATCAATGCAGGTTATCTGCCGGTTTAGTTAGCTAGAAGGCTAAAATGCTAACTGCTGGCTACCTTGTTCGCTATCGTTATTAAACTCCTTACGAATACAACCACAATCGTTAACGAATGGAAACGTTCCATAATAGTATTGTACTTACGCAGGTCTTTGCATTTTTAATGTTGCCTTTGTTTATCTTTCCCCTTAAGTTCGATGAGCTGCTTCAGTTTTTGAAAATTCCCTCTCGTGTGACGTCACGTAGGTGTTGGTGGTTTTGCGCCAATAAAAACGCAGACAGCTTAATCATTATGCGAAGGAAGCCCCGCCCCCACAGTTGTGTCGCCCCAAAGTACCTTCTTATCTGCCCTGACCGAACATATAGGATGAGCTGAGTGTGTGCTGCACACTTCTGCATTATATGTTAGGAATAAAACTAACCATATCTTCAATAATCATTCAATAAAAAACAATATTGTGTACAACGTATTTTTCAAGAAGATTGTGCGCCTATGATAAAATCCAAAGTGATCCTCTAGCCTACATGTGATTAATGAAATAAGAAAAACAAAGTGAGCTCTTCTTCAAATGTACTACAATGAGAAAACAGTGTTTGGAGTTTGCTGTAGGCCTAGTTCATGTGTTGCATTCACAGGATGTTTTTGCTCCCTAGTTTATTTCAAGGCAATACACAGACACCTTTTATTTATGAGAATTCACAATAAATAACATTTCAAAATATATGAACTAAAATGAGACAAGATTTACAGGAGCCAAAGAAAACATTTAATGTGTAACGGAGAACTATAATGTCTTGGTGATGCTTTAAATAATACTGTACTTAACAGTTTACAGGAACGCGATCTGACATGTATAATTTGTATCTCTAAAAGGCACCTTCACCTTAGTAGCTGCCCATCATACATACTGTACACTTCATTAATAAGTTATTGTATCCTTCAGTGCTGATTTTAGTTTACAATATACTACCAAAACCCTCTACTTAACAGCCCTTAGGCTACAGACTGTGGTCCTAAAATTGTTGATGTGTTTGTGGTACATATCCATTGTTTGTGTATGAAAAATTATCAAGTGATAAATATATTTAGTATAAAAATAAAGTGTTTAAAAAGAAAAACTAAATTGAAGGAATATTGAAAATTCGTCTTCATGTAACATTCAGTGGATTGATTCTTCATATACAGTTTGACTTCCAACTGCTCCAGTCTCTTCCTGCTCCTCAGTGGATTGATTCTTCATATACAGTTTGACTTCCAACTGCTCCAGTCTCTTCCTGCTCCTCAGTGGATTGATTCTTCATATACAGCTTGACTTCCAACTGCTCCAGTCTCTTCCTGCTCCTCAGTGGATTGATTCTTCATATACAGTTTGTGACTTCCAACTGCTCCAGTCTCTTCCTGTATCCTCAGTGGATTGATTCTTCATATACAGTTTGACTTCCAACTGCTCCAGTCTCTTCCTGCTCCTCAGTGGATTGATTCTTCATATACAGCTTGACTTCCAACTGCTCCAGTCTCTTCCTGCTCCTCAGTGGATTGATTCTTCATATACAGTTTGTGACTTCCAACTGCTCCAGTCTCTTCCTGTATCCTCAGTGGATTGATTCTTCATATACAGTTTGTGACTTCCAACTGCTCCAGTCTCTTCCTGCTCCTCAGTGGATTGATTCTTCATATACAGCTTGACTTCCAACTGCTCCAGTCTCTTCCTGCTTCTCAGTGGATTGATTCTTCATATACAGTTTGTGACTTCCAACTGCTCCAGTCTCTTCCTGCTACTCAGTGGATTGATTCTTCATATACAGCTTGACTTCCAACTGCTTCAGTCTCTTCCTGCTCCTCAGTGGATTGATTCTTCATATACAGTTTGTGACTTCCAACTGCTTCAGTCTCTTCTTGCTCCTCAGTAGCGTTGGTAAATCATCGAACAAAAGCAAGGCCTACGTGTTTAGTACTGTGTACTTGTCCTATAGTCAATGTAATACTACCAGAGGTACCACTAACTCTATCTGTCCCTCATTGCAGTATATATGGAGCTCTTGTTCAGCTACCAGTTTATTCATCCGTGCTGACAATGTGAAGAACAGTTCATTGCTCCTTCAGCATTGTATCTTGTCATGACTTCACCTCTATCCAACACCAAGAAGCAATAGTGGTTCACTTTAGTTGTTCACCTCTTCTCCCAAGCCCATCCCCACCACAGTGTCCAGTTTAATCATAGTAATAGAATACAAATATATGCCATTTAGCAGACGCTCTTATCCAAAGTGACTTACATTCATGCTTGTATACATTTTACGTGTGGGTGGCCCTGTGAATCAAATCCACAATCCTGGCATTACAGGAACCATGCTCCACCAACTGAGCCATCCAGTTCCTACATCCCGTATACATTATCATTAGCATGTAGCTAATGGCTAGTGCTAGTGGTACTGGCAGCCCTTGGCTATTGGATGTGACTGTGTCTTCTTCTCAGTGTGTTCTCCCCGGGTGGCTGACCAGAGCAGAGGCAGACTAAAGAGGAAGATGATGCCAAGGCTGAGGGTTACACTCAGCAGTGCCGCCCCCAGTGTGTTGGTGAAGGTGATGGGCAGAGAGTACGTGAGGAGCCACGGGCGTCGCGTCACCATGTCCTGCTCAATGGCCTCCATCTGGAAATGAGTGCCGATTATGCCGAACACGTGGAACAGTTGGTGGCTGTGACCTGCAGAGGGTGCAAAAGGACTGTGGTTAAATACCTACAGTAGTATTGGTACAGGAGAGGTAAGAAGCAGAACTCAACGAGGAGAACTGTAACTGGCCAGCAACAGAGGAACTGGCCTCCACAGCATAAGGGGGAAACAGGAAGGCACAGTGAGACCCAGAGGCAGTGATATAAAGACGACTATGTTGTTTTAATGCTACATATGTCGTACCACTAATTTCAAGCCAGTGTTGATCAGTATCCACTGTATTACAACAAGTCTTGCACAATACAGTGACAAATCATTCTGAAATGAATCAAACAAGCAGCCTTTCCAGATAGACCATGCACTTTGACCTATGTAGTCGAAGCTGCCGGGGGCCAGGCGCTCTGGTAGGTGTGTGGCGAAGAGGAATGCGGTCAGGAAGGCCAGGGCGATGTGGGTGTGGTGGAGAGCGTTGGTATCGTTGTCAGTGCAGCCCTCACCCACACAAAGAAAGAGCTGTCAAAACACAGTAGAATGTATTAGCCTCGAGTCACGTGACAGGCTTCATCACAGTCATACTCCACATGGCTGTTGAACCAAGATAGCATGGTACAGCTGTAGGATATTCATTTGATCACCCGGTTGTTGCAGGACATTTCCTATACAGCAGGAAACACCAACTTGTAGTGTATTTGAGCTTTAAAAAATATTTTAACATTGGTAATTTACAGTTCAAAATTTCAGACTTGATTTGCCCCAACTTAAAACGTATCAACCCATACAAAAATGTTCATGAATTATAATCTATAATTATAATCAACATTTCTGTTGCTGCAGGATTATTTTACTGCTGTGAGAAACTGGTCAAATTAAGATCCAATAGCTGTGCATACAGAATTTCAGAACTGTTCATAAATACTTTAATGTACACCTGCATTCCACTGACTTGACCATAACTATACCATTAACCAGACAACAAAGTGTACAGAGCTTGCTAGGTTTCAAAAGATATAGTCGTACAATAATCAGAGAAACTTCAGCTCATTTTCATCCCTAGTCACATGACCTGGCAAAAAAAACGATTAAAACATCACATGAATCAAACATTGACACAGTACACTTCAATATGACAAACACTGTTCTATACTTTAACTTTTCCTCAGGCACAGAAGAAGTCTGTCACACAGAGGGGTGAGAAATGTAATGACTCACCCTGTAGAAGAGAGGAATGTTGTCGAACAGGTAGGGTAATGCGAAAGCTAGAATGCGGAAAAACTTGCCAAACTTTGGGCTCTTACACTCTGAGAATCTGAAGGGAAAAAAAAGTTATGGTTGTTTTATCAGCCATCACAATGAGCCAAATCCATGCACATTCGTTATACACTGCAAATAATTATGGATTTGAATTAATCAACAACGTATGCCATCTCTTTGTTCCCCATCTCTGTGCATTAAGGATAGATGAATACAAGATGCTCTTAACAGCATCTAGAGATCAAATTATTGCATTACTGTTGCATGGTTATTAAAATGATTAGAAACCCATTTCCCGTTATTGAATTTGGGAATAAACTGGAGCCTTTATGAACTTGCTCCCAAATAGACACCTTTTCAGTGCATTTTTGTATCTAGTATGAACTCATCTTGTTTAAATATTACACAGGACATTGGTTTTATATTCCCGTCACACATCACTCACAGTGCATTTGGAGAGTATTGAGACCACTGGACTTCTTCCGTTTAAGAATGATGGAGGCCACTGTGTTCTTGGGGACCTTCAATGCTGCAGAAATGATTTGGTACCCTTCCCCAGATCTGTGCCTCGACACCATCCTGTCTCGGAGCTCTACGGACAATTCCTTCAACCTCATGGCTTGATTTTTGCTCTGACCTGCACTGTCAACTGTGGGACCTTAAATAGACATGTGCTTTTCCACATCTTATCCAATCAATTGAATTTGCCACAGGCGGTCTTCACAGGCGGTCTTCAATCAAGTTGTAGAAACATCTCAAGGAGGATCAATGGAAACAGGATGCATATGAGCTCAATTTCTAGTCTAATAGCAAAAACGTTTTCTTTTTTTTTAAAGGCTGTAACGTAACAAATGTGGGAAAAGTCAAGGGGTCTGAATGCTTTCCGAATGCACGGCTTTAATTAAATTCACTCACTTGTACTCTTTACCTTTCACACAATCATAACTGCTGAGTCATTGTCAGATCAGATTAGCAAAATGGATTCTGTTTTTGTAGCTTTGAAACACATTCCAGTGTAAATGAAGCCAACTCCCTCTTCACATAAAGAACACACAATCTGTTGCTAACTACTGTACATGTCTTCCCTCTCCTTACCACCTCTTCCAAATAAAACCACACTTGATAGTCTATCTATGGAGTGACGAGGCCTACATGTTTTTTTGTTAGCTCACACCCACATAATTGAAAAGGGAGGTGCATAGTGCCACTGATATTTCAAGGGCAACTCCGCCACTTTTCAACCTCATATTCATTATCTCCAGCACCAAACCAGTGTCTACATATGTGAAAATGGAAATCATGCGTTTGATGTATTTGATACCATTCCACCCATTCTGCTCCAGCCACTACCATGAGCCCATCCTCCCCAATTAAGGTGCCACCAACCTCCTGTGATAGACCGTGAGTTAGGTTAGCAGTAGCACAGTGAGTTAGGTTAGCAGTAGCACAGGGAGATAGGTTAGCAGTAGCACAGTGAGTTAGGTTAGCAGTAGCACAGTGAGTTAGGTTAGCAGTAGCACAGTGAGTTAGGTTAGCAGTAGCACACTGAGTTAGGTTAGCAGTAGCACAGTGAGTTAGGTTAGCAGTAGCACACTGAGTTAGGTTAGCAGTAGCACACTGAGTTAGGTTAGCAGTAGCACACTGAGTTAGCTTAGCAGTAGCACACTGAGTTAGGTTAGCAGTAGCACAGTGAGTTAGGTTAGCAGTAGCACACTCAGTTAGGTTAGCAGTAGCACACTGAGTTAGGTTAGCAGTAGCACACTGAGTTAGGTTAGCAGTAGCACACTGAGTTAGGTTAGCAGTAGCACACTGAGTTAGGTTAGCAGTAGCACACTGAGTTAGGTTAGCAGTAGCACAGTGAGTTAGGTTAGCAGTAGCACACTCAGTTAGGTTAGCAGTAGCACACTGAGTTAGGTTAGCAGTAGCACACTGAGTTAGGTTAGCAGTAGCACACTGAGTTAGGTTAGCAGTAGCACACTGAGTTAGGTTAGCAGTAGCACACTGAGTTAGGTTAGCAGTAGCACACTGAGTTAGGTTAGCAGTAGCACACTGAGTTAGGTTAGCAGTAGCACACTGAGTTAGGTTAGCAGTAGCACAGTGAGTTAGGTTAGCAGTAGCACAGGGAGTTAGGTTAGCAGTAGCACACTGAGTTAGGTTAGCAGTAGCACAGTGAGTTAGGTTAGCAGTAGCACACTGAGTTAGGTTAGCAGTAGCACACTGAGTTAGGTTAGCAGTAGCACACTGAGTTAGGTTAGCAGTAGCACAGTGAGTTAGGTTAGCAGTAGCACAGTGAGTTAGGTTAGCAGTAGCACACTGAGTTAGGTTAGCAGTAGCACAGTGAGTTAGGTTAGCAGTAGCACACTGAGTTAGGTTAGCAGTAGCACACTGAGTTAGGTTAGCAGTAGCACACTGAGTTAGGTTAGCAGTAGCACACTGAGTTAGGTTAGCAGTAGCACACTGAGTTAGGTTAGCAGTAGCACACTGAGTTAGGTTAGCAGTAGCACAGGGAGATAGGTTAGCAGTAGCACACTGAGTTAGGTTAGCAGTAGCACACTGAGTTAAGTTAGCAGTAGCACAGTGAGTTAGGTTAGCAGTAGCACACTGAGTTAGGTTAGCAGTAGCACACTGAGTTAGGTTAGCAGTAGCACACTGAGTTAGGTTAGCAGTAGCACACTGAGTTAGGTTAGCAGTAGCACACTGAGTTAGGTTAGCAGTAGCACACTGAGTTAGGTTAGCAGTAGCACACTGAGTTAGGTTAGCAGTAGCACACTGAGTTAGGTTAGCAGTAGCACACTGAGTTAGGTTAGCAGTAGCACAGGGAGTTAGGTTAGCAGTAGCACACTGAGTTAGGTTAGCAGTAGCACACTGAGTTAGGTTAGCAGTAGCACACTGAGTTAGGTTAGCAGTAGCACACTGAGTTAGGTTAGCAGTAGCACACTGAGTTAGGTTAGCAGTAGCACAGTGAGTTAGGTTAGCAGTAGCACACTGAGTTAGGTTAGCAGTAGCACAGTGAGTTAGGTTAGCAGTAGCACACTGAGTTAGGTTAGCAGTAGCACACTGAGTTAGGTTAGCAGTAGCACACTGAGTTAGGTTAGCAGTAGCACAGTGAGTTAGGTTAGCAGTAGCACACTGAGTTAGGTTAGCAGTAGCACAGGGAGATAGGTTAGCAGTAGCACACTGAGTTAGGTTAGCAGTAGCACACTGAGTTAGGTTAGCAGTAGCACACTGAGTTAGGTTAGCAGTAGCACACTGAGTTAGGTTAGCAGTAGCACACTGAGTTAGGTTAGCAGTAGCACACTGAGTTAGGTTAGCAGTAGCACACTGAGTTAGGTTAGCAGTAGCACAGCAGACGACATGATGTTTACCTTTTTATGATGTCATGGTTATATTGGATATATGGTAAACCAAGCCTTAGCAGAGAAGAGGAGGGAGAAGCATTGTGAGACTGCCATCAAGCAGAGAATACTCAGTAATAATTATGAAGAAAGGTAGCCAAACCAGTCAGTGTGCGTTTTAACAACAACGTGTAGGCTTAGTGTACGATGACAAGCCAAGTCACAATAGCTGCTACACAGTGAAGCTAAGCTGAGGTAAAAGACAGGTCCAATTTGCCTCCTATCATGCATGATATTTTGACAGAAAGGAACTGAAAGGAGCAGTTTCATTCCCCCAAATTAATTCATAACAGCAGTGTGTGTATCAAATCTACATGAAATGTACGTTAAAATGTTTCATGTCAAATATGTGTCCACACAGTAGGATTTAGACTAAATGTGATTGTTTCTGGTTGGAGGAATATTGTCATTTTGTAATCTTATTAATTCACAACATCCAAAGCTAGGGGTCAAGTTGTACAATCACATTCCTTTAAAACCCAGAGCTAATTATACAATATCCTCATTAGCACTATGAGATGCCTGCGATTGAGTGGTTGCTAAACAACAGGCAGGTTGACATTTATTGTCACGAGTCTTGTCCTGGAGGCAGAACTGAGCGTTTCCCCCTTCGATAGGCCAGCTGGCTATATTGTAAACATTCATTCAAACATTTGCTTTTTGTTTTTCATTTAAGGTTAGATTTAGCAGTGTGGTTAAGGTTGGGGTTAAGGTTAGGTTTAAAATCAGATTTGATGACTTTGTGGCTGTGCCAACTAGTGACCACTCTGCAGAGCTGCCTCCGGGACAAGAAAAAACACTAACCTGCAAAACAACAGTGGCCTTCCAGTAGAAAGCTCTCTTACCTAGAGTAGCAGGCTAAGGCGGTACAGATGACAGTGTTTACCACAGCGATGGGGATATAGTACTGGTGGAACGAACTGTTCACCCACTTATCAGGAATCACGTAGGCAGAATATGTTATGGCAGAGCCTGGAGGGGAATGAAATATGCATAACCATACATGCAGGAATAGACACAAATACATAAACATGTGTGTGCATACACAGGTACTGCAAACTGTGTGTATATACCATAGACTATATCGATGTGTATAATATACACACATACAGATGGAGGATCTTCATTTGATCACCCTGTTCCAGGAGATCTTTCCTACTGTTGCAAACTGGCTCAAATTAAGATCCTCCATGTGGGAACTCATGTGGGAAAGGCATTCATACGTGTGTATACAAAACACACACTGTCACCCTTCAGCATGCAGATGCTGGAAGAAGTGTAGGTTCCAATCTGAGGACTGGCTGGTCCAGGTCTCAGTATCCATGGTACATGTGCTTAAGCACATTCCTGGATGCATTTCCATAACTAATAACGCCCTTTGTATGGCAGGCTGGTGCTACACATGAGTTAGTTTGAGGGTATAGTTATCCTGACTGTACATGATGTCCTGTTCAAGACCTGCTACACACAAAGGGATTTTTAAAACTGGGTGCAGAGCTATATAAATGCAAACCATTATGCGTTTTTACACATCATCCCCTACTGCCACCCCTAGACACCTTTTGTAAGCCCCTCCTAAATCCAAAAGGCTTGAACATGACTACTATGTTATGCAGTAGTTTTTACACATCATCCCCTACTGCCACCCCTAGACACCTTTTGTAAGCCCCTCCTAAATCCAAAAGGATTGAATGGGTGGGTCAAATATGGTCATAGAGCCTGTGGTAGGCCAGGCAGTGCCATTTATCTTCCACACATGCACTTCCATCAGATCTGTAAGGAGGCATTAACACGCGACTAGGGGTTGATTTGGGATTGGGGGAAACCACAGAATTAGTGGCAACAATGTTCTTTTGAAACAAATTCCATTTCTATGACATGTCTACTCACCCAGGCTGTAGAGACTCAGAGCTCCGTAGTCGAAGAAGAAGCAGATGTGTCGTGCGCGTGTTGACATGGTGCTGAAGGTGTGGGCACAACTAGAGGCCAGCGGGTACACACAGCACGACATCAGGAACACCAGGAGGGGCCATGTGAACGAGTCGCTCCACACGTCTCGCATCAGGACCACCGTCAGCAGCTTCCATAAGAAGTACCTGTCAGGACACACAGAGGGTTAGTTTGGCACTGGAGGATACGTTCCTTCAGGACCACCATCAGCAGCTTCCATAAGAAGTACCTGTCAGGACAAACAGAGGGTTAGTTTGGCCCTGGAGGAGGCGTTCCTTCAGGACCACCATCAGCAGCTTCCATAAGAAGTACCTGTCAGGACACACAGAGGGTTAGTTTGGCCCTGGAGGAGGCGTTCCTTCAGGACCACAGTCAGCAGCTTCCATGAGAAGTACCTGTCAGGACACACAGAGGGTTAGTTTGGCCCTGGAGGAGGCGTTCCTTCAGGACCACCGTCAGCAGCTTCCATGAGAAGTACCTGTCAGGACACACAGAGGGTTAGTTTGGCACTGGAGGAGGCGTTTCTTCAGGACCACCGTCAGCAGCTTCCATAAGAAGTACCTGTCAGTACACACAGAGGGTTAGTTTGGCCCTGGAGGAGGCGGTCCTTCAGGACCACCGTCAGCAGCTTCCATGAGAAGTACCTGTCAGGACACACAGAGGGTTAGTTTGGCACTGGAGGACACACTCCTTCAGGACCACCGTCAGCAGCTTCCATAAGAAGTACCTGTCAGGACACACAGAGGGTTAGTTTGGCCCTGGAGGAGGCGTTCCGTCAGGACCCCCGTCAGCAGCTTCCATAAGAAGTACCTGTCAGGACACACAGAGGGTTAGTTTGGCACTGGAGGACACACTCCTTCAGGACCAATTGTTTATCGGGGGAGCAATCCTTTACCAATTTTGTGGTACTTGTTTCAGCATTCAAATCAGAATGCAAGTTAATTATGATTCTTCAAAATGAAATCACTATTTTGGATTGTTCGCCTAAACATCACAGTGATAGCTTTAAAAAAAACAACTAAAAAATCCCCTTTAACCAGCCTGGTATTTTGTAAGATGACTGTATTCTCCAGTTCAGTCAACCACAGTGAGTTACTGTATCTACCACAAGGTTTTCCCTGGCCTGTACACAGTAGTTACAGAGGCAGCGGGCTGTGTTTCCATGTCTCTGCACACCTCATTAACAAATAAACCTTATTTGTGGTTTTCCCCATCGCTACACTGAGCTGTTCACTAATTGTGGCAACTCATTTGAGAGCTGTGAGAGGAGAGAGAAGAAGGAGACAGAGAGAGAGGGAGAGAGAAATAGAAAGGGGAGTCCTTGATCTTTGCAGTGCAGGGGCAAGTGTCTTAACGACTGTCATCAGGTAGACAGTCACATACACCATGCTACACTACTAATCAACTACCACTTCCTGTGGAAGGCCTCAAGCCTGTGGAATATGCTTCAGCTGCTATTCAATAAAACCTGTTAAATCATGTTTTCTGGTTTAGTCCAAATCCAAAGCAACATTGTTCCAGGGAATTGAGAGTGAGAGAGCATCTTTCAATATGCAGTTGCTTCTTTTCTGTCATTAAAAGACGTTATGTTCATTGTTCGTATCCAATTGATAACACTAAACATGAGAGAAAAGTTCAACTGTTTACTCTCGTCTCGGTCTGCATTGAATACTACAATGATTCTCAAAGAGATGTTATATAGGTTATTAAATAGTTTGAGAAGTCCCCCCATCTCCTATTAACTCAAATTCACAGGATTTACCTGACACACATTTAACTATACGGATCATTGTTTTTTGGGATGAAGACTTTTTGAATAAAGAATCTAAGGAGAAGAGCTCAATTTGTTTTAATCTATGAAGGATGTTAAGGTTTTGATTTTAGTACAACTCTGTCTTAAGGACACACTGCTGTGACAGGACATTTTAGTTCTTACCCAGCACGTATACATCTGATTCCACTAATGAACTAATAACCCTTCAACCCTGAATTAGATGTGTTAGTGCTGGGTAACACTGTATTTAGATAGTCCCAAGTAGATGGTTTGTAGATGTTCAATAACTGTAAACAAATGTCAGTGTTTCTGTACAGCACTTTGTGACATCAGCTGATGTAAGAAGGGCTTTATAAATACGTTTGATTGAAATAACTATCCACTAACCCTAACCATGATAATAAACCTAACCCTAAGTTAAATTTAGCAAGCAATTGCTAAACAGATTTGTTGATAGTATGACCATCTACAGAGCATCTTGTGTGGGACGATCCAAATAAAGTGTGACCAAAACATGTGCCCCTATGTGGCGTTCACAAGGAACCCCGTAAGTGTAACAGGTGTCGCTCGGCTATACCATGTGGGCAGGAAGTGTGTCCAGATATTGAGCGTTTCATTGGTCAGCTGGAAGAGGCTGAGGATGCAGTCAGTGGCTGAGCTGCGAGGGTGTCGGTAGCCTGAGATGATGCTGTCCTCATGGAACACCTAAACAAAGCAAAACAAAACCCAGGGTTACTGAACAGTTGGCCAACACTCATTCACCACACGGTAGTAGGCTATATCTAGATACATATAGAGAGGAACCTGTTTACTATAAACCCAATGGTTATGATGTTGACATATTTCCCAGTGAAAGTAGGGGATTCTTGAGGGGAGTCACAATGATACATTCTTGACATTCTAAGTGTCAAGAATAAACACAAGACTCAGAATAGTGTTCCACTCAAATTCCATGTCCACATGTTCAACTTCTGAATTAACTGGACTTAAATATAAAATATAACCTTGACTCTGAAAATAATATTGTAGGATTTGTCATTCTAAAACGTAGTGAAGTAAAGTAACTTACTTTTGGGACTTGGTGGATGGTGAAGACTCTGGGCAGTTTAATAAGGCTGAGCATGTTGTCTGAGAGGACAGTGGTGTTGACTTCACTTGCTGTATGAACTGAAGCCAGAGAGAGGGAGCATCTTTCTCTTTATAAGGTTGTTGCTATGTTGTTCTGTCGGTTCCTCCCTCCCACTCCCCACCCATCCAGAACATTCAGTACACCTGTTCCACTCCTCCTCTCTCTCTCTCTCTCTGTCTCTCTCTCGTCAGGCTCTGCACACCCCATCTAGTTTCACCCTAAGACAAAAAGGGTGTTGAGCAGCTGAGTTCATGTTCACACACAGACACACAAAAATATTCACATTCTTTGAAAAAGCTGCCAAGGAAGAACACTTTTGAAAAGGGCAACAGAAGTCTTACCAAAAGCTTTCATATTTAAAAAAGATAATGGTTTATGAGTTACAGAGTTTGTCTTTGAGAGCAGTTGGCCTATTGTTCTCTGCAGTAAAAACAATATGTTAATGACTGATTACGGTAGCCTAACAATCACAAAGGGGAAAGAGCACAGCAGTACAGCGAGTTTAGCAGCTTTCACAGGGATGTTTAGAGATTTCAACCCCTGCCTCGCCTCGCTTGTGTCTGCTTGGTACTCGTGAACTAGATCCATGGAATAAGTATCAGAAAAATATATATTGATCGGTCTATGTATGCAGCAAAGAAATGCACAACATTATTCTGTAAATCTACAATCCTCCTACTTGAACACAGTGGCTAAATGAAATATCTAGCTTCACCCTTGAGGACAAGATTTAGGTCCTACTGTAACATCAAAGGCAGACCAAATGATTTCCACAATATCTGGCAGTCCCACATCAGATTCATGTCAATAAGAAATAAGACACAAGACAACTCAAAATAAGACAACTCGTTTTTGTTTGTCTGATTGTCTGTATGCATGGTTGTACCTGTTCTGATACTTTACAAGAGTGTATGCAAGTCATGGGGAAGAAATACAAAATAAAAACAGGTATTATTTAAGCTATTCATTGTAATGAAATTGTATCTTTTTTTACCTGGACATTTATAAAAATGGTTTCGCAGTGAGGAATCTTGGTTCAACGACAAGGTAACAGTGACAAAAACAAGCACTACCTCAGTCTCCAAGGAACCAGCAGTTACTGACATTCATTGTCTTAAGAATCACTTTAGAATGGGTGGCCATTTCCCATTAAGAGACACCTAAGTGAAGATGTCTGGAGATTAGCAGTGAATTTAGCCGGGTCCCAGATCTGTTTGTGCTGTCTTTCCAACTCCTACACATGTAGGATCTTAATATGAGCCAGTTTGCTACAGGAGGAAAATAGTCCTGTAGCAACAGGAAATGTGAATTATTATGTGGATTATAATTAATGGACATTTTTGTAAGGGTTGATATGTTTTTCATTAGAGCAAATCAAGTGACATTTTAAAGTGGAAATTATAAACTTTAGAATACTTTTTAAACCTTAAATACACTTGAAGTTTGCATTTCCTGCTCGGCAGGAAAATTCTCAGCAACAAAAAGATCAAATTAAGATCTGTATGGTCATTGGGTAACAGCACAAACAAATCTGGGACCAGGCTATATTGAACTCTGCCAAATATGCAAACTGAGTTTCAGTCACACCAGATAAAGGCTGCCAATGAATGAAGGGTGTAAGTGGTAGAAAGAAACATCTCTTTCACTCATTCCTTCCATGTTAGAAAGAGGCATGTACGCATGTCATCTGCCCACAGAACGAGTGTCACACCCAGAGATGACTGAAAGCTTAAATCAACATTCTTCCATGTTAGGTTGTTCAAAATCTGAACACAAAGAATGAAAACATATTTCACTTTTGCTACAGACGTAGTAAGTGGAAACAGTGTCTGAACATTAAGTGTGGCCTTTTCTTAGTAATTTTCTGTCATGTGTAAATAAATGTTGTCTTTATTTTATTTTATTTTGTTGCTTTGTTTGTTGGAATAGAGTTACAAATGATGTTGTATTGCTTTGACTGGACATTGCTAACTACTGTAGATCTAAGGTTTGGTTCACTTGAGGACAGTTAATCTCAAATCTCAGTAACTAGAACGTGTAAAAATTAACCAAGCGTGTAAACTGAGTAACAACTACATGGCTAGGCCTATATCAGCACAGACATGATGGTCCTACAGATCACAGAAGAGCCTGATCTTTTACCTGCAGTACCATTACAAATTAATGTCACATTTTATCTGAAGATACTCAACAATTTGATAGGGTTATGAGTAGGGTCAGGTTAAGTGAGGGTCAGTGCAGGGGAGGCTGCGGATGGGAGGATGGCTCATAATAATAGATTACAGCCTCAAGCCCTCTTGGGTATGATGCTCAAGCTTGGCACAGCTGCATTTGGGGAGTTTATCCCATTCTTCTCTGCAGATTCGCTCAAGCTCTGTCAGGTTAGATGGGGAGAGTTGCTGAAAAGCTATTTTTAGGTCTATCCAGACATCTCCCCAGACCCGGCAGGTTAACCAACCAGAGTGACATGTCCCTAGACCTGGCAGGTTAACCAACCAGAGTGACATGTCCCTAGACCTGGCAGGTTAACCAACCAGAGTGACATGTCCCTAAACCTGGCAGGTTAGCCTAAGTGACATGTCCCTAAACCTGGCAGGTTAACCTAAGTGACATGTCCCCAGACCCGGCAGGTTAACCTAAGTGACATGTCCCCAGACCCGGCAGGTTCACCTAAGTGACATGTCCCCAGACCCGGCAGGTTCACCTAAGTGACATGTCCCCAGACCCGGCAGGTTAACCTAAGTGACATGTCCCCAGACCCGGCAGGTTCACCTAAGTGATATGTCCCCAGACCCGGCAGGTTCACCTAAGTGACATGTCCCCAGACCCGGCAGGTTAACCTAAGTGACATGTCCCCAGACCCGGCAGGTTAACCTAAGTGACATGTCCTTAGACCTGGCAGGTTAACCTAAGTGACATGTCCCCTAGACCTGGCAGGTTCACCTAAGTGACATGTCCCCAGACAAAGAGGGAAAGAACAAAGTAAAGGACCAATAATGTATTCTACAGGAGGACTACAACACACCATGAAACATCACACATATTTGTACATCTTTCAATTAAACGTCAATTAAATCCAATGCATTCAATATGCTATTTGTGACGACTTGGTGATTCATTCAATATGCTATTTGTGATGACTTGGTGATTCATTCAATATGCTATTTGTGATGACTTGGTGACTCATTCAATATGCTATTTGTGATGACTTGGTGACTCATTCAATATGCTATTTGTGACGACTTGGTGATTCATTCAATATGCTATTTGTGACGACTTGGTGATTCATTCAATATGCTATTTGTGATGACTTGGTGATTCATTCAATATGCTATTTGTGACGACTTGGTGATTCATTCAATATGCTATTTGTGATGACTTGGTGATTCATTCAATATGCTATTTGTGATGACTTGGTGATTGATTCAATATGCTATTTGTGATGACTTGGTGACTCATTCAATATGCTATTTGTGACGACTTGGTGACTCATTCAATATGCTATTTGTGATGACTTGGTGATTCATTCAATATGCTATTTGTGATGACTTGGTGATTCATTCAATATGCTATTTGGGATGACTTGGTGACTCATTCAATATGCTATTTGTGATGACTTGGTGATTGATTCAATATGCTATTTGTGATGACTTGGTGATTCATTCAATATGCTATTTGTGATGACTTGGTGATTCATTCAATATGCTATTTGTGATGACTTGGTGATTGATTCAATATGCTATTTGTGACGACTTGGTGACTCATTCAATATGCTATTTGTGACGACTTGGTGACTCATTCAATATGCTATTTGTGATGACTTGGTGATTCATTCAATATGCTATTTGTGATGACTTGGTGATTGATTCAATATGCTATTTGTGACGACTTGGTGACTCATTCAATATGCTATTTGTGACGACTTGGTGATTCATTCAATATGCTATTTGTGATGACTTGGTGACTCATTCAATATGCTATTTGTGACGACTTGGTGATTCATTCAATATGCTATTTGTGACGACTTGGTGACTCATTCAATATGCTATTTGTGACGACTTGGTGACTCATTCAATATGCTATTTGTGACGACTTGGTGATTAATTCAATATGCTATTTGTGACGACTTGGTGATTAATTCAATATGCTATTTGTGATGACTTGGTGATTGATTCAATATGCTATTTGTGACGACTTGGTGACTCATTCAATATGCTATTTGTGACGACTTGGTGATTGATTCAATATGCTATTTGTGACGACTTGGTGACTCATTCAATATGCTATTTGTGACGACTTGGTGATTGATTCAATATGCTATTTGTGATGACTTGGTGACTCATTCAATATGCTATTTGTGACGACTTGGTGATTAATTCAATATGCTATTTGTGACGACTTGGTGATTAATTCAATATGCTATTTGTGATGACTTGATGATTGATTCAATATGCTATTTGTGACAACTTGGTGAGTCATTCCTTTGAATGACTTTTAAAACCAAACGGGAAGCCCATTAGGCCTGAACACAAAGACAAACGAGGTTCAAACAGAAGAATCTCTTGTGAGAGCTATACAGATTTTGCCCCTGAGGTATTCTTTATCAAAACACTGTATTTCCTCCCAAGACACCAGTGTGTTGTTACCTGGTAGTGTGGAGTATCTGCCATCTGGGATTGGATAAAACATCTTCACTGGGACTTGTAACCAGGTGACGGCAAGTAAACATTAACCATTAGGTAGTTTAATGTAGTCTAGTTTAATGTAGCCTAGTTTAATGTAGTCTAGTTTAATGTAGTCTAGTTTAATGTAGCCTAGTTTAATGTAGCCTAGTTTAATGTAGTCTAGTTTAATGTAGTCTAGTTTAATGTAGTCTAGTTTAATGTAGCCTAGTTTAATGTAGTCTAGTTTAATGTAGTCTAGTTTAATGTAGCCTAGTTTAATGTAGCCTAGTTTAATGTAGTCTAGTTTAATGTAGCCTAGTTTAATGTAGCCTAGTTTAATGTAGCCTAGTTTAATGTAGCCTAGTTTAATGTAGTCTAGTTTAATGTAGCCTAGTTTAATGTAGCCTAGTTTAATGTAGTGATGTAATGACAGTGATATCAAATCATGCTAGGAATGCGTACACATTCATTTGGAAAGTCTCAAATTGCCTGGAAAGGTAAAAGTTCAGATTTTGGAGGGGGGAAAAAACGATCCAATTTGGTTAGCTTTACAAAAAAAAAAATTCTAATCTCAATGGATTGATAGTGTTGCAATCCAATTTAACACCTTCGATAAGGACATTGTATGAAAGAACAAAACAGAAGACGCATGAAATGTGTCTATTTAAATTGTTCCTTTCACATAGGCCTACACATTACATATGATCATCCTCAATTAGTTATGTTATTATCATGGTGTGCATCCTCAGTGTGAGTTTGTGTGGTGCTGAACTGCAAGTAGCCTATTATTGCATATTGAGATAGAGGTGTTCAGGGAAAACGTTGTGGTGCTGAAGGACAGCTCCGCCATTCAGCCAATTGTATCCCGAATTTCACTGATTAAGAGTCGGACACACTTTGTCACAACAGGTAAATTAGTATGCACACTGTATCATCAGACCTAGCTGACACACAAACTAAAACAGGGAAAATGGAGCGTATTAACACGTTTATGTTACAGGCCTATACTTTACACACGTGAGTAGCCTCAGACTGGTCTCAGAGTAGACGTAACATAGTAAATATAAATCTGGGTCCCTCAAATTAGTTTGATATGTTACGTTTGTTATGGTTACATAAGACAGGTTACTTGAGGTAAAAACGAAAGGAGGGTGGTTGTTCTGGGTGGATGGGTTAGCTTTAGCCACAACAAATGGCAATTCGTAACAAATTCTACAAATTGCAATTCGTAACATATTCAAAATAGGTGATAGACTTCCACTAAATAATACAACCATGTCTCGGATCGACGTACAGAATAATATGAAACGCTCTGAGACCACGTTGGTAGCCTACATTCAAAAGAAAAGGTCACTCATTGGCCAGATGTCAATCTGATGTGCAAGTTTTCCCACCCAATTCTCCACAAGAGGTTGATGAAATGACACAGCCTTTCACAGTGATGTCATTGTGGTTCGAGTCATCAGTTCTAAACGTCACACACTCTCCAAACCTCTCGGGGTCAAAGTTCAGGTGGCGGCCCTTAGCTCACTGAACATTTCGGATAGAAATGCGTGCGCAGGAGGTTCATGGTGGGACTCTTCCTGTGTTGATGTGCGCAGGAGGTTCATGGTGGGACTCTTCCTGTGTTGATGTGCACATGGTGGACTCTTCCTGTGTTGATGTGCGCAGGAGGTTCATGGTGGACTCTTCCTGTGTTGACGTGCACATGGTGGACTCTTCCTGTGTTGACGTGCACATGGTGGACTCTTCCTGTGTTGACGTGCACAGGGTTCATGGTGGACTCTTCCTGTGTTGAAATGCAGAGGGTTCATGGTGGACTCTTCCTGTGTTGAAATGCACAGGAGGTTCATGGTGGACTCTTCCTGTGTTGACGTGCACAGGGTTCATGGTGGACTCTTCCTGTGTTGAAATGCAGAGGGTTCATGGTGGACTCTTCCTGTGTTGAAATGCACAGGGTTCATGGTGGACTCTTCCTGTGTTGAAATGCACATGGGGGACTCTTCCTGTGTTGATGTGCACAGGGTTCATGGTGGACTCTTCCTGTGTTGAAATGCACAGGGTTCATAGTTAACTCTTCCTGTGTTGACGTGCACAGGGTTCATGGTGGACTCTTCCTGTGTTGACGTGCACAGGGTTCATGGTGGACTCTTCCTGTGTTGATGTGCACAGGGTTCATGGTGGACTCTTCCTGTGTTGATGTGCACAGGGTTCATGGTGGACTCTTCCTGTGTTGAAATGCACATGGGGGACTCTTCCTGTGTTGATGTGCACAGGGTTCATGGTGGACTCTTCCTGTGTTGAAATGCACAGGGTTCATAGTTAACTCTTCCTGTGTTGACGTGCACAGGGTTCATGGTGGACTCTTCCTGTGTTGACGTGCACAGGGTTCATGGTGGACTCTTCCTGTGTTGATGTGCACAGGGTTCATGGTGGACTCTTCCTGTGTTTAAATGCACAGGAGGTTCATGGTGGACTCTTCCTGTGTTGACATGCACAGGGTTCATGGTGGACTCTTCCTGTGTTGACGTGCACAGGGTTCATGGTGGACTCTTCCTGTGTTGACGTGCACAGGAGGTTCATGATGGACTCTTCCTGTGTTGACATGCACAGGGTTCATGGTGGACTCTTCCTGTGTTGACATGCACAGGGTTCATGGTGGACTCTTCCTGTGTTGACATGCACAGGGTTCATGGTGGACTCTTCCTGTGTTGACATGCACAGGGTTCATGGCGGACTCTTCCTGTGTTGACATGCACAGGGTTCATGGTGGACTCTTCCTGTGTTGACATGCACAGGGTTCATGGCGGACTCTTCCTGTGTTGACATGCACAGGGTTCATGGTGGACTCTTCCTGTGTTGACATGCACAGGGTTCATGGTGGACTCTTCCTGTGTTGACATGCACAGGGTTCATGGTGGACTCTTCCTGTGTTGACATGCACAGGGTTCATGGTGGACTCTTCCTGTGTTGACATGCACAGGGTTCATCGTGGACTCTTCCTGTGTTGACATGCACAGGGTTCATGGTGGACTCTTTCTGTGTTGACCAGCACAGAGTTCATGGTGGACTCTTTCTGTGTTGACATGCACAGGGTTCATGGTGGACTCTGGGTTCATGGCATCCTTGCATATAGTATCACCTGGGACCCCTGAGAGACTCAGGACACTGAGACTGAAATAACTTATACATTTTATGCAATTGTATTAAATAGTTGGCTAAATCCAAACCAGCTTGTTGGACATTTGGAGCATAGATCTCTGGATGTTTTAGAAACATCACTGTTATGAGATTTTTTGACCTCATAATTGAAATGTCATATTCTTGATGCAAATAATGAGTAATCAAACATTTTTAAAAAATGAACGGTAGTTTGTTGAATTCCAGACAGTCTTTCAGGAGAGTTCAACCCTCTTCCCTGCTATAATACATGTGACAGGTGACTAAAACGCGAGCTCACTGACACGCCTGCAATATCACACTTTACCACAAGATGTCAGTCTTTTCATATGTAAACATTACAGGGTAGATTTCTGAAAGGTCCTCAAGGTGAACAGCTCAGAAGCCTACCTTACCTCACAGGTTGGGGAATCCTAACACCTAATATCGGTATTAGCATCATGGTTTTGAGTATGTCTGGATTGTTTTGGTCAAATGTGTTCATTCAACTACAGTGACGGCTTATAATGACCAATAAAAAACCAACGTTGATCACCTGAACACCCCCAGAAGCCATATAAAAATAAATATTGCTGTGGTAACATAGCGTCAGTAGCCTTGAGATTAAATCAGTTGCTACTAGCGTCTTTAACTTGCACCATGATCCAGTCTTTGAGTTTGTTGTGTCCTCTGACAAGCAGTAATCTTTCAGCATATCTTCTGTACCAACGATGCATAGCCACAGTAGCTCCACTGTAGTGAAAGAGAGAGGGAATCCTCAGTGATTGCCATTTCCTACGGTTTCTGATACGACTTCTAATAGCAACAGATGGGACCTAATAGACCAAATCTACCAGAGGCCCTGACCCACCTATAGCTTTTACAATGAAGAATTCCCCTGTGACCAACCCAAACAAAGACCAATGGTTCTGGCCACAACCCAGTATGTTGCAACCTGAACCTAGCATTTGGTTTCCACCACATGCAGTGGACAGAAGCACTTGGTGCGTAACAACCACTATTGACTGTTGAGAGAAATCTACTTGAGGCTAAACACCTTCCTCTTCTGGAGGCAAAACAGAGCCCCCAGTGATGGCCTAATTTGGCCCCAATTTCAAAGCGCCAATGGAAACAGGGGTTTAGTGTAACATCAGCATAAACCAGGTGGCATCTTGCAGCACATTCATTACAATACAGTAGGTCCTAGTGTGTGTGCTGCCAGTGTGACTGGAGGTCGGCAGTAGCAGGTAGGTTGGACTGGGTCGCCTGCTTGGTTGTGGTTTTCTGGAGTCTGTTGGCGAGGTCGGGTCTCTGGCAGACAGACACTCCCTGGCCCAGTCTGCCCGACCGGATTCATAATTGATGGTGGGTAAGCAGCTCAGGTCGCTCCCTCTCTCTGGTTGGGGCACGGTTATGGCAGCCTTGCCACCGAGGTCACCTCCGGCTCTGACACAGCTGCTAGTTAGTGGCATAATGCACTATATTATTCAGTACAATGCCTATAAGAGGAGAGCCGCGAGACAAAGCAAAACACTAATTAGCTGGTTCGGTAAATCAACGGCAGCAATCAGGGAATGATCACATGGTCTTTGGTTAATGATTATCTCTGCTGTTCCATCGTCTGAAATAGATATTGCTGAAACTATCTGCATTCGATAATGTTTATTCTGCTTCTGAATTAGATGAGCATCGGTGTTCAAAATAGGTCAGAGGGGGATCATAAACCAAGCAAAGATTAGAAAAAGAAAATCAAATGTAATGAGAGTTCCAGCTACCTCGAAGACTTGCAACTTCATAAACTCTGTCTTACACAATGAAGTGATGCCTCGAGGCTTCCTCTACCTTCCTTTCTCCCCCTCTACCTCCCTCTTTCACTCACTCACCTCTTACCTCCTCTGCTTTAATCTGCTTTACTGAACCCCCCCCCTCCCCATCCCATCTACAAAAAGCCTCACACGGACCCAAACCCAATGAGCGTAGGGTCACCCTGGAGCTAATCTGATCAGACAGACAGTGAAATGAACCCAGCTGCAGTGCTCCTCTCCTGGGTCTCCGGACTCTCAAAGCACCATGAACTCCTCTAATGCTATCAGAGCCATCTGAATGGCACTAGAGTAGGTGAAGGATGTGGATGGTCCTGTGGAGGGAGGGCCAATGGGGCCAATAAAGAGACAAAGCCTGGAGTCTGGGAAAGGCCTAATTAAAGGGCTGGGAGACAAACTGGCTGTCAGGAGGAAAGGTAATATCATTAGGGTTTGTGGAGAGAGAGAGAGAGAGAAGGGCTGAAGTCTATAAATGTCAGGAGAGGGGAGCTCTGCTGAGCTCAGGTCGAGCGTTCCTCAATGAGTTTCCAATTCAATGTGCTTAAACTCACCCGGGCTCCATCCATTAGGTTCCTGTGTTCTTAGGCAATATTGTGAGTGAGCCCACTCCCTTGGCTGAGAATCAACCCCACACATGAATGGTCTCAGGATGCTTTAATGTTGGCATGACACAGGACTGATGGTAGCGCTCACCCTGTCTTCTCCGGGCAAGCTTTTTTCCGGATGCCCCAAACAATCGGAAAGGGGATTCATCAGAGAAAATGACTTTACTCCAGTCCTCAGCAGTCCAATCCCTGTACCTTTTGCATAATATCAGTCTGTCCCTGATGTTTTTCCTGGAGAGAAGTGGCATCTTTGCTGCCCTTCTTGACACCAGGCCATCCTCCAAAAGTCTTCACCTCACTGTGCGTGCAGATGCACTCACACCTGCCTGCTGCTATTCCTGAGCAAGCTCTGTACTTGTGGTGCCCCGATCCCGCAGCTGAATCAACTTTAGGAGACGGTGCTGGCGCTTGCTGGACTTTCTTTGGCGCCCTGAAGCCTTCTTCACAACAATTGAACTGCTCTCCTTGAAGTTCTTGATGATCTGATAAATGGATGGTTTAGGTGCAATCTTACTGGCAGCAATATCCTTGCCTCCGAAGCCCTTTTTGTGCTGTGCAATGATGACGGAACGTGTTTCCTTGCAGGTTACCATGGTTGACAGAGGAAGAACAATGATTCCAAGCACCACCCTCCTTTTGAAGCTTCCAGTCTGTTATTCGAACTCAATCAGCATGACAGAGTGATCTCCAGCCTTGTCCTCGTCAACACTCACACCTGTGTTAACGAGATAATCCCTGACATGTCAGCTGGTCCTTTTGTGGCAGGGATGAAATGCAGCGGAAATGTTTTTGGGGGATTCAGTTCATTTGCATGGCAAAGAGGGACTTGGCAATTAATTGCAATTCATCTGATCACTCTTCATAACATTCTGGAGTATATGCAAATTACCATCATACAAACTGAGTCAGCAGACTTTGTGAAAATTCATATTTGTGTCATTCTCAACTTTTGGCCACGACTAGATATGGTTGTCCCTGTTCGATAGAGTCATTGGACAACTTTCAGTGATGTTCCTATCGGCAAATTCATTGCTAAATATACAAGTCAACACATTTTTTTCCAATCTCTGAACGTCTACAATTTGTGTGGGGCGATGCTTCATCCTTCCGTCCCTTCCCCAAGGCGGGCATTTTTGAATAGGAAGCTAACGCTAACAACATAATCCTTTGGGCAAAACCGTAAGAACTGACTAGACTACAATGGGTTCATGTGATTCCTTTCATCAACACAGAGCACGGCCAGAGGCAGAGCACGGCCAGACGCAGAGCACGGCCAGACGCAGAGCACGGCCAGACGCAGAGCACGGCCAGACTCAGAACACAGCCAGACGCCGAGCACGGCCAGACTCAGAGCACAGCCAGACACAGAGCATGATAACACGTTAGTGAAAAAATGTATTTGTACCAGCACCAGTCAAAGGTTTGGACACACCTACTCATTCAAGGGTTTTTCTTTATTTTTACTATTTTCCACATTGTAGAATAATAGTGAAGACATCAACACTACGAAATAACACATATAGAGTCATGTAGTAACCAAAAAAAGTGGTTAAACAAATCAAAATATTTTATATTTGCGATTCTTCAAAGTAGTAGCCTTCACTAAACTGAATAAAAAGAAGCAGAAGAAACTATACTATGGAACAAAAATGAAAAATGTAAAAATGAAATTGGGGCCTTAAATGACATTTTGGGCAAAAAAGGCAAACTCAGCTCCATCATTCATTGAGTCAGAAGGCTCATTCATTACAAAACCCACTGATATTGCCCAGTACTTTAATGATTTTTTCATTTGCAAACGCCAACTCTACTGTCCATATCCAAGTATAACTGACCAAATTCTGGAATGCAAGCATCCATTAGGTTCCTGCTCAGGTTTGTGTAGCGGACTGATCAGTTAATGAAAGTAGACTATCGGATTGCAACTCAATCGTCTCGTCCGAAACGACGATGCATTTTGATAGACCTTGATTGATTCATCTTCTACGCAATTAAAAAGAGTATTAAACAGGAACAGGGTTGCATATTTGAAGAAAGATCATTGGACGTCAACATTAAGAAAAATGTATTTATTTTACAACTTTAAAAAGCGACTTTTTAAGCACAAAGATTCACTCTTATATATAAACACTTTTTCTCTGCATTAAAAAATGGTAGCATGTGCACATTGTGCTTGTCTGTACAACCGCTCTCTGGGCGCCCCTCGGCGGCTGGGACCCAGTCTACATTTTATTGCATAAGTCACATGTCATCCGCACATGTCAATTTACAGGATTGTGGAAAGAATCAAGTTGAAAAGGAGAGAAAATATCGACTAGAAAGATTCCTTTACACAGTGAAAAACAATAGCAGCTTTCAAAAGGAAGGCGTTGCACATTGTCCAGAAGAAACTAAATCCAACAGAAATATAGACCAACGAATGGAGCCTGTGATTGTGCTTTACTCAACAACAAAAAAACAAAACAGCTGACCCTAAAGCAAATCCTTCCACCATGTAAACCAACGCTAAACAAAACAAGCTGGTAAACTACAACCCCCTTCCAGGAGAATCTGCAGTTAGGAGCCTGTTTTTCCCTTTGAAATGTGACCGAGCACTAACACTAGATGTACGGTTGCACACATCCCATTAGACAGGCGAGTTTTACACATCTTCTGTTAACTAGAACTTCCGACACTACTCTATTAGAATCTACATTTCAAAAACTACATTTTCCCAAAAGGCAGTCGATTTCCCCCCCGTTGTCTCTGAGGAGGGGAAGGCAGAAACTCTTGTTTAAGCATTATCGTTCGTCATCTTGTGATATCTCAGACTTGAGACTGACAAGCAAAATGCTTCCTGGAAAATCTGCAGAAACAAAGAAATGAAGAACACCTCAAACAACCTGGACATTTAAAGACTTTGGTATGAACAAAATGAAGCGCTCAATCAACACAGGCCCTATTGGTACGCCTGACTGTCCCAATATCCCTTTAAAGAATGTATGAAATATGCATAGTGGTATTCATGTGAAGAAATGAGACTGAATAGACATGATCAACCAATGATTAAGAGAATCAAACAATATCCATTGAATATCCAAATCAGGGATCTCAAGTTATGACAGGTTCAGAGTGCAATTTCACAGCAAACAATGACTTGGCCTCCAGAATGAAATCAGAGCAGGGCACAAGAGGGCAAGGGTCACAGAGGGTGAAGAGGTGACCATCTGAACCCTGTGACTGACATGGAACCTGGGAGATCAGATGGAGCAGGTAGACACACACACACACACACTACCTGGTCTCAGATGCGTTTGTGCCGTCTTGTGAAATCCTATGGTCATTGTCGTGCTAAAACAGATCTGGGACCAGGCTAGGAAACACAAGGTTGGGGCTTTGAGTTTGAGAACTACTGCACCTGGACTGACAGTGAATTTCACTGAGAGTAAATGAAGGTTAACCACCATTGACTAAACCATTTCCTCTGCATGTTGTAATGAAAACATGGAGCTCACACTCTTCTTACTGTCTCCTCTCTGACAGCAGTACCCGACTCACACCAGCAGGAGCTTTTCCTTTCATTATTTTATACATGTCATTGGCGTCACCTCAAAGAGCGAGGGCCAACGTCACTGCAGTCGTCAGATTCAGTCCTTTATCAAGTTCAAAAGTAATTTAGGAAAATGGGAGAAATGGTCCTTTGAACAAAAAACATTTCAATCCCCTTACGCACTTTAGAATTCCTGTAGCCGGTCGGAGACGGTGAAACCCGATCCGTCTGAACCACAGCTGCAGAACATCCTTCTCACAAACAATCTTTGATCTGACTCCATATCAGTCAGAAGTGAAACCGTCTCCTTCCTCTTGGCCAGCCATTGTTTACCAGTCAGTTAAAAGCTGAATCATTCCCTGCTGCCGCGGCTGCACCACCGACAGGCTCTCAAGACTCAAGCCTATTAACCGTCTGAATTAGAGGTGGCTCTGCAGCCCTCTTCACTCACATCCACCTGTCAATAGGCCAGGCAGGGAGATTAAACAGGCCTGAGCCCACGCATGCTAACGGATGGGAGAAAGACCGACTGTCATTAGCTTTCCGCTAGCGTCTCCGTGTGCCAAGAATTAGGGCAGCGTTCAAAACAACCTCAGCCGCCGGCGATGTTCTTGTTGAGAAACTACAGATGTTGACAGTGTTCCTCGAACAACATGACGCCTCAATCTGCCCACTCTCTAACACACACGCACAGACACACACACGCGTTTCCAGAATTGTAGTGTATTGATTAGCAAATGATTGATATCATTTCCAGATGACTGATAGAGTAATTAAAATGTAGTGTAGTAGCCAGTATTTCTGACAATGAATGTAAAATAGGATATGATGTCAGTGTTACTGAAACAATAACAATATTCAATGAGATGTTACATTCATCTACATTTAATTTGCTGATCAGACACTCACAACTGGAGAGGGTTCACGAAAATCAACCCATGGTGAAATTAAAATGAGTGACATCACTAAGGAAGAATTCAAGATGGATTTATAATGGACATGAACAGAGCTCCAGTCTCAGACTGAGGAGGGCGGCCATTTCCTGGCAATGGGAAAAGATAGGAGGTAATGTAACGACTATAGCGAATGCCTCTGGCTCCAGTATGTGAAGGATGATAGGCCGACCCCAGGGAGCTGTAATGGGAGCTAGTTGTGGCCGGGGATCAGGGATGCTGCCTCCCATTGCTGGGCTGAAATACAACCCGTGTCCCAGAGCAATCAAACTGACCTGAGAGCAGCTACACGGACACCGCCCCTGAACAGATTAGGACTACGGGGCTCCGCAGGGTTCAATCTTCTTCCCCCAAAATGAGATTGTGGTGAGGTGGTTATGAGGCCTATGGGAATGGGATGTTTTCTAGAGGGGGTGAGAAGTTGCTGCCCCTAAGAGCTTTTAATTATAATTGTTTTTACCTTTATATAACTGGTCAAGTCAGTTAAAGAACAAATTCTTATTTTCAATGACGGCCTAGGAACAGTGGGTTAACTTCCTGTTCAGGGGTAGAACGACACATTTGTACCATGTCAGCTCGGGGGTTTGAACTTGCAACCTTCCGGTTACTAGTCCAACGCTCTAACCACTAGGCTACCCTGCCGCTGATCGCAAGTCAGATCTATTTATTGGACACTGATGTTTTAGGTTGGGTTAAAATAAACTGATTCTACATATGGGGTTACTCGTGATAATCCAGGGGAGCTATTGTTAGTGAATGACGATAGTAGCTCCTTATCTTTCTACTCTGAACACCAATCATAGAACAACAAATAACATTTGGTTCAAAACAACTATTATCAATGTTGTTGGGAAACTGGTCGGTCGGGGGAAAACCTGATCCAACATTCAGAATTCATAAAGACTCTCCTCCAAAAAGAGTCTTTATAAATTAGACTCATATCATCCTCCATCTAGTATTTACAGCATGGTTTCAGTCAGCTAGTTCTTCAGCCATCCCAAAACACAGGTCAACATTACAGGGGAGACTAGTGAAGGAATAAAGTGTTGGAACAAAGCTATTCAATAAACCCACTCAAGACATTCTTCTTCTGTAGCTTCCTGATGAGTGAAGAGACAAATGGGGGGGGGGGGGGGGGGCACCCTTTTTTCTCCCATACACACAGACACACTCCCTGAAGCTACGTTTGCACATAATTACAACAGCTAGCTCGGAATAGACCACAGCTGCAATTAGTGGCAAAAATAAGACCCGGGACGAACAGCACCGCAAACATTCAGCGCTTTTAGACAGAACACACCTTTCACCTTCTCTGTAACCAGATCACACACACGTAGCTACGTAGGCTACACACACACGTAGCTACGTAGGCTACACACACACACGTAGCTACGTAGGCTACACACACACACGTAGCTACGTAGGCTACACACACACGTAGCTACGTAGGCTACACACACACGTAGCTACGTAGGCTACACACACACGTAGCTACGTAGGCTACACACACACGTAGCTACGTAGGCTACACACACATGTAGCTACGTAGGCTACACACACATGTAGCTACGTAGGCTACACACACAGAGAGATGTGCACACACACACGTAGCTACGTAGGCTACACACACACTTAGCTACGTAGGCTACACACACACTTAGCTAGGTAGGCTACACACACATGTAGCTACGTAGGCTACACACACAGAGAGATGTGCACACACACACGTAGCTACGTAGGCTACACACACAGAGAGATGTGCACACACACGTAGCTACGTAGGCTACACACACAGAGATGTGCACACACACACGTAGATACGTAGGCTGTGCACACACACACATAGCTACGTAGGCTACACACACAGAGAGATGTGCACACACACATACCACCCGCTTCCCTCCCACACCTCCCCATAGAGTTCATGGTCCAGGACCGGCTCCTAGTTGTGCTTGGCCCGCCCCCCCTTCAGGTAGCTCTTCCAGCGCTTCACCACATCCCGGAAGATGGGCGCGTTATCGATGGACGCCAGCAGCTGCAGCTGGTTGATGTGCGTGGTGTGGTAGTCCCAGCGTGCCAGGTTGGGGGCTGTGCCCAGCATGTAGTGCCGCAGGTCGTAGATGCTGCCCGAGCCCGTGTCATACAGTGGCAGCATGGCCTTGAGGGACTCCATGCCCCTGGAGAACAACAGGCCAGACTCCCGGCCTAGTTTCTCGCCCGCCGTCTCGGCCAGATCGTGGAGACCGAGCAGCGAGTATATGAAGCCGTTGAGCACGAAGGAGCCTGGTGTAGTGGGGTACTCCTCGTACCAGTCGTACTTGTTCATGAAGACAGCCTTGACGCCGTGCTGTTCAGAGTGCAGCTTGTAGGGGCCGGTGGCACGCAGCGCAGCGTTCAGGTACGTCTGGTCCTTGGTGAGCAGGTAGGCGCGGACCAGAGTCGACATGGCCTGGCCCTGCGCCATGGCGGAGTACCAGCCAGGCTCCAGCGGGCGGAAGCCCTCGCCCAGCTTGCGTGTGACCATGATGGGCCATCCGCCACGCTCGTCCTGGTTGCGCAGCAGCCAGTCACTGGCGGCGAAGAAAGCAGCCGTGTGCGCCGTGGTGGAGATGGTGACGTTGTCGATGGCACCGCGCCCACGGACTATCAGTCGCACAACCCGCCGCGGCATCACCTGGAAACAAGGAGGGGGGGGGGGGTTGTTTTATTTAACTGAAGCCATGTTTAACATGATAGGAACATCAACTCTTCCTACCAAGATTCACACAACTTCTACGTTTCTGGTACTTTATAACCTTATGGGTTATATGCTGATTTGGTAACTAACATTTAAAAAATATATTTTATTATAATACTGTAAATAGTATCTTATGGTCTTAACCAACATGTTAAAATGTATTGTTTGGTTAAAATGTATTATTGTTTCTATACATTTCGTTGTTTCTCTACAGCAGGGCTCTCCAACCCTGTTCCTGGAGAGCTACCCTCCTGTAGGTTTTAACTCCAACCCTGTTCCTGGAGACTTACCCTCCTGTAGGTTTACACTCCAACCCTGCTCCTGGAGAATTATCCTCCTGTAGGTTTTTCACTACAACCCTGTTCCTGGAGAGCCACCCTCCTGTAGGTTTTATCTCCAACCCTGTTCCTATAGAGCCACCATCATGTAGGTTTTTCACTACAACCCTGTTCCTGGAGAACCACCCTCCTGTAGGATTTTTCACTACACCCCTAATCTACTGCAGCCGATTCTAATAATTAGCTGGTTGACAAACTGAATCAACTGGGGATTGGAGACCCCTGCTCTAACACAATTAAGACTGAAGGTGCAAACCTTGGTGGCCTTGACGGCCTTGGTGTTGGACAGGCCCACGCCCTTCCTCAGGTCGGTCAGCAGGTCCCGGGTGACCGTGGACCAGGCGGCACGGGGCCCGATGCCGTAGGTGATGTCGCGGCCGCTGAAGGCGATGAGCTGAGCGGAGGTGACATAGTGGATGATGAAGGGCGCGCCCTTCTCCGTGGTCTCCAGCACCACAGACACGCTTCCGTTGGAGGTGAACTTGAGGTCGAAGGAGATGATAAAGTCCTTGGAGTTGCCCAGGGGGAGGGAGACACCTTCAGAGTTCTCTGTAGTGACAGGAGGGAGAAACAACATGGTGGGTTTATTGGTTTCACAGTTCTTCACAGTGCTGGTAGTCACTAGGGTCCATCGTTCTCTGAACTAATGAGAATGTGTGTATTTGGGTTTGTTCTCAAGGTTAAGAACAGGGTGAGGGAGATGGTGACGTTGGATTTATTTTGTAACAAAGCGCTGCATTTAGAAAAAGGCCCATCACACCCAAGACAGTTTGTCTTAAACATGTAGCATCATAAAGAGCTACCGTGTCATTCTAAGGACAGCTTTCTGTAGGCTTGCATTGTAATAGAACGTTGAGAAGTCGCCCCCCCCCAACAGATGCATGGGTTCTGAGAGAAAGTCTCCCCCCCCTCCAACAGATGCATGGGTTCTGAGAGAAAGTCTCCCCCCTCCAACATATGCATGGGTTCTGAGAGACAGTCTCCCCCCCTCCAACAGATGTATGGGTTCTGAGAGAAAGTCCCCCCCCCCCCTCCCCCCCAAGAGATGCATGGGTTCTGAGAGAAAGTCCCCCCTATGGGATCCTGGTTAGTATGTATGTGAGAAAGAGTGACTGGGGGAAGAGAGGGAGGGGGAAGAGAAGGAAAAGAACAGGGGAAGAGAGATAGTAGGGAGAGAAAGAGAGAGATAGTGGGGAGAGAATTAAAATAGACCAAGGTGCTGCTTGGCCCATATCCTAATTACACCTCTAAAAAGAAATATGTAAAAATTATTTAAAAAATTCAGTAATTGGTTGTTTTTCACTTCATTGTTTTTTGCTCTCAAAAATCACACTTATTAAACAATCTAAAAATGGGATATTCTAAGTCAACAAACATAGTAAACCACATCAGAAGACCACTTTTGAGGTCTGGGAAAATGTTTTAAAATTTGAGTGTGTAGTCACCCTTTAATTCCAGTGTGCACCTAGCAAGAGGCTGTTCAGCTAGGTTTTTGTAGCACACATTTGCATTGTCACACGTGGGTAGAGTTTAATACTTATACCCAGTGGATTGATGTAAATAATAATGATATTCTGTCAGGTAAACAGAGGCTACTTTGTAGTTAACATTTCATTTAGAATGTTTTTGAGAAGGCCTTTCCATCTATCGGGAGATTTTTCATTAGCATCATCGCTAACGGCTACACAGTGATAGCGGCGCACACCGGCCATACAGCATTGGGACGGAGGAATTCTCCTCGCCTCATCAGAAAGTTGCAGGAAATAAGAATCACTCTGTTCATGATAAACTTGGGCAAATGAATACATGCTTTTATACATTTAGTTGGTTCCCTACTGATAAGTTCAATTTTAGAATATTGTTGAATTCTGTTTTGTCTGGATTCAGTCCACATCTCGCACTGCAACACTTCCTTAGGCAGCAGCCCAGCATGGAACACACAGTTTGACAATACTACTAGGAAAATGTTGAATCCCTAACACACACACATACAGTACCAGTCAAAAGTTTGGACACACCTACTCATTCAAGGGTTTTGCACATAAGAGTGTGCAAAGCTGTCATCACAGCAAAGGGTGGCTACTTTGAAGAATCTCAAATATAAAATATTTTGATTTGTTTAACACTTTTTTGGTTACTACATGACTCCATATGTGTTATTTCATAGTTCTGATGTCTTCACAATTACTCTACAATGTAGAACATAGTAAAAAATAAAAACCCTGGAATAAGTAGGTGTACAACCTTTTGACTGGTACTGTATATGTAGAGACACACCCACTTCCTTCCAAACAGAGATCATCTTCTGAACTTATCCCAAACTGTTCAGGCCCCTTGTCAGCGGCTAAGCCTGGCTCCCTCCCTTCTACTAAGTCTGCACCCCACAGCACTCTGAAAACACTCAGAGGAGGAGGCACTGTTAAACTTTCAGAAAGAGAGAGAGAGTGCACACGAGAAAGAGATAAAAGGAGAGGCAGAGGGATGGCCCCTCAGTCAGAGAAAACAAGAGTAAGACAGAGAGACAGGCACAGACAGAGAGACAGGCGCAGACAGAGAGACAGGCGCAGACAGAGAGACAGGCGCAGACAGAGAGACAGGCGCAGACAGAGAGACAGGCGCAGGCAGAGAGACAGGCGCAGGCAGAGAGACAGGCGCAGGCAGAGAGACAGGCGCAGGCAGAGAGACAGGCACAGACAGAGAGACAGGCACAGACAGAGAGACAGGCACAGACAGAGAGACAGGCACAGACAGAGAGACAGGCGCAGACAGAGAGACAGGCGCAGACAGAGAGACAGGCGCAGACAGAGAGACAGGCGCAGAGAGACAGGCGCAGGCAGAGAGACAGGCGCAGGCAGAGAGACAAGCACAGACAGAGAGACAGGCACAGACAGAGAGACAGGCACAGACAGAGAGACAGGCACAGACAGAGAGACAGGCACAGACAGAGAGACAGGCACAGACAGTCAGGCAGGCACAGACCGAGAGACAGTAAGGCAGGCACAGACCGAGAGACAGTCAGGCAGGCACAGACCGAGAGACAGTCAGGCTGGCAGGCAGGGCCCCAGGTTTCTACAGCTCTTTAATGCACTCATAAATCCATTACTTAAGGCAACCCAGAGAGTAAGTGGATTTGTACTGTGGCCCTGTGATTACTCTGCCATCAATAAATGATGGGCTGGGAATACAGACGAGATCCCATCTCCTCTCTGATGCTGCTGCTCATCACCGTGGTTGAGAGAGACACTATGCTAGGTTGTCTGATGCTGCTGATCACCGGGGGTGAGAGAGACACTATGCTATAGGTTGTCTGATGCTGCTCATCACCGGGGTTGAGAGAGACACTATGCTAGGTTGTCTGATGCTCATCACCGGGGTTGAGAGAGACACTATGCTAGGTTGTCTGATGCTGCTCATCACCGGGGTTGAGAGAGACACTATGCTATAGGTTGTCTGCTGATGCACATCACCGGGGTTGAGAGAGACACAATATGCCAGGTTGTCTGCAGCACAGGTGCACTAATACATACATTGCCTTCATTCACACACCTGGACTTCCACATTATGTTGAGTTAGACGGATTTTAAAATGGATTCAATTGAGATTGTGTGTCACGGATCTACACACAGAACCCCATAATGTCAGTGGAATTATGTTTTTACAAATATTTACAAATGAATAAAAATCTAAAGTTGTAATTTTGGTCAATAAGTATTCTACCCTGAGCGACACACACACACACACCACATATATATATACACACACTGTTAAAAAAAATAAAGGGAACACTAAAATAACACATCCTAGATCTGAATGAATGAAATATTCTTATTAAATACTTTTTTCTTTACATAGTTGAATGTGCTGACAACAAAATCACACAAAAATTATCAATGGAAATCAAATGTATCAACCCATGGAGGTCTGGATTTGGAGTCCCACTCAAAATTAAAGTGGAAAACCACACTACAGGCTGATCCAACTTTGATGTAATGTCCTTAAAACAAGTCAAAATTAGGCTCAGTAGTGTGTGTGGCCTCTAAGTGCCTCTAAGTGCCTACAACGCCTGGGCATGCTCCTGATGAGGTGGCGGATGGTCTCCTGAGGGATCTCCTCCCAGACCTGGACTAAAGCATCCGCCAACTCCTGGACAGTCTGTGGTGCAACGTGGCGTTGGTGGATGGAGCGAGACATGATGTCCCAGATGTGCTCAATAGGATTCAGGTCTGGGGAACGGGCGGGCCAGTCCATAGCATCAATCAGTGTGTGGAGCTAACATGATGCAGGCCAGACTCCCAGTGCAGGCTAACAGTGAGTGTGTGTGGAGCTAACATGATGCAGCCCAGACTCCCAGTGCAGGCTAACAGTGAGTGTGTGGAGCTAACATGATGCAGCCCAGACTCCCAGTGCAGGCTAACAGTGAGTGTGTGTGGAGCTAACATGATGCAGCCCAGACTCCCAGTGCAGGCTAACAGTGAGTGTGTGTGGAGCTAACATGATGCAGCCCAGACTCCCAGTGCAGGCTAACAGTGAGTGTGTGTGTGGAGCTAACATGATGCATGACGTCGGGCCCTCAGAGTCTGTTTCTGACCGTTTGAGCAGACACATGCACATTTGAGGCCTGCTGGAGGTCATTTTGCAGGGCTCTGGCAGTGCTCATCCTGCTCCTCCTTGCACAAAGGCGGAGGTAGCGGTCCTGCTGCTGGTTTGTTGCCCTCATACGGCCTCCTCCACGTCTCCTGGTAGCGCCTCCATGCTCTGGACACTACACTGACAGACACAGCAAACCTTCTTGCCACAGCTCGCAATGATGTTCCATCCTGGATGAGCTGCACTACCTGAGCCACTTGTGTGGGTTGTAGACTGCGTCTCATGCTACCACTAGAGTGTAGGCACCGCCAGCATTCAAAAGTGACCAAAACATCAGCCAGAAAGCATAGGAACTCAGAAGTGGTCTGTGGTCACCTGCAGAACCACTCCTTTATTGGGGGTGTCTTGCTAATTGCCTATAATTTCCACCTGTTGTCTATTCCATTTGCACAACAGCATGGGAAATTTATTGTCAATCAGTGTTGCTTCGTAAGTGGACAGTTTGATTTCACAGAAGTGTGATTGACTTGGAGTTACATTGTGTTGTTTAAGTGTTCCCTTTATTTTTTTGAGCAGTGTATATATATATTACATTGGATAAAAGTAGAGACTCAGAGCTACAAAATGGTATTATCATACACTACAGAACAATGGGAAAGTAATTATGCTTTGAAAATTGATAAACGTGTAACCTCACTTTTGACAAAATGTCTTGAATGTTTTGGTACACCTCCGGGAGAGCTCATCTTTGTCTACACCCATTCAGCATCGTTCACACTAAGCTTTAGCCCCACCATCTCTTTAAGGATTCACATGTACTAAACAATCAAAGACATCAAGACTAAAGGCTGGTTTATACTATGGGTGTGTTAATAATTGAATTTTGTTGAGCAGAAGAGCATGTTAGCTCCACATACTCACTGTTAGCCTGCACTGGGAGTCTGGGGTGCATCATGTTAGCTCCACACACACTCACTGTTAGCCTGTACTGGGAGTCTGGGCTGCATCATGTTAGCTCCACACACACTCACTGTTAGCCTGCACTGGGAGTCTGGGCTGCATCATGTTAGCTCCACATACTCACTGTTAGCCTGCACTGGGAGTCTGGGCTGCATCATGTTAGCTCCACACACTCACTGTTAGCCTGCACTGGGAGTCTGGGCTGCATCATGTTAGCTCCACACACTCACTGTTAGCCTGCACTGGGAGTCTGGGCTGCATCATGTTAGCTCCACACACACACTCACTGTTAGCCTGCACTGGGAGTCTGGGCTGCATCATGTTAGCTCCACACACACTCACTGTTAGCCTGCACTGGGAGTCTGGGCTGCATCATGTTAGCTCCACACACACTCACTGTTAGCCTGCACTGGGAGTCTGGGCTGCATCATGTTAGCTCCACACACTCACTGTTAGCCTGCACTGGGAGTCTGGGCTGCATCATGTTAGCTCCACACACACTCACTGTTAGCCTGCACTGGGAGTCTGGCCTGCATCATGTTAGCTCCACACACTCACTGTTAGCCTGCACTGGGAGTCTGGGATGCATCATGTTAGCTCCACACACTCACTGTTAGCCTGCACTGGGAGTCTGGGCTGCATCATGTTAGCTGCACATACTCACTGTTAGCCTGCACTGAGAGTCTGGGCTGCATCATGTTAGCTCCACACACTCACTGTTAGCCTGCACTGGGAGTCTGGGCTGAATTATTTTAGCTCCTCATTCATGCTGCACAGAAGTTAACACTTGAATAATGTGACACGGCATGTAGAAAAGTTGAAACTGTTAATTACTGTTCGCAAAACAATGTCCATACAGACTAAAATACTTTACAATGCAAGAAGATACCGGTAGCTCCCAGCTTTGTAGGCTAACTTTCCACCAAAAACATAATTAATTCACTTTATCGGTTTCCTTCATGTCTCTCTCTCTGTAATTATGCTTTGAAAATTGATAAACGTGTAACCTCACTTTTGACAAAATGTCTTGAATGTTTTGGTACACCTCCGGGAGAGCTCATCTTTGTCTACACCCATTCAGCATCGTTCACACTAAGCTTTAGCCCCACCATCTCTTTAAGGGTTCACATGTACTAAACAATCAAAGACATCAAGACTAAAGGCTGGTTTATACTATGGGTGTGTTAATAATTGAATTTTGTTGAGCAGAAGAGCATGTTAGCTCCACATACTCACTGTTAGCCTGCACTGGGAGTCTGGGGTGCATCATGTTAGCTCCACACACACTCACTGTTAGCCTGTACTGGGAGTCTGGGCTGCATCATGTTAGCTCCACACACACTCACTGTTAGCCTGCACTGGGAGTCTGGGCTGCATCATGTTAGCTCCACACACTCACTGTTAGCCTGCACTGGGAGTCTGGGCTGCATCATGTTAGCTGCACATACTCACTGTTAGCCTGCACTGAGAGTCTGGGCTGCATCATGTTAGCTCCACACACTCACTGTTAGCCTGCACTGGGAGTCTGGGCTGAATTATTTTAGCTCCTCATTCATGCTGCACAGAAGTTAACACTTGAATAATGTGACACGGCATGTAGAAAAGTTGAAACTGTTAATTACTGTTCGCAAAACAATGTCCATACAGACTAAAATACTTTACAATGCAAGAAGATACCGGTAGCTCCCAGCTTTGTAGGCTAACTTTCCACCAAAAACATAATTAATTCACTTTATCGGTTTCCCTCATGTCTCTCTCTCTGTCAAAGATTTATTGCCTCAGAGAATTGAGGGCTCCGACAGGCCGGACCCCTCTTGGTTCGTGAACGACTTCATTACTAGTTAAAGAGACAGTGGCAATGTTATAAAATAAGCTACTTCTATGCAAATGTTGTTGATCAGTACAGTAACATAAGTGTCACTTGGAAGGGAAATAGATTGTCATCTGTACCCCATGAAATCAGCCAAAACAAGCTGAATGACTCAACGCATGCACACACTCCTATTGAATATGCATTCACCTGTATTGTGCATAGGCCTAGGCTACATCTTGATTTACACAGTTTTTCAATAGAGATTTACCATTCAAAAAAGGTATTACCATGATGTTGTTATGTAGTTAGATTGTTTAATTGGTTCATTAATACATACTTGGCTGTATCTGAAGAAGTCTGACGTAAAACATTTCAAATGTATTTAACTCAAAAGATAACCGGCAATTGAACAGAGCAGTACCTGAGTTCATCTGTCTGGATCAAGTGCCATTCTGAGGTTTTGGCTAATACGCCTTCTGTTTTTGCTGTGGTATCGTTTTGGTATCGAACATTGTGATACTAAACCTGGTATCTAAATTAAAATGCAGGTATTGTGACACACTGACGACCCTCCTACTCTGTCTGCCGAATTCTTTCGCTTTGCTCTTGTATTCCTTAATAGGATGTTAGTGGGCAGAGCCGGGAGGGTCGTCAGTGAAATGGGACACACCTGGGCTCGGGTGTGTCCCAGGATAAATGCACCTCTTCCCCATTCATTGAGGAGACTCTCTCCATGCAGACACAGATTTTAGTTGTGGTATTTTTGTGGCTGTTTTTGATTGTTTGCGTTGGCACCTTTCAACACCCCTCACATCACATTTATGCACGCAACCACTCACACTACTGATTACTGACTACACACACCATTGTTAATTATATTTAGTTTACTTTAGTTAAGGAATAACAAAATATATTTATTTATCTCAACGTTGTCTCCTTTTTTGTTATGCACTTTGAGTCGGTTCGTGACAACACACACAAATACAAACCCAGGTTCTCAATTGTGTTCTCACAGACTTGTTTAGTCTCTCAAAACACACACACACACACACACACACACCTATTTAGGCCTATCGAAACACACAGGCACTCACACATTCATAGACCACAGCTCTAGCCATATGGAGCTTAGCTAGTGACAACAATTACCCCACTGTCTCCTTATAGAGTGGCCCTGCTAATGTTAATGGGGTTCGATCTGCTGCAGGGGGAAAACTGCATTACAGGAGGATCAACAAAAGAACGGGCATCAGCGCCCAGAATCCAGGCGCCTCTCTGCCATTGACGACTGAGACATACAGTAGTGACCACAATCTGCTCTGTATGGGATATGTAGGCCACAAGCTTCCAATCAAATGAAACTAATTTATCCGCTTGTCAGATACCCAGAGAGAGAGAGAGGGATTGTGGGAGTTCATTCTAGTAGGTTGACGTCATGAGTCTTGTCCTGGAGACAGAACTGAGCAACTTCCCTTTAGATAGGCCAGCTGAAAAGTCAAAATTGGGTTAGCAGTGGGTTAAGGTTCAAATAATGACTTTGTGGCTGTGCAGAGCTGCCTCAATAGCAAGATTCATGAGGAAAAAAAACATTAACCTGCGCAATTCTACGGGGACTAAGAAAGATAAGAAGAGAGGAATAGCCTTCAAAAAAGATGGAGCAGAGAAGAAAAATGGCCAGACAAAGTTGAGAGAGCGAGAAAGACAAAGACAAAAGAGCGATCAAGGAGAGGTTGATGATGTAATAATGATCAAGGTCTAAGAAAGCTCTACAGAGATTGAGGTGAGGACAGAACTGAATGGAGCAGAACATTCCAGCCTCATTTTCAACCACTGCATTCTGTCCACCACAAAGATAGAATAATATTCTTGTGTGTTTCTATTTCCATCTACCTCCCCGTACGACAGACATACATGTGCCGCTGCCATCCTACCTGGGGCACTGAACTGGCGCACGGTGGTGGCACGGCCCTTGTCGTGGAGCCGTGTGAGGCTGCAGCCCTTGGGGACCGTCCAGGGCCCGCTGGGTGAGCCCGCGCGGTTGTCCTTCTCCTCGGCCGCGTCGTACAGCTCCACATGGGGTGGCCGCTCCGTCAGGTTCTTGCTGTAGTGGCTCAGACCGTACTGGGCGATCTGGATGGCATAGAAGTAGCCCTGGGGACCCCACTGGGTGGAGAGGGGCACGCCTGGGGGACAGGGAGAGAGGTTACATAATGAAACAGTGATTACACATGAAAACATGGTCAGTTGAGGCACTAGCATCACAAAGAAGTGACATCACCTGTGTTTAAAGTTAATTCCTGAGCATGAGTACCCAGGACGCCACTGAATAATTACTGTCTTGTTTTCAGAGACACTTCATTCTTGATACACTGTGTGATATAATTTCGATATCAGTTGCAATTAGTTACTGTTGTGCTATTATGTTAGTTTTTTTTGCGTTGTTTGTAACTTATTCTGTACATAATGTTGCTGCTACCGTCTCTTTTGACCAAAAATAACTTCTGGACATCAGAACTGGGATTACACACCACGAACTGGAAGAATCTTTTTCTTTTAAAGAGTCCAACGAGAAAGACATGCTGCTCTCCCGGGAACAGGCCCAGATCCCCGTCATTTGGGTGAAGAAAAGACGGAGGGAAAGGACGCAGATCAGACTGCCTTCTGAGAATCCGTAGGCGAGAGAGTAAACTCCCACTGACATCAATTCTACTTGCTAACATGCAATCATTGGAAAATAAAATCGATGACCTACGATTACGATTATCCTACCAACGGGACATGAACTTCCTTCGGATCAGTGGGACGCTAGCGACAACATTCGGTGAAATTGCAGAGCAACAAATTCAAATGAAATTACCATAAGTATTTAACTTTCATAAAATCACAAGTGTAATACATCAAAATAAAGCTTAACTTGTTGTTAATCCAGCCGCCATGTCAGATTTCAAAAAGGCTTTACGGCGAAAGCGGGGACAGCGCCCCGCATACGAACACATGATAACCATTTCAACCAGGCAGGTGCGACACGAAAGTCAGAAATTGCGATATAAAAAATGCCTTATCTTTTAAGATCTTCTTCTGTTGGCACTCCAAAACGTCCCAGAAACATCACAAATGGTCCTTTTGTTTGATAAATTCCTTATTTATATCCCCTCCTTATTTATATGTCCATTTATTTGGCGCGTTTGATTCAGAAATACACCGGTTCCAACTCGCCCAACATGACAACAAAGTATCTCATAAGTAAACTTGGTCCAAACATTTCAAACAAAGTTCCTAATCCAACCTTAGATATCCTAAAACGTAAAAAATAGATAAAATATAAATGGAATATTCTGTGTTCAATAGCAGATAAAAACAACGTGGAACGAGCTCCTGGTCACGCGCACTAAACAGAAGAGTCCACTTCGCTTGACGCTCAAAGAACAGCCCTACTTCTTAATTTCTCAAAAGAAAAACATCAACCAATTTCTAAAGACTGTTGACATCTAGTGGAAGCCATAGGAACTGCAACCAGGTTCCTCATAAATATAGTTTCCCATAGAAACAGTGACCTCTTTTTTTTTTCTTGGACGGTTTGTTCTTGGGGTTTCACCTGCCAAATAAGTTCTGTTATACTCACAGATATAATTTTAAACGTTTTAGAAACTTTAGAGTGTTTTCTATCTAAATCTACCAATTATATGCATATCCTAGCTTCTGGGCCTGAGAAACAGGCAGTTTACTTTGGGCCCGCTTTTCATCCGGACGTGAAAATACTTCCCCCTATCCCAATGAAGTTAAGAACTGTAATATCTTATGTTTCACCGAGTTGTGGCTGAACGACGACACGGATAATGTACCCCCTGTATAAAGCCTCGTTATTGATATGATACTTTACGATTTTTTTACTTTAGTTTATTTGGTAAATATTTTCTTAACTCTTCTTGAACTGCACTGTTGGTGAAGGGCTTGTAAGTAAGCATTTCACGGTAAGGTCTATAAGTGACAAATAAAGTTTAATATTACTTATATATTATTTATGCATTTCAAACTTCATCTTTAAATTAGAAACCGTGAGAAGAGCGCGGCGGCAGACAGGGCGCGGCGGCAGACAGGGCGCGGCGGCAGACAGAGCTGAGCTACATAGCTGGGAGGACAAAGAAAAGGACAGAGTCCTATAAAGAGAAGGGAGAGCAATGCAGAGAGCCACTGACAGAGGTAGACAGATGTAAAGAGCGAGGGGGGGGGGGGGACAAAGTGAAGCAAGACACGGCCTATTTTAGAAACAAAGACGGAGAAATCGGCAAGCACACAGAGAGAAAGGAAAAATGGCCACATTAAGTGATCAGAGAGACAGACAAGACCGTGAGGTGAAATTCAAGCTAATCTATTTCCAACGTCAGGTACCCGGAGGCTAGCCTCCTCGTCCCACTAGAAATAGCCTGGGCTGCCTGGCGGGTGGCACCCTGATGAATAGATAGTTTACCTAAAGAGCTCATGACAGAGACAGCATGACAATCACATTTGCGGCTAGCGTTAGGCTAGCCCATAGTGTTTTGGTGGTGGTGGGGGTGAATATTCTGCATTAAGCAGTGAAGGGGTGTGAATCAGTTTGCATTGTTTTTTCTTGTGCAACAACACTGGACCAATGGGTGTCAATAGTTTAAAGAAGCTTCCTCACATCTACTTTCCTTCATTTGCACCCAATGTAAAAAAAGAGGGATCCACCATATTGCCTTCCGCTGTCCTCAGTTCAGAGCAGATTAAGGACAAGAGATGAGGAGAGAAAGACAGTTAAGTATCAAGTATAAACCGGCAAGACCAGACAAAAGGACGGCAGAGTTCAGGATTATTAATAATGGAATAGTTGAGGTTGTGACGTTTCATGAATTTGGGAGCATAGTGTTCAGTATTCATTAGCCTGCCTTCAATTCTCCATACAAAACCTAGTCAGTTGCCAGGTCGCCCTCCATCTATCTCACACAAACACTCAGCGTGCACATCCATTATTTCTCAGGGGCTGCTGGGTAAAGAAAGAGACATGTCTGATGTTGAAAGGATACAATGAAGACTCTCCAAAGAAAATAGATCATTTTTGGTGTGAAAATGGCTTATAATGGTTTGACTATTGCTTAGATCTTCCTGAGCTGTGTTGACTTTAAAGATGATGCAAGCCATTCTCACTTAAAACTTCATTTACACTTGGGCCGCGTGGCAGCAGCAGCTGTAAGCACCATGGCATGGGATTGCTACACGCTGCAGGAGTTAAATTAAGTCTTAGGTTTGGCGACAGTGTCTGGCCTAGATTCTATTCAGAGAGTCCTGAGCCCCATCCACACACACTCACTCCTCTCCTCTGGATGAAGAGATTCATATACATCATTAGAGAGAGAGTGTGTGTGAGTAAGTGAGTGAGTGAGTGAGTGAGTGAGTGAGTGAGTGAGTGAGAGACACTGGGGGAAGAGAAAGACCGTGAGAACACAAGAGACTAGAAAGTGATGAAGAAAAGCTCTATGGGTTGAGGAGAGAAGCTTCTCTCTCCAGTAATGACACGCACCCTGCTAGAACTTCATTCCTAAAGATTCAACTTCAGCAGCAACTCAGTCACCTGATAAGAGTTTTCCATAAGCTCCGACCATCGGAGAAATAGCCGATAAACTGCTTTGTCAGCCGGCTACTTTTTCCACTTCATTAATTAACTAGGCTTCTTTTCATTTAAAAAGTTTAAATCCGCTAGTCAGAAAAGTCAGTAGAGCCTTCTCCCACTCGAATGAACGACATGAATCTTCTAGTGATCTATTTATAGGACAGGCGCCTGTCAGTCACAAAGCCAGAGATGACAGGGACACTGCTGGATTGTCAGTCTGCTGTCTGTCCCACCACTGGGTACCCGTGTGATTGTTTTGTGGCATATTCATTTATTTTCTTTTGCGTGTTCCATAGGCCTACTATAGCCAGCCAGAGAGTCCCGGACCATAGACTTTCTACTGTGCTTTGATTGACGACCAAACAGCAAGTATGGAACAGTTTATTAAAAGGTGTCGAACTGATTGAATAAAGTCAATCTTCTAGATCCCTTTGCCATTTAGAAACCATACTTTGCTATTTATAATTCCATGGTATCAAATCAGGACAAGTAAACCAGCTCTCTAATTTGCATACCGGTAGGCTACTACTGCAGATAAATGATGAAAACATGTTGAATCCTCACTGCAGGAACAATAGGTAGTAGAGAAAACATGATAAATATGATCAAATAAAACAGATTGAAGGTTATAAAAGCTAATGTCATGGTACTTGGTATGGTGTTATTTAAAATATTGATAGAGGCCTACTGATTTGATTAGTGTCCACCAACGAGTTGCCAACTGCGGCTTTCTGTGTATCAAAGCACACGTTAAACACCTGCTTCAAAGCACACTTGTAGGTCTTTTCATGTGCACCTGACTTTGTATAAAAGTGGGGGTGCACAAACTGGCAGGGAGTCTGGGTGTCCTCCCCCTAACATGTTTTTAAATGTTATTTTAAACCCATTTCTCTGCAATTCTATATTGTTTCTCAACAGGGAATCCATGTTCGCATGACATCATTTTTTCTCTCCTTTTTTCCACAATAAAACTAAATTAAGAGTAGACTACACTCGTTTCTGACAAGATTACTAATCTACCGCCTTTCCTCAAAGTCCTACCCACCGTGATTGATTGACAGGTCTGAAACCCTACGAACTGACTCAAACATCCTGCCCCCTTCCTTGACAATCCCTCCCACAGTGATTGATTGACAGGCCAAACTGTTAAAGCAGGGGTGTCAAACTCATTCCATGGAGGGCCTAGTGTCTGCAGGTTGTAGCTTTTTGCTTTCAATTAAGCCCTAGACAACCAGCTGTGAGAAGTTCCTATCTAAATTAGTGACCTTAATTCATCAAATCAAGCTCAAGGGAGGAGCAAAAACCGGCAGACACTCGGCTCGCCGTGGAACGAGTTTGACATACCTGTTAAAGGGACAGTTCACCCAAAATGCAAAATGACATTGGTCAAGTGTCCAAAGCAGCAGAGCCAATCAAATAAATTATTTGAAGAACAAACATCATTGTGACAATTCATGTTGCAGTAAAACTAAATATGACTAACCTCAAGACCTGTTTAATGTTAAAATCATTCCCGCGGGCCACCCCCCTTTTCTAGGCCCACGGACCAATTTCACACAAGAACCTTATTGAATAATAGGCGCAATACCGAAATTCTGGCCGCTAGACTAACTATCTAAACTTGTAGTAAGCATGGTCGAATTACTGACTGGGTTGGGGCCCATTTATCATCAGTTATCATATAAAAACTGCAAACATTTGCCTCCACCTTATGGCAAAATCCACCCTATGGCAAAATCCACCCAATGGCAAAATCCAAAACAACTAGCACGCTGAATTTATCCATTTTAAGAAATGTTAATTGTAAAGTCATGAGTCTCTGCTTAATTCAAAATCGAATTTTACCAATCTGGAAGGTAAAGTCATTAACGTATTCAATAATTTGTGTATTTCAGATGGAATATAGACAGAATGTACCAGAGGCCACCAAAATAGAGCTTGTTCTGCAAAACAAAAATACCTGGGGGGTATGCCCACCCCCAGACCGGAACTCTCTGGCTGGCTACTTCCTCCATGTACTGACAGAAAACACTGCTGATATACATTCTAATAAGTCAAAAACTGTATGCCTACGCCTCCCTTCTAATATAGAAACGCAACGCCTCCCTTCTAATATAGAAACGCAACGCCTCCCTTCTAATATAGAAACGCAACGCCTCCCTTCTAATATAGAAACGCAACGCCTCCCTTCTAATATAGAAACGCAACGCCTCCCTTCTAATAGAGAAACGCAACGCCTCCCTTCTAATAGAGAAACGCAACGCCTCCCTTCTAATAGAGAAACGCAACGCCTCCCTTCTAATAGAGAAACGCAACGCCTCCCTTCTAATAGAGAAACGCAACGCCTCCCTTCTAATAGAGAAACGCAACGCCTCCCTTCTAATAGAGAAACGCAACGCCTCCCTTCTAATAGAGAAACGCAACGCCTCCCTTCTAATAGAGAAACGCAACGCCTCCCTTCTAATAGAGAAACGCAACGCCTCCCTTCTAATAGAGAAACGCAACGCCTCCCTTCTAATAGAGAAACGCAACGCCTCCCTTCTAATAGAGAAACGCAACGCCTCCCTTCTAATAGAGAAACGCAACGCCTCCCTTCTAATAGAGAAACGCAACGCCTCCCTTCTAATAGAGAAACGCAACGCCTCCCTTCTAATAGAGAAACGCAACGCCTCCCTTCTAATAGAGAAACGCAACGCCTCCCTTCTAATAGAGAAACGCAACGCCTCCCTTCTAATAGAGAAACGCAACGCCTCCCTTCTAATAGAGAAACGCAACGCCTCCCTTCTAATAGAGAAACGCAACGCCTCCCTTCTAATAGAGAAACGCAACGCCTCCCTTCTAATAGAGAAACGCAACGCCTCCCTTCTAATACAGAAACGCAACGCCTCCCTTCTAATACAGAAACGCAACGCCTCCCTTCTAATACAGAAACGCAACGCCTCCCTTCTAATACAGAAACGCAACGCCTCCCTTCTAATACAGAAACGCAACGCCTCCCTTCTAATACAGAAACGCAACGCCTCCCTTCTAATACAGAAACGCAACGCCTCCCTTCTAATACAGAAACGCAACGCCTCCCTTCTAATACAGAAACGCAACGCCTCCCTTCTAATACAGAAACGCAACGCCTCCCTTCTAATACAGAAACGCAACGCCTCCCTTCTAATACAGAAACGCAACGCCTCCCTTCTAATACAGAAACGCAACGCCTCCCTTCTAATACAGAAACGCAACGCCTCCCTTCTAATACAGAAACGCAACGCCTCCCTTCTAATACAGAAACGCAACGCCTCCCTTCTAATACAGAAACGCAACGCCTCCCTTCTAATACAGAAACGCAACGCCTCCCTTCTAATACAGAAACGCAACGCCTCCCTTCTAATACAGAAACGCAACGCCTCCCTTCTAATACAGAAACGCAACGCCTCCCTTCTAATACAGAAACGCAACGCCTCCCTTCTAATACAGAAACGCAACGCCTCCCTTCTAATACAGAAACGCAACGCCTCCCTTCTAATATAGAAACGCAACGCCTCCCTTCTAATATAGAAACGCAACGCCTCCCTTCTAATATAGAAACGCAACGCCTCCCTTCTAATATAGAAACGCAACGCCTCCCTTCTAATATAGAAACGCAACGCCTCCCTTCTAATATAGAAACGCAACGCCTCCCTTCTAATATAGAAACGCAACGCCTCCCTTCTAATATAGAAACGCAACGCCTCCCTTCTAATATAGAAACGCAACGCCTCCCTTCTAATATAGAAACGCAACGCCTCCCTTCTAATATAGAAACGCAACGCCTCCCTTCTAATATAGAAACGCAACGCCTCCCTTCTAATATAGAAACGCAACGCCTCCCTTCTAATATAGAAACGCAACGCCTCCCTTCTAATATAGAAACGCAACGCCTCCCTTCTAATATAGAAACGCAACGCCTCCCTTCTAATATAGAAACGCAACGCCTCCCTTCTAATATAGAAACGCAACGCCTCCCTTCTAATACAGAAACGCAACGCCTCCCTTCTAATACAGAAACGCAACGCCTCCCTTCTAATACAGAAACGCAACGCCTCCCTTCTAATACAGAAACGCAACGCCTCCCTTCTAATACAGAAACGCAACGCCTCCCTTCTAATACAGAAACGCAACGCCTCCCTTCTAATACAGAAACGCAACGCCTCCCTTCTAATACAGAAACGCAACGCCTCCCTTCTAATACAGAAACGCAACGCCTCCCTTCTAATACAGAAACGCAACGCCTCCCTTCTAATACAGAAACGCAACGCCTCCCTTCTAATACAGAAACGCAACGCCTCCCTTCTAATACAGAAACGCAACGCCTCCCATCTAATATAGAAACGCAACGCCTCCCATCTAATATAGAAACGCAACGCCTCCCTTCTAATATAGAAACGCAACGCCTCCCTTCTAATATAGAAACGCAACGCCTCCCTTCTAATATAGAAACGCAACGCCTCCCTTCTAATATAGAAACGCAACGCCTCCCTTCTAATATAGAAACGCAACGCCTCCCTTCTAATATAGAAACGCAACGCCTCCCTTCTAATATAGAAACGCAACGCCTCCCTTCTAATAGAGAAACGCAACGCCTCCCTTCTAATACAGAAACGCAACGCCTCCCTTCTAATACAGAAACGCAACGCCTCCCATCTAATATAGAAACGCAACGCCTCCCATCTAATATAGAAACGCAACGCCTCCCTTCTAATATAGAAACGCAACGCCTCCCTTCTAATATAGAAACGCAACGCCTCCCTTCTAATATAGAAACGCAACGCCTCCCTTCTAATATAGAAACGCAACGCCTCCCTTCTAATATAGAAACGCAACGCCTCCCTTCTAATATAGAAACGCAACGCCTCCCTTCTAATATAGAAACGCAACGCCTCCCTTCTAATATAGAAACGCAACGCCTCCCTTCTAATATAGAAACGCAACGCCTCCCTTCTAATATAGAAACGCAACGCCTCCCTTCTAATATAGAAACGCAACGCCTCCCTTCTAATATAGAAACGCAACGCCTCCCTTCTAATATAGAAACACAACGCCTCCCTTCTAATATAGAAACACAACTCATAAAGAGGACCTGACATCATCACGTCAAAATAAACCACTTATTGTTCCGTGAATTGCATTTATACGCCAAAGAGTTGCCTTTTGAACAAGAAATGTAAACAAATGAGTCCACTTGACATCTCCACTCTGACCAAGTCTGTTGTGGAGGAGTCTCTCAGTGGATGGGGAAAGCTTTGAGTTGGTCCCAGAGTGATTAGGCAGGGTTAAAGTAGGGACAGAGATGAAAGGAGACCCATGTTTAATGCATTATGCTCCAAGGGGCCTTCGCTAAATAACTTTTCCATGGATACCAGGGCGCATCGGGTAGAAACGCTCCCAAAACCTTACGGCTGAGCCCTCGGGTCCCTCTGGCTGTGACGACCTAATTAATGGAGTGATATATTCACCCCTTTATAAGATGCAAAGTTGCAGTTGAGGTGTGAGAGAGTGCGAGTCTCTCCTCGTCTATAGGAAATGGGTGAGAGAATAAGTAAGCTCCCTCCAGCTTCATACAGTACCACAAATGGATTCTGCTCAGCTCCTGACTGACCCATTTTCCGCCCCAGTGAAATGCAGCCCTCCATACCTGTGGTGCAGAACAGTGTTGGGTGAAGGTAGCAGCATTTACTACCCAGCTGGACCCAACAACAGGGTGCAGTTCAGCCATGCAACAAATCTAGAGTGACGCAGCAACGAATACATCTGCAGGGGATTGACTTTTTCCATATACAACCTGCTACAGTAAATTCCTGTTCCTGAGACGATTGTTTCCGGTCAGTGGCTTATTTTTATCATTCAAAAGAAGTTACAAGGTTTCACATTTTAATGTTGGTCATTTGAATAATTACACCATCGTCAGGAGGTAGTGAGAGCACACCACAAACGTTTATCACTTCAGGCACATGTATATCCCCCCCCCCCCCCCGCTCTGTCTGGCTCCAACAGTCCCTCCCCCCACCCCACCCCCCTGCTCTGTCTGGCTCCAACAGTCCCCCCCCCCCCTGCTCTGTCTGGCTCCAACAGTCCCCCCCCCCCCCCTGCTCTGTCTGGCTCCAACAGTCCCCCCCCCCCCCCCTGCTCTGTCTGGCTCCAACAGTCCCCCCCCCCACCCCCCTGCTCTGTCTGGCTCCAACAGTTCCCCCCCCCTCTGTCTGGCTCCAACAGTTCCCCCCCCCCCCCCTCTGTCTGGCTCCAACAGTCCCTCCCCCCACCCCACCCCCCTGCTCTGTCTGGCTCCAACAGTCCCCCCCCTGCTCTGTCTGGCTCCAACACAATCAGTCTTGTTACTGTAGTGTTAAAGCTGCCACATATAACTTTTTGGTCGACCAAATTGACAGAGTCGAGTTATAGATCTGTCATTCTCACTGAAAGTTTAACGAGCGGTAAGTTTCTCCATCGTTTACTTTGGGTTTTGTACACCAGCTTCAAACAGCTGAAAATACTATATTTTTGGTTATTGAAATATATTTCAAAGTGGATTAGATGGTACAATGATTCCCTACACATTGCTTGTTTAGTCACAGTGATGTGTGCATCACCTTTAAAGCAGGCCTTGTTGCTGTGTTCCAGGCTCCATCACATCCGGCCGTGATTGGGACTCCCATAGGGCGGCGCACAATTGGCCCAGCGTCGTCCGGGTTTGATGGGTAGGCCGTCATTGTAAATAAGAATTTGTTCTTAACTGACTTGCCTGGTTAAATAAGAGGTTCAATTAAATAACTAAGAAAGTACAGACAGGCTACATCTCTGCTGCATTTCCACCAGCACTACGACCACCTCCCTTATGCATTAGGATGCCAGTAAGACCCTACATGTTGACGAGGGGCTGTCAAAAAATAATGAATATCTATTAGACAACTTCCCTCAAGTATACAAGGCCACTTTACCAACTAGCATTGGGAAGGGTCCAGCATGATGATAATGTGGTTTGGAGCCAGAGCTTTCTGAAATGGGCTATTGATTTCTGGGGGCTTTCATTTTAACAAGAGGTGCCTATCAGTAATGACTTTAGTTAAGGCCAGACTCTCATTATAGCAGGATAGCTGGCCCAGTTCTCATTCTCTTAAAGCTAGCATCATTCGTTGTTGATTGCAACGCTAACAAGGCCTCCAAGCTAGAGTTCCAATGCCTTCTTAATTGGCTTTACGAACAAATCAAGTATGATTATGTTTGCAGTAAAAAAATAAAAATGCATTTAGGTGGAGGGGCAGGTGATGCACGTCTTACACGTCTTACGTCTTGCACGTTGGTAAATGGGATCTGTCTTGTTAATCAAGCCTGAAATCACATCAGCACAGAACAAACAAAAAAAAAATATATTTAGCCATCACACACACACACACTGGATTCTCCTGATTTCCCTAAGAAAAGTAAGTTGTTATCAAGCCATGCCTGAGTTAAAACAATGTGGAAGGGCAAAAAAACTCTGTGTTTATACCTGATTCATCTCAATGGCTCTTCATCATGATTTTCTGTTCTAGTCAAATCCACCTTCTGTTTCATTCATATTACAGGGTACTAAAATGGTACACTATCCATAGAGCACTAAATAGTATGTAATATGTTATTGTTATGTTATGTAATACATGTATCACTAGCCACTTTAACTATGCCACTTTGTTTACATACTCATCTCATATGTATATACTGTACTCGATACCATCTACTGTATCTGCCTATGCTGCTCTGTACCATCACTCATTCATATTTCCTTATGTACATATTCTTTATCCCCTCACACTGTGTACAAGACAGTAGTTTTGGAATTGTTAGTTAGATTACTTGTTGGTTATTACTGCATTGTCGGAACTAGAAGCACAAGCATTTCGCTACACTCGCATTAACATCTGCTAACCATGTGTATGTGACAAATAACATTTGATTTGATTTGATTTGATAGTACTGGTTAGGCAACAACACATGGCAGCTACCATGCAATGACCATAAATACCATGTAGAATAATATGACTGGTAGCATGACGCCTGCCTGTAATATGCATTTACGGTCAGAATTTGACTAAGCCAAGAAAGTAGAAGTGGCATATAATGAAATGAACACCTAGGGAGAGAGAGAGAGAGGAGAGTGAGAGGCATCAGAAAGGAGAGTAATAACAAGGAGAAATGGAAGGAACATGAGGAGAGATGTTCTCTCCTTCCACACTTAGCAGTATCGCTGTGACTTCCAGTAAGGAGAGAGCGAGAACAAGAGACAGCACAAGAACGAGAGAACGAGAGAGTGAGAGATGCAGAGGAGACGTACTGCTAGATGAGGAGGGGGGGGAGAAACTGCTCACGCCATTGTGCTGTAGTCACGGCAGAACAAAAACCCAAGGCCATCCTTGGGGAGAATTTCTTGTTTAAACAGAGAAGATAAATGAAAGTGGACTGGCAGAGCAGTAAGGACAGGGACCAACACAGAGGTAGGGAGATGCTTGGTTACACTCCGGCTCAGTAAGTGGAGCACCGAGGACAAAGGCAGACAATGTGTGTGAGCTTCTGAGAGACTGTGCTCTTTTTAAGTCGTGTGTTATAGCCAACATATTCACACCTACCCACACACCAACACGAAGCATACTTCACAACCCACAAGATAGACAAATAGAACACACAAATCAAAATCAAATGTTATTGGTCACATATACATATTTATCAGATGTTATTAGTCACATACACATATTTATCAGATGTTATTGCGGGTGTAGTGAAAGGCTTGTGTTCCTAGGTACAGCAGTGCATTAATATCTAACAGTTCACAAAAATATACACAGATCTAAAAGTAAAAGAATGGAATTAAGAAATATATAAATATTAGGACGAGAAATGTCAGAGTGTGTGAGACACACACAAACTCAAGCACAAAAAGGAACGTCCCATTTTCAGAACCCTGTCTTTCAAAGATAATTCGTAAAAATAACTTCCCAGATCTTCACGTGTCAGGATTCACCTAGGGGTCATGATTTGGGGCTTTACAAATGTTTGATGTATGTTTGATGTATTAGAATAATTGATTATGCTTATGTTATAATAATACAAGGGGAGGGTTTACCTTTATAGGGTCCTAGACTACAGATTAACAAAATATATATTCATTATAGATTTAGAATTGTTCCACAGTTGTTTGCTCTTTCTCTCTCTTATAATGTGTGACTGAGACAGAACTCTGCAGGGGAGTGTGGAAGATAAGAGACTACTCAGACATTCCACAATAAATCCACTTTGGGGAGGGGACATTTATTGCCTAGCTTTTAGATAAACACTGAAACTCTGTGTTTGTATAGCTATGGAAGCAGGGTTTTGGTCTCAGGATTAAAAAGGTAATGATGCAGTCAGTGACATCACTAAGGCGGGACTTCGGTTTAATAAGACAACTTGAGACCTGGTGTTTGACCCAGAACTTACTCAGCAACATTCGTGCTATGTTGCTGTTTTTTAATGCAAATGCAGACAGAAATTGACAAAGGTTTTTGAATTATTTAATTAAAGATAGTCAAAATGCTAATTTCACCAATGATGATTGGAAAGGAACAAATCTAACAATTGTAAAGGGTATAAACACTTATCCATGCTTGTTCAATCAACCATAAATAATTAATGAACATGCACCTGTAGAACGGTCGTTAAGACACTAACAGCTTACTGACGGTAGGCAATTAAGGTAACAGTTATGAAAACTTAGGACACTAAAGAGCCTTTCTACTGACTCTGAAAAACACCAAAAGAAAGATGCCCAGGGTCCCTGCTCATCTGCGTGAACATGCCTTAGGCCTGCTACAAGGAGGCATGAGGACTGCAGATGTGGGCAGGGAAATAAATTGCAATGTCCGTACTGTGAGACGCCGCAACAGAGACAGCGCAACAGAGAGACAGGACTGACAGCTGATCGTCCTCGCAGTGGCAGACCACATGCACAATCCCTCCATCAGTGCTCAGACTGTCCGCAATAGGCTGAGAGAGGCTGGACTGAGGGCTTGTAGGCCTATTGTAAGGAAGGTCCTCACCAGACATCACCGGCAACAACGTCGCCTATGGGTACAAACCCACCGTCGCTGGACCAGACAGGACTGGCAAAAAGTGCTCTTCACTGACAAGTCGCTGTTTTGTCTCACCAGGAGCGATGGTCGGATTCGCATTTATCGACAAAGGAATGAGCGTTACACCGAGGCCTGTACTCTGGAGCGGGATCGATTTGGAGGTGGAGGGTCCGTCATGGTCTGGGGCGGTGTGTCGCAGCATCATCGGACTGAGTTTGCTGTCATTGCAGGAAATCAACGCTGTGCGATACAGGGAAGAGATCCTTCTTCCTCATGTGGTACCCTTCCTGCAGGCTCATCCTGACATTAACCTCAAGCACGACAATACTGCTCGTTATGTGTGTAATTTCCTGCAAGACAGGAATGTCAGTGTTCAGCCATGGCCAGTTTAGAGCCCGGATCTCAATCCCATTGAGCACGTCTGGGACCTGTTGGATCTGCGGGTGAGGTCTAGGGCCATTCCCCCCAGAAATGTCTGGGAACTTGCAAGTGCCTTGGTGGAAGAGTGGGGTAACATCTCACAACAAGAACTGGCAAATCTGGTTCAGTCCATGAGGAGGAGATGCACTGCAGTACTTAATGCAGCTGGTGACCACACCAGATACTGAATGTTGATTTTGAACTTAGAAATGTCCTTGTTTTTGAAAGAAAAGTAAATTTTTTGTCCATTAAAATACCATCAAATTGATCAGAAATACAGTGTAGACAATGTGGCATGTTGTGTTAGCTAATCCAACTTGATAGCCTTTTTAAAATTAATTGATAATTAGAAAACCATTTTGCAATTATGTTAGCACCACTGAAAACTGTTGTGTTGATTAAAGAAGCAATACAACTGGCCTTCTTCAGACTAGCTGAGAATCTGGAGCATAAGCATTTGTGGGTTCAATTACAGGCTCAAAATGGCCAGACAAAGATCATTCTTCTGAAACTCCTCAGTCTATTCTTGTTCCGAGAAATGAAGGCTATTCCATGCGAGAAATAGCCAAGAAACTGAAGATCCCATACAACGCTGTGTACTACTCCCTTCACAGAACAGCGCAAACTGGCTCTAACTAGAATAGAAAGAGGAGTGGGAGGCCCCGGTGCACAACTGAGCAAGAGTACATTAGTGTCTAGTTTGAGAAACAGACGCCTCACAAGTCCTCAACAAAACACCAGTCTCAACGTCAACAGTGAAATGAAATGGGTAAAAAAAAAAAGTATGTAAACAATATTAAAGTGACCAGTGATTCCATGTCTATGTACATAGGGCAGCAGTCTCTAAGGTGTAGGGTTGAGTAACCGGGTGGTAGCCGGCTAGTGAGTAAGTTCAGGGCAGGGTACTGGGTGGAGGCCGGCTTGTGATGGCTATTTAACAGTCTGATGGCCTTGAGATAGAAGCTGTTTTTCCAGTCTCTCGGTCCAAGCTTTGAGGCACCTGTACTGACATTGCTTTCTGGATGATAGTAGGGTGAATAGGCCGTGGCTCGGGTGGTTGTCGATTATCTTTTTGGACTTATTGTGACATCGGGTGCTGTAGTTGTCAAACACTCACATAGAAAATAAACGACATCCTCACCACACAGATATCTGATCAGAGATTAAAACCACGGGTACCCACACATGGAGACCCTCACACTCCATTGTCTACCAATAGTCCATCTCCACGTTGTGAAACAGGAGACCCCGGCGTATCGGTACAAGCACAAAATGGTGCTCCATTAAGTTGCCACAATCAGGTTTCGTGATCTGCCCTGATCAAATCCCAGTTTCATTTGCTTAATGCAACTCAATTGATGGTGCATTATTCACAAGGGGCCAGAGGTGGATTACTCAAGCCTGGTTTCCTGGAAAATTCTCCTACGGACTGTGCAGCTAAATGGCTCTTAAAGGACAGTGTCCATACGAGTTTAAGACAGGTCCGTTCAGACTGCTTGGCACACAACCACTAAGTGCTGGCCCTGACGTGCCATGTATAAACTAGTGTGCGATAGAGCTTTAGTGGTTCCTTTCCTGGTCCCTGTTAATGGAGTTGCAGGGACGGTTTATGGAGTTGAGGACAAAGGCAATGAATGTTGGGTTACTTTGTTTTTTTACATTTGACTATTCACCAAATTTTTCCAATCCTGGTCTTGAGGTGGGACCATTCACAGGGCCCTATAAAATCCACAGTGCGGAGAATGAGGACGGAATCACGGAATCCAGATATTAAAAACGGAATTCAACAATATTCAAAAATGTATTGAACTTAGTAGAAAACACATTCATTTTCCCAAGACTAGACCAGAATGCATCAATGATTTGTATTTTCCTGCAACTTTATGAAGCGGTGAGGAATGCCCGTGTCTGCGTGGCGAGGAATGCCCGTGTCTGCGGTGCGAGGAATGCCCGTGTCTGCGGTGCGAGGAATGCCCGTGTCTGCGGTGCGAGGAATGCCCGTGTCTGCGGTGCGAGGAATGCCCGTGTCTGCGGTGCGAGGAATGCCCGTGTCTGCGGTGCGAGGAATGCCCGTGTCTGCGGTGCGAGTGTATGTCTGCACATTGTGTAGCTGTTAGCGATGATGCTAATTATAACCATCTTCTGTTGGAAAGGCTTTCCCAAAAACCTTCCCATTTAAAATGTCTACCAAAGTAGCCTATGGCTGGCTACCTGGCAGAATGAGATCATGACCATTTGCATCAATCCAGTGGCCATTTGCTTTGCAAACTCTCCAACCACAAGAGCGCTACACAAACATCGCTAACCAAACAGTCTCTTGTTGGTTCATACTACAACCCAAAATTTAAAAAAAAGATCAAATTTTGTTATTCTTCTATTTTTTTTAAGATTGGGAATTACAGAAACCTTGAAAAAACAAACGAAGAAAACTACATTTGGGGAAAAACAAATAAGATTTTATAAGGCCATACATTCGTGATGGTATTGTTCAATAAGTAGTAATTAAGGCGATTAAAGGATTGATAAACTAGCTCTGATTTCCTGTGCGTCAGGTGAATCAAAATAACAGTTGTAATGTGGTTGGCTGCAATAAAATGCCTTTTCTCGTGGACAGTGTCACGGATCAATGTTGGCGCCTCAAGGGCTTCGACTCACCTTCCACTCCACTGATGCACTTGACGCGGTCGCGCACCTCCACGTTGTATGCCTCGAAGGACATGAAGACGCCGTCCGGGTGGTAGGGCTCGCGCTGCGCGTACACCTTGGAGTAGCTGTGCTGGAACTCAAAGCGCTCGTAACCGTCGTACTGCACCACCTTGCCGTACACCTCAAAGTACTTCTCCAGCCAGCTGAAAGGGAAGTACACTTCAGCACCGTCCCGACGACCCTTTATCGTGACGTCGTCGTTAATCAGGCAGTCCATCTCTTCGTACTTGATGCCGGCAGCTCCGCCTACTATGGGCGGTGGCTCCGGGGGCTGCGGGGGCTGCTGCTGGCTGCTAATGCTGGCGTCGCCCCCCTTGGCGCTGGGGGGTGGCGGCGGGGCCCGTGGGAGGAAGCGCAGGGCGGTGTCGCTGGAGCAGCGGTTCCACAGAAGCATGGTGAGGAGGGTGAAGAGGGCGCAGATGACGATCAGGGTCTTGTAGTTGACCCGGGCCGCCAGGCAACGCATGGTCACAGCGCACCTGCACAGGGGAAACAGAGACTTATTAATAGTATCCTTTGACAACATTAAGTATATAAGACACATACAGTGCCTTCAGAAATAACTTTTTCCACATTGTTACATTACTGCCATGTTACATTTTTTGCAATTTTAGTATTGTGGATGGGTCTGAAAACGTTCCGAAGGCACTATAGATACAGGCAGCCTTCCTACTTCATTTGCCGCAGTGGAAGGAGTTTAATGGCTGTGATTGGAGAATACAGAGGATGGATCAACAAAAAGGAGGAAGTTGGTACAGAATACCAATACTCCAAAATATGCATCCTGTTTGCAACAAGGCACTAAAGTAATACTGCCAAAAAAAATGTGGCAAATCCATTAACTTTGTCCGAAAGTGTTATGTTTGTGGAAAATACAACACATTATTGAGCGCCACCCTGCGTATTTTCATCATGTTATGGGTATGCTGTAATTGTTAAGGACAAGGGAGATTTTCAGGATAAAAAAAAAAAAAAAAAATCGAATGAATGGAGCTAAACAGGCAAAATCCTAGAGGAAAACCTTGTTCAGTCTGCTTTCCACCAGACACTGGAAAATGAATTAACATTTCAGCAGGACAATAACCTAAAACAAAGCCACATTTACACTGGAGTTACTCACCAAGACAGTGAATGTTCCTGAGTTATTGTTGAGACTTAAATTTACTTGGAAAATCCATCGCAAGACCTGAAAAATGGTTGACTAGCAATGATCAACAACCAAATTTGACAGAGCTTGAAGATTTGTATTTTATTTTTAATAAATCGGCAAATGTTGCACAATCCAGGTGTGGAAAGTTCTTAAGAGACTTACCCAGAAAGTCTAATCTCTGCCAAAGGTATGTCATGACGTTGGCCTGTAGGTGAGGTTTATGACCCCATAAATACCTTTCCACTCTCTCTACTCTAGAGTGACTCTTGGATCAAGAGCCTCGCTGGCTAATATTTGTTTTGTGCAGCAAACTGTGTAGCATTTTGAGTTACTTGTATAGTTCAGTAAGAAACTGTACAAAAATATTCACAACGCGATCATTAGCATTCTCTATGGGATTTTACATGTACTTGTTAGCATTGCTAATCCTCAGATTGCAGAGTATAAGTGGGGTTTGAAATCCACAGCCCTTGGGATCAGTGCCGATATTACTGAATATCCCCGTATGACACAAGGTTGGAATGACTCTGGATACCACACCAGCCAAGAAAGCATTGGCGTCAATATGGTCCAGCATCCCTGTGGAACGCTTTCAACACCTTGTAGAGTCCATGCCCTGACAAATTGAAGATGTTCTGAGGGAAGGGGGGGCTCAATATTATGAAGGTGTTCTTAATATTTTGTATACTCCGTGTACTTCTGCTGTACCACTACTACTGTCACCATATGTGTGGCCCTCAACATCTTCAACAAAAACACATGCAACGTGTTATCTGGGAGCTTCATTGATACAAACAAGAGAGGTGTTGGGATGTGGGGAAAAACAGCACAGATAGTCACTCCAACACTAGCCTACTGCTCTACACTGACAGGTCTGGGCTCCACAGCTCCCGGTTCTAGACAGAGCCGACAGGCTTGGGCTCCACAGCTCACGGGTGATCAATTAAGGAATACACAAAGTAGACTAAACCGCTTAAGAAGATGCAAGGTGATTGAGGAGCATCTGCAGATGAGTTGATGAGAATCGAATGCAGATTAACTTGAGGAAAGGAACCAGCATGATGGTAAATGTGATGATGAGCAGCATTTGCAATTAGTTGTTTGTGTACCTTTTGCCTTTTGCAGCTGCTTCGGCTTGAGGGTTAGGAATGGAAAACATTAAACTACCACTTCAGAGGCTTGCATAGACCAATTCACATAACGCATGTCAGCATTGGCAGTTTTTCCAAATAGTGGATCACAGACAGTCCCTCTTTGGTTGTGGGTAAACACTTAGTGGATCACAGACAGTCCCTCTTTGGTTGTGGGTAAACACTTAGTGGATCACAGACAGTCCCTCTTTGGTTATGGGTAAACACTTAGTGGATCACAGACAGTCCCGCTTTGGTTGTGGGTAAACACTTAGTGGATCACAGACAGTCCCTCTTTGGTTGTGGGTAAACACTTAGTGGATCACAGACAGTCCCTCTTTGGTTGTGGGTAAACACTTAGTGGATCACAGACAGTCCCTCTTTGGTTGTGGGTAAACACTTAGTGGATCACAGACAGTCCCTCTTTGGTTGTGGGTAAACACTTAGTGGATCACAGACAGTCCCTCTTTGGTTGTGGGTAAACACTTAGTGGATCACAGACAGTCCCTCTTTGGTTGTGGGTACACACTTAGTGGATCACAGATAGTCCCTCTTTGGTTGTGGGTAAACACTTAGTGGATCACAGACAGTCCCTCTTTGGTTGTGGGTAAACACTTAGTGGATCACAGACAGTCCCTCTTTGGTTGTGGGTAAACACTTTTGTCTACGAGAACGGTATTAAGAACTCGAGGGTCAAAACTAGATGAAAGGGCTGGAGTCGACGTCTACCAGGCCAACGAGACGCGTCAATTCATTCACCCGATTAACAGTGCCAATCAGCGCGGGTCCGAGACTCACGTCGTCTGCCATGTTGTTTCTGCCATTTCCATCGTCCTGAGAGAAATCAATAGGCAAACATCCCTCACTAATTACAGCTTACGGCGCTAGGAGTTGCAGATGCAGCAACGACAAAGACTCGGCCTTCCCACAATACAGGCGGAGAGAGAGAGGGTAGAAAATCATTACTTCCAACAGCATCTCAATGCTTCAGCTTAATCCAGCCACAGCTAAAGGTCAACACAATGAATGCGCATTAATTCCACAATGGGAGCAATCTATCTGCCCTAGCAACGCCGAGTCAAATTACAACGATAATGGTCTCTGGTCTCCTACAAAGTTAAACACCAAGGACAAGCATGTAGCCAGACAAGGACGCCTGGAGTTAGGAAGTTCCAGTTCTCTCTAATAAGCGTGTAGAGTAAAGGCATGATATGATACAGGATATGAGGCATGATATGATACAGGATATGAGGCATGATATGATACAGGATATGAGGCAGGATAGGCTACTCTCTTAAGAACAGCCTTGAGTGCTGGGTGATTTAAAATGTCAGTCAAATGATCAATAATATAATAATGCTCTTAGCAAAAAATGTTTATTTTATTTACAATCTGTAGACACTATGAGAATAAAAAGGTTCACAACTTTTGTAAAACATCACAGCTGAAAAATATATACCAAATAGAAACCAAAACTGGATGGTGTTCAGAACTAAATGGGAGGGGTGGAGGGGAGCTGAAAGATGTATAAGCTGGAAGTAGAAGCCTAAGTGCTGTCGATTAGTTTACTCCAATTAGGGGAGGGGCGGTAGGGTTAGGCAGAAATAAAGGAAAACATATACAGAACCAGTCAAAAGTTTGGACACAGGGTTTTTATTTTTTTGTTCTCCCCCCCCCCCCCCTACATTGTAGAATAATAGTGAAGATATCAAAACTATGAAATAACACATGTAGTAGCCCCCCCCCCCCAAAAAAAGTGTTATATTGGAGATTCTTCAAAGTAGCCACCCTTTGCCTTGATGACAGCTTTGCACACTTAGCATTCTCAAACAGCTTCATGAGTTAGTCACCTGGAATGCATTTCAATTAACAGGTGTGCCTTGTTCAAAGTTAATTTGTGGAATTTCTTTCCTTCTTAATGCGTTTGAGCCAATCAGTTGTGTTGCGACAAGGTAGGGGTGGTATACAGAAGATAGCCCTATTTGGTAAAAGACCAAGTCTATACTATGCTTATTTGAACTGTTCTTGGCAAAGGGAAACGACAGTCCATCATTACTTTAAGACATGAAGGTAAGTCAATACGGAACATTAAGAACTGTCTTCTAGTGCAGTCGCAAAAACCATCTGGCCACAGGAAAGAAAGACCCAGAGTTACCTCTGCTGAAGAGGATAAATTCATTAGTTACCAGCTTCAGAAATTGCAGCCCAAATAAATGCTTCAGAGTTCAAGTAACAGACATCTCAACATGACTGTGTGAATCAGGCCTTCATGGTTGAAATGCTACAAAGAAACCACTACTAAAAGGACACCAATAAGAAGAGACTTTCTTGGGCCAAGAAAATAATATTTTTCCTTCCAAATCGCCATATCTTCATGAGATGTAGGTAAACGGATGATCTCCGTGGTGGTGATGTGATGGTGTGGGGTGCTTTGCTGTGACACTGTCAGTGATTTATTTACAATTCAAGGCACACTTAACCAGCATGGCTACCACAGCATCCTGCAGCGATACGCCATCCCATTTGGTTTGCGCTTAGTGGGACTATCGTTTGTTTTTCAACAGGACCATGACACAAAACACACCTCCAGATTGTGTAAGGGCTATTTGACCAAGAAGAAGATTGATGGAGTGCTGCACCAGATGACCTGGCCTGCAGCCAACAAGTGCTCAGCATGTGGGAGCTCCTTCAAGACTGTTGGAAAAGCATTCCAGGTGAAGCTGGTTGAGAGAATGCCAAGAGTGTGCAAAACTGTCGTCAAGGCAAAGGGTGGCCATCTCAAATATATTTTGATTTGTTGAACACTCTTTTGGTTACTCCATGATTCCATATGTGTTATTTCATAGTTTTGATGTCTTCACTATTATTTCTACAACGTAGAAAATAGTAAAAAATAAAGCAAAACCCTTGAGTAGGTGTGTCCAAACGTTTGACTGGTACTGTATACATTCAGCCTGGTGTTACTAACCCAGCTCACAATATAAACCCTGAAGATCACGTGTTAGTGATCGTGTTCTAACAATAGCTGCTGCAAATACATGAGCTGTATGGGGTGGGTTAGAAACACACTTTCCAATAAAAGCGAGCACTTCCATTTGGAAATAGGTCTACACATGGTTCTCTCCAAGTATCAACTGCTGGAGGGTAAAAGTGAACTCTGCACTTGCAGTTACCAACTTGAAGTGTCATGTCATGTGAAAAATCTGCTTTGGCAGACCTCTGCATATGTAAAAGATTGCTGTATGAATAAAAGTATCATTGATATTTGGAGAAAAGTCAGCATAGTGGAGAGATGAATGATTGGGCTGCTGGGAGCTCTGACAATGATGAGAACTCTGGGAGGAAGCCTGGGGACTGCACAGTGAAAGATAAGCAGACTGTCTCCATCTTGTCAGGGCCTGACTATAAATAATTGGATCTTATTAGGTGGTGTGCTGCCGGCAGAGCTCAGTCAGTGGCATGGCTACTGGCTATACCCACTAGGCTTCACTGAGTCCAGCCAATCACAGCCTGCCTAAACCAGGACAAGACCATAGTGACTATACAAGTGGGCAAGGATAAATCTAGAACTTATATCGCATTGCTTGTTATTCATTCACGTTCTCTCTCACCACCTTTCATGAATCCACATGTCTTGTAATTCATATGATCAGACTGTTAAAACGGATCTCCTCAAGGTTCTGGAGAAAGAGACATTTCAATAAAAACCCTGTAGCATCTTTCAATTCACTTGTGGATGTCACCTATTTATTGTGTACGACTTACCTACAGTTCAGACAACACCACTAGGCTCTATCTAGTGGACGAGACAGTAGCTGTGTTTTCATGGATCATTTCGGCCCAAATCCACTTAAGTGCATGAGATATGGATGGGCCTCTGTGTAATCCAAGGGCAATCAGCTTGACTACGGATGTGTTGCACAGATGTAATCCCTCTGGTAATATCCACGATTTGAACTACAGACTTAGAGGGGAAGTACTCCAAAACAACAGACACCAACCCGGATAGGGAGTACAAGGCTGTTGAGGATAAAAACCCTCCATGCCTGACAGATTGTGGTAAAGGGGGGGGGGGGGGGGGGTGGAGCTTTTCAGCTTAAATGCGCCAACGTCCTGCTTCGGAGAATTGAAAGATACTTAAAAATTTGACACGGCAGCATGGGACCTGCGTTTAAAATGAGCGCATCAATCTGTAGCCAGCGCACATGACCAGATGCCCTCTCAGTATGCTTGGAGTTCATCCGTCGCCACGGCGCTCTGGCCAGAGTTCACGCCCACTCCCCATCCTCATCCTGGTGATGCATGGCCTTCCCAGGGGGCCAAGGGGGAGGGATGAGACACAGGAGGAAATGAAGGACTCCATTGAAATGCTGCTAAGCATACTGCTGAGCTTAAAACAGCCTAGCCTTTAGCCTTGATAAATGTATGGGGGGGGGGGTTATCCACTGAGCTTAAAACTACCCAGCCTTTAGCCTTGATAAGGGGGGGGGGGGGGGTTCTCAGTAATGTGAGAACATCGACTGCCCTTGGCCTCCACCCCAGCCTTGGCAACCTGGCCTCTGGGAGCATAGGGGCTACATTGTCTTTAGATGCTGTCCCGATAATGGCCATCAGGGGTGGGAGGAGGAAGGCTGGCCCTGGCACTAGGGACTGTGGAGTCTGAAAGGACTGCTTTCAGGTTTAGTGGCCTCTGCTCTGATTGGATGGTTTGGCTCCGGTCACCTTATGGTTGTCAGAACTCTTCCACTCAGAGTTTTTTTATAACACTGACTGGGCATCAACGATGAGACAAAATGAAGAGGGCAGCTGCTGCTGCTAGCATGCTGATTATGTAGGACTACATGTGGTGTTGTGTTGGCTTCCAAGGGGTTGGGACGACATGCCATATTGGGCCCAACCTGCCCATCCAGGTGGGGTTAGACGACTACGGCGAGCTTGACAGAACGGTCATCAGATATACCGTCCAACTTCAGGCCATTTAAGCCCCAGGAATAAATCAGAGGCAGGTGCATGCCAGGCTTGCCAAGACTTGAAAATCATCTCAGTCAAAAAGCTGGTTGAAATACAATGCATTGCTTCTAGGCAACATGAGCTTTGTCAAAACTTACAAACAGTCCTTGACGACCAACAGAGACATAATAGTATGTCTAACCTTGGACGGTTGGAGCAGAGGTCAATCGACATGTTGAAGGGGTCCATGTCTAACCTTGAAAAAGGTTAGACATGGACCTTGAAAAAGGGGCGGCAGCGTAGCCTAGTGGTTAGAGTGTTGGACTGGTTGCAAGTTCAAATCCCCAAGGTACAAATCTGTCGTTCTGCCCCTGAACAAGGCAGTTAACCCGCTGTTCATAGGCCATCATTGAAAATAAGAATTTGTTCTTAACTGACTTGCCTAGTTAAATAAAGGTAAAATAAATACAGTCTGACCTCTGCTCCAACCATCCAAGGTTAGACCCCTTTAACATGTCAATTGACCTCTGCTCCAACCGTCCATGTCTAACCTTGGCTGGTTGGAGCAGAGGTCAATCGATATGTTGAAGGGGTTTACGTGTTGAGAAGTATCTTTGTGATCCGAGGTCTCGGGACTGTAAACACAGAAGCCATGAGGAGGGAGGTCTCCGAGTTCCAAATGCTCACAGCTTCTCCGGTCATCTCTGACATCACTCATAGGCCAGCTCCGATGACAGGCGTTTGCTCATTGGGTGAATGCTGGCAGCTTCTCCAGTCATCTCTGACATCACTCATAGGCCAGCTCCGATGACAGGCGTTTTCTCATTGGGTGAATGCTGGCAGCAGCTGCGCTGCATTGTTAACGTGTCAGACATCTCTGGATGCAATAACAGCTGCTTCACAACTACCCAGGATACACTGTGCTCAAGAGTATCTCATTCTGCCTTGGAACGTCAACAGACTGCCAACATACCAGCTGGCCAGTTAGTTTAATGTGCATGTATAATAAGGCGGGGATACTTTAACCCTTCACACAACAGCGAGAAGACAGAAAAGGGGGTGGTTGGATTGGCTACTTAGTTAAAGTACGCCTGCTAAGGCCAATCTCCTACTACAAGTTCTGTTTATAATGACGAGACCACGGAAAGAGCAAAACAAGTGGGCCTAACATTGTTCTTCAAATGTGAGCAGAGGGTTTGTGTTGTTTTACTGATAACATGGGGAGGGATGAGGAAGCACATCCTGCAGTATTTAAGTTCATTTTCCTGTCATTATCTTTTTCCCGTTTGGGCAAAAGCATTCATGTCCTACGACCTTTGCCTCCATACCAAAACCCCCATCTGCAGTACACAAAGGGTGCTAGTGATGATTATCCAGCACTAAGACTATTGGAACCCCATCTCACAAGCACCTGGAAGTATGTTTTCATTGGTATGCTTAGGCTATATCAAGTGTGTATGAATACCAAGAGGGTGGAAAAACAATAGCACCAGAGCCCTGGGTTGGGCAGACCACTGTAGCACCAGAGCCCTGGGTTGGGCAGACCACTGTAGCACCAGAGCCCTGGGTTGGACAGGCTGTTGTTTTTATCCCTCTGCTGTTTTCTGGTGGGGAAAAAAAATGTAAAAGCCATCATTGCGATAACGCCCCATCGCTGGTGAGCTGCCCTTGGGGAGGTATCGGAGCAGAAGTCCCGGTGTTTGTGCAACCAGGTGTTCCTGCCCCAACTACACACTCATGGCATTTTCAGTGGTCTCTGGGTGAATTCAGGCAGGGGCTCAGACTGCTGTAAATAAGCTCTGGCTGACTGGAGCTCAGGGGCCTGTTAACGCCTACTGTGTCGGAGACGAGAAGGGTGTCCGTGTGTGTGTGTGTGTGTGTGTGTGTGTGTGTGTGTGCGTGTCTGTGTGAGGCAGCTCGTTAGAAAAGACAAACACGCCTCCCATAAAATGTGCTCCACTGTAGGTCGTCTCACTCCTCTTCATCAGTTAATGCATGGCTCACTCAGTTACATTTACATACATACAGGCGTTGACAGCATCACTACCAAGGTTGAGGCCAAATTCTCCCTTGGTGGTGCCTCAACACAAGGGAAGCGACCGCAGCTCAGCTTGAATAAGTCACACTGATGACAGAGTATTAATATGCACCACAGTGCATGTACCATCCACAACATATTCAAATGTCTGTTCTGTAATCGTGGTAACACCCCTACACATTGCCCTTTCAAGTCTTCAGATGCCTGCTGCTGCCTGGGCGTAAGAAAGCACAGTCACAGCGAGTTGTATCTCAGAGGAGTAGAGAAGGAGAGGGGGACAGTGGGGGAGGGAGCTAGCCCTTCATCACATATTAAAACACATCTTCTGTTAGCAATGAGTTCACATTCTGCCCAAAACACCTGCTCCATCACCTGCCAGTCACAGAGGCAGGTGTCTCCCAATCAGACGTTGGCACACGAAAGCAAACCTGGTGCGATCTTCACTAAAGGATGCCAGTCCTCTGGGTGGAAAGGTTGTGTCTGTGCCCTGATAACACAAGACTTAAGCACCAGGTCTTTCTTACCTGGCATTGGCCCTGCATTCCACTGGACTTCTCTCCATTACATTCCGTTTGTTGAATCACCATAGCAAACACACTGAGCTAACAAATTGACTTCGATGTGGCCAACAAAGAAGTAATTTCACATTAGTGCTGCACAATGAAACATGGTTTATATCTCTCAGAGCAGGCAGAGAATGGAGGAAATTGCTTTGAAGTGAATGTCTCGGTCCAACCCGTCACTAGTCCAGGGATTAGGCAGGTTATTACCAAAAAGCATACAATATTAGAGACCTACAGGGGGGATTAAACATGCTCCTAATCAACTGGAGAACAGACAGAAAAATAACCACTCTTCAATGCCATTACTGTGACCTTTGCACATCATTTATAAGCAGTGCACAAAAACATGTAGCCTTGCAGCAGCATAACAGAATATGATTCAGGGACGGAGCAGGACATGGGATCCTTCCACAGTAAGGCTTACATGTAGCCTTGCAGCAGCATAACAGAATATGATTCAGGGATGGAGCAGGACATGGGATCCTTCCACAGTAAGGCTTACATGTAGCCTTGCAGCAGCATAACAGAATATGATTCAGGGACGGAGCAGGACATGGGATCCTTCCACAGTAAGGCTTACATGGTTAAAACCTCATGACATAGCAGGGTTACAGGTATTGGGACCTTGAACATGTGACATATCCCCTCCGGGCGAGTCTTTTGCAGGAAGAGGTGGCATAAAAAAAGCAGCTCGTGGAGCTGTAGGGGACACAGCTTTGATCAGCGTCTGTGAATCTACCCAAGTCCTGTCCTCTCGCTCCATGCAGACTTCCAATTACCAGCCTGATACAGGCTAATGAATCCAGAGCACGTTCAAAGACTTCTCCTTTCCTTTTGCTATCAACTTGATACGGTTTGGGTTTAGGGAAATCCGTCACAGCTCTGCTTACTCAATTAAGATCAGGTCAGATTGGGTCAGCATTAATGCTAGTTCTATGATTCCAAAGTAAGTTACTGTTGAAAAATGACAGGTACAGGGCCTTCAGGAAGTATTTCACACCCCTGGACTTGGTCCACATTTGTGGTAAAGCCTGAATTTAAAATGGATTCAAATTAGACTGTCGCTGGCCGACACACAATACCCTATAAAGTGGAACTATGTTTTTAGAAAGGTTTACAAATTAATACAAAAACGAAAAGCTGAAATGTCTTGAGTCAATAAGTATTCATCCCCTTTGTTATGGCAAGCATGAATCAGTTCAGGAGTAAACACTTGCTTAATAAGTTTAATGACTACCTCATCTCTGTACCCCACACATACAGATAATTGTAAGGTCCCTCAGTCGAGAAGTGAATTTCTAACACAAATTCAACCACAAAGACCAGGGAGGTTTTCCAATGCCTGACCAAGAAGGGCATTGAATATATGCCTTTGAGAATGGAGAAGTTGTTAATTACACTTGGATGGTGTATCAATGTACCCAGTCACTACAAAGATACAGACTCCCTTCCAAACTCAGTTGTCGGAGAGGAAGGAAACCACTCAGGGATTTCACCATGAGGGCAATGGTGACTTTAAAACAGCTACAGATTTTAATGGCTGTGACAGAAGAAAACTGAGGATGGATCAACATTGTAGTTTCTCCACAACACTAACCTAATTGACAGAGTGAAAAGGAAGCCAGTATAGAATAAAAATATTCCAAAACATGCATCCTGTTTCCAACAAGGCACTAAAGTAAAACTGCTAAAAATGTGGCAAAGAAATGAACTTGCTTTCCTGAATACAAAGCGTTATGTTTGGAGCAAACCCAACACTACACATTACTGAGTACCACTCTTCCTATTTTCAAGCAGGTGGTGCCTGCATCATAGGTATGCTGGTCATTGGCAAGGACTAGGGAGTTTTTTTATTTTAAAAAATGGAATAAAGCTAAGCACATGCAAAATCCTAGAGGAAAACCTTCAGTCTGCTTCCCACCAGACACTGGGAAATGAATTAACCTTTCAGCAGGACAATAACCTCAAATACAAGGCCAAATCTACACTGGGTGTTGGCTGAGTTACAGTTTTGACTTAAATCTGCATGAAAATATACAGTGAGGGAAAAAAGTATTTGATCCCCTGCTGATTTTGTACGTTTGCCCACTGACAAAGAAATTATCAGTCTATAATTTTAATGGTAGGTTTCTTTGAACAGTGAGAGACAGAATAACAACAAAAAAATCCAGAAAAACACATGTCAAAAATGTTATAAATTGATTTGCATTTTAATGAGGGAAATAAATATTTGACCCCCTAGCCAGTCTCCAGATCTTAATTCCATAGAAAATCTGTGGAGGGAGCTGAAGGTTCGAGTTGCCAAACGTCAGCCTCGAAACCTTAATGACTTGGAGAAGATCTACAAAGAGGAGTGGGACAAAATCCCTCCTGAGATGTGTGCAAACCTGGTGGCCAACCACAAGAAACATCTGACCTCTGATTGCCAACAAGGGTTTTGCCACCAAGTACTAAGTCAAGTTTTGCACAGGGGTCAAATACTTATTTCCCACATTAAAATGCAAATCAATTTATAACATTTTTGACATGCATTTTTCTGGATTTGTTTTGTTGTTATTCTGTCTCTCACTGTTCAAATAAACCTACCATTAAAATTATAGACTGATCATTTCTTTGTCAGTGGGCAAACATACAAAATCAGCAGGGGAAATACTTGTTTCCCTCACTGTATATATCAAGACCTAAAAATGGTTGTCTAGTAATAATGAACAACTTATTTGACAGAACTTAGAGAATTATAAAAAATAGGCAAATGTTGCACAATCCACATGTGGAAAGCTCTTATAGACTTAACCAGAAAGACTCAGAGCTGTAGCTGCTGCCAAAGGGCATTATAACATGTATTGACCCTGGGGTGTGAATACTTATGTAAATGAGCTGTTTCTGTAATTTTCTAAAATCATGTTTGCTCTTTGTCATTATGGGGTAGTGTGTGTAGATGGATGAGGAGAAAAATACATTTTGAAATCAGGCTGTAACAACATGTGGAATAAGTCATGGGGTATGAATACTTTAAGAAGGCACTGTAGGTACTCACCCTAATCCATTCAGCAGAAAACAGCCAACGGATCAGTCATGTCCCCGGCTACGAGTTCCCCTGGATCTAGTTCATCTGGCCGACTCCTCACCACCTGCAACAAAAACATCACATTCTATTACATTGACGAGCAGTGTGAACACTTAAAATTTTCACTTTTAAATGAAATTGGGATTCGTAACATTACGACAAATCCCAGTATGCAGTACGCAAAAAGTAAACAGCATAGTGGGTCAATTTCCACAAGAACTAAGAGCGTTGAAGCGCGAGGCTCATCTTCTTCAAATGCTGATGCTCCAGATTCTCAACTAGTCTAAAGGCCACTTTTATTGCTTCTTTAAATCAGAACAGTTTCACCTGTGCTAACATAATTGCAAAAGGGTTTTCTAATGATCAATTAGCCTTTTAAAATGATACACTTGGATTAGGTAACACAACATGCAATTGGAACACAGGACTGATAGTTGCTGATAATTGGCCTCCGTACACCTATGTAGATATTCCATAGAAAATCTGCCGTTTCCAGCTACAATAGTCATTTACAACATTAACAATGTCCACACTGTATTTCTGATCAATTTAATGCTATTTTAAATGGACAAAAAAAATGATTTTGAAAGAAAAGCACAAGGACATTTCTAAGTGACCCCAAACTTTTGAACGGTAGTGTAGTTGAGAAGGAAATGCTAATTATGTGAGGTGGAATTGAAGTACAGTAATGGTAGTACAAGTATTATTTACAATGAACCATCTGAAAAGGACCGCACCCAGAGACACAAACCATTCCTGGTAACAGAGCAGTGCTTAACCATCTGAAAAGGACCGCACCCAGAGACACAAACCATTCCTGGTAACAGATCAGTGCTTAACCATCTGAAAAGGACAGCACCCAGAGACACAAACCATTCCTGGTAACAGATCAGTGCTTAACCATCTGAAAAGGACAGCACCCAGAGACACAAACCATTCCTGGTAACAGATCAGTGCTTAACCATCTGAAAAGGACAGCACCCAGAGACACAAACCATTCCTGGTAACAGAGCAGTGCTTAACCATCTGAAAAGGACCGCACCCAGAGACACAAACCATTCCTGGCAACAGAGCAGTGCTTAACCATTTGAAAAGGACCGCACCCGGAGACACAAACCATTCCTGGTAACAGATCAGTGCTTAACCATCTGAAAAGGACTGCACCCGGAGACACAAACCATTCCTGGTAACAGAGCAGTGCTTAACCATCTGAAAAGGACTGCACCCGGAGACACAAACCATTCCTGGCAACAGATCAGTGCTTAACCATCTGAAAAGGACCGCACCCGGAGACACAAACCATTCCTGGCAACAGAGCAGTGCTTAACCATCTGAAAAGGACCGCACCCAGAGACACAAACCATTCCTGGTAACAGATCAGTGCTTAACCATCTGAAAAGGACAGCACCCAGAGACACAAACCATTCCTGGCAACAGCGCAGCTGCATTGTGAATTTTATCACATTTTTATTTAACCTTGATTTAACTAGGCAAGTCAGTAAACAAATTATTATTTACAATGACGGACTACTCCGGCCAAACCCCGACGAAGCTGGGCCAATTGTGCGGTGCCCTATGGAACTCCCAATTACAGCCGGATGTGATACAGCCTGGATTCGAACCAGGTACTATAGTGACGCTTCATGCACTGAGATGCAGTGCCTTAGACCGCTGCGCCACTCGGGAGCTTATAGTTTTAACAGAAAGCAGATGTTTTTTCAACATTAAGAAAATGTTTCAGTTTGTCACATCGCTAACAGTGACTACCTACCGACGAGGATGACTCACTAAATATAGGCCTAAAAACGCCAGGAAAGAAGTTACATATGATCACATTCTAATAAGGTTAACATTTTGGATGAGTTACCAGGCAGACATCTTTGGTTGTTTCAAAAATTGTCCCTAACAACATGAAAGCATGTGAGACAACAAGGCCTGTAGGGCAGATAATGTTGTGTGTGTTTGCTGGACGGAGACAAGCTGACTGGGCGGCAGCCATTTTGGATTTAGACCACTGACAGGGAACATCAAGAGTTCCCAGACCAAGACCGGGCTCTATCAGTGTCTGCCATCATCAGGCCTACATCGGGAGATCAGACAACTCCTGGGCAAACATGGTCAGAGAGAAATGTGTCTGTGTGAAGGAAGAGTCTTCTAGTACCCTGCTGATAGGGATGAAAGGCTGTGATGAGTTGTAGAAATGAGCACTTAAAAAGAAACATGCAGGGATTATATCTCTGCAATCAAATTAGGCCAATCAAACGGCCAAGTCTCATCCTCTGGCCTCTCATTGATGTTCATTGGACAAAAAGGCTTAGAAATATATCAGACAGAATCAGATATATTTGGAGAGAACATAAAGGTCACTCCGACATATGTATCCATACCATGAAAGTTCAACATGAAAGGCAGACTCCATGGAGGTGGCATTCACTGGTTAAATATAATGTGGAATATTGAAGCTCCATGTTCTCCTCCATTCAGAGGTCTATTCGTCAAAGGTCAAATGTGCCCCAACTGTGCTGCATCAAATACAAATGATTCATTGTAAATCACTAAACACACCCTCTTTGGCTAATCCTGTACCGTTTGGTGGACAAGATTACAGAGCCAAAATTGGCAGGATGTTGGTTCACTGCAGCAACCAGGGATGCAAATTGTATGCAAATTGTGGGTCATAAACATGCTGCGATTAAGACGTTCAGGCTACACAATCTCTGGAATAATAGGCTATGGGTAATCTTAGCGAGATCAGCTTTCACCAGAGCATGAGAATTTAGCTGGATATTTATAACATGATCCTCATGCTGAGGCTATCCTCCTAATCCAATAAGTATTGACGTCCATCTTCCTTCTTACTGAAATCAGTACTATTAACTGTGCCCGGGCATTTAGCCTCTATTAATTGTAATTTCTCAAATCAGACGATAATATCTAATTGTTCACAACAGGGTTTGTTACAAGGTTCAACACCACACTTCAAGATTTACAGGGTGAACGGCGTTAACGTTGGCCCTTTTTTTACAGGAGAATTGATCATGCAGTAATCAGATCACGCTGCACTTTCCCTTTGTTGGAGATTTCAAGACATTCCTTTAACAGGCGTAATGTTTCTGGAAGGAAATTACGATTGATCGCTGTTCCACAGCCTTTTCAGTCACACGTTTTGAGGAAAAGCAAAAACGTAATGCTTTTTGACCAGGGGTAAAATGGTCTTACATCAATAGCCAATGACTTAAGGCTCTGAATGACCCATAAATGATGCTGGAGGAAACAAACACATATTTGTAATTGCAACCATGATGAATTTACAGGCGTCTCAACCACTAGGTCATTAATGTACTGCCAATCCATCATGAGCAATGTGTAGAAAGTGACAGGGATACTTCACCCTGCAATTAACCGCGCCCCTATAACGTTGCTACAGCGGAGGCGGTAAGGGCTGTTAAATAGGAGACGGTGGTAAATCACCGCACAAAGAGAGACGATCAATCTTTTATCAAAACGGGCTTATCGACAAAGCACTCAAATCAGGTATTAGAAAGTTTATAACAGCTGGTAACATTGGGGCGGCAGGGTAGCCTAGTGGTTAGAGCGTTGGACTGGAAGGTTGCAAGTTCAAATCCCCGAGCTGACAAGGTCGTCGACAAATCTGTCGTTCTGCCCCTGAACAGGCAGTTAACCCACTGTTCCTAGGCCGTCATTGAAAATAAGAATTTGTTCTTAACTGACTTGCCTAGTTAAATAAAGGTAAAATAAATACAAGCCCTGTTGTGGGCACGGTGTTACATAGTGGAGCGGATGCTTGAACAACAAAGAGACTATCTTCAGTCGAGGCTAAGATGGGGTGGAGCAGGAAGATGGATGTTTGATTGGGGCCGAGCTGTGTGGGAGGATTTTTCGTAGAATTACCCCAAATTATAATATTTAATTGCAATTGATCTAGCCATTGGACCAGAGTACTGACACGCCAAGGAGGCTATAGAAGACAAAATCACACACAACAAATCTGGGCCAAGAGGATGTTGAAGTCGTGACTGTGATTCTAAATCATATGACTCAGAATTTAGAATTACATCTCCAGCATTTAGTGTTGGTTTAATACAGAAGCTAAATCTGTCTTGGTAATTAAACAGCACAATGCTGTACTATCATGCACGGTCATGTGGTGAAGGCCTGGTTTGACAGGTCTGGGTGGTGAAGGCCTGGTTTGACAGGTCTGGGTGGTGAAGGCCTGGTTTGACAGGTCTGGGTGGTGAAGGCCTGGTTTGACAGGTCTGGGTGGTGAAGGCCTGGTTTGACAGGTCTGGGTGGTGAAGGCCTGGTTTGACAGGTCTGGGTGGTGAAGGCCTGGTTTGACAGGTCTGGGTGGTGAAGGCCTGGTTTGACAGGTCTGGGTGGTGAAGGCCTGGTTTGACAGGTCTGGGTGGTGAAGGCCTGGTTTGACAGGTCATGTGATGAAGGCCTGGTTTGACAGGTCATGTGATGAAGGCCTGGTTTGACAGGTCATGTGATGAAGGCCTGGTTTGACAGGTCTGGATGGTGAAGGCCTGGTTTGACAGGTCATGTGATGAAGGCCTGGTTTGACAGGTCATGTGATGAAGGCCATTTAGAGATGCTACTAATATCAAATACAACACCCCATGACCACCATGAAGGTGACAGGCATGATAAAGCACTATGCATCTTTTATGACCCACATTGCAACAGGGAACCTCAAAACCCTGTTAGACTGAAGAGGACGCACTAGAGGCAGGGTATGAGTGGCCAGCTGAACACTGCCTCAAGATTCTAGTCACCTGAAATGAAGTAGGATAACAGAGCAGTGGTCTTCCAAGTGGCTACGATAAGAAAAATAGCACTTAGGGGGAAAAAAACGATTCTGCATTCAACGAGGGCAATTTAACATTGCTATTCCCTTAAAACCATGTGTAGTCCATTTTATAAATAGGGATAATAGATTAAAATTGTTTTTTAAATCCCTTTGAATTCAGAAAACATGTTGGCAAGCAAGATGGTCAAATCAATATTCCACAGCAATATGGAAATCTCTGCTCCTACAGGGCTAGACAGCTGTAATCGTAGCCAAGAAGCAAGGAGATAAATGAAAATGAGTAAAGTAAACTACACAGCTAGCAGCTCAGTCTTCCGACTCCCTGAGCAGAAAGCAGCTCAGTCTTCCGACTCCCTGAGCAGAAAGCAGCTCAGTCTTCCGACTCCCTGAGCAGAAAGCAGCTCAGTCTTCCGACTCCCTGAGCAGAAAGCAGCTCAGTCTTCCGACTACCTGAGCAGAAAGCGGGTGTTTGTTGTGCGTCCCTCCCCCTCTCTCCAGGCACCAACGTGGCACTCTCCCTCTAGATGTGTCCCTCGTCTTTCCCACAGGAATGAACATCTGGACACAGCCAGGCCCAGCCTCAGCCAGGCCACATACGGCCGGCCTGTTACGGATACCATTATCCTGTGTGTGTGTATCCTGTGTGTGTTTTCTCTCCGTCTCCCCTCACAGGTGAAAATCATCACTCCCCAATCAGTCAACAATCCAATCAACAATCAGAAGACACACCTCCTCCTGTTTCCTACCCTATCACAGTTAATTTCCCTTGGTTTAAAAACCCCATCATTTGTTTGCTCTAGAGCTCAATCTCTTTGTAAATGCCGTGTTGGTAGATCTCTGTTCTTTATAGATTTCAGTAGCTCAATCTCTTTGTAAATGCCATGTTTGTAGATCTCTGTTCTTCGTAGATTTCAGTAGCTCAATCTATCTGTAAATGCCATGTATGTAGATCTCTCTGTTTCACTCTCTCTTTGCGTCTTAACCTCTTATTTTGTTTGAGCACCTCCAAATCACTTTGTCATCTCCTGTGAGTATTGTTTTTGCTTATGGTGTTTGCTGGTGGGAAAAGGGGGAAACCAAGACAAGTTGCCCATGGGCATACACTACCCGTAGGTGAACTTTGTTAAATACACTAGTTAGAACTGGGCGGACCACCCACTGTATTTTTGGTTAGTTAGTTAGCTGTTGTTAAAGTAGGCTAGTCTAGCTTAGGGGTGATTTTGCATATTTGTTGTTTATTTCCTTGGGTCCAGCTCAGCCCCTTTTCCTGCTCCCCCCATTACCGTGTGTTTATAAATAAACCCTGAGTTTGACGGTATTATTTCAGTTGTCGTGGTTATTTCATTCACACTTACTTTGCCACAACTATAATTTGCATGAGATATGTTACGGGTCTCATTACCATCCCCCCTAGACTGTCGGGCCAAAAGGGATTCGTAACACGGCCACTTCCTCACACGCATACAAAAGGTGAGAAAAAAGGCATGCCTTCGTAACAAACCATTCTTAAGCCTTGGGATGCGTAATGTTTAAGAAGCAGAATGGTTGTTCAACATGATCCAGGGATCTCAGTTCCTGCAGAGAGGTAGCTTAGCACATCTCTGGACTGTAATCTTTACCGTGACACTTATCATAGCCTTCATCAAGTGTCCTTTCATCTGGCACTTCAAAGCAGGGGGTTGACACCTCGCACACATGCAATGACTCAACCAGGCTCTAACCTACCCTTCACTTTGTACATGGTGTAAACAGAGGGGGGGGGGGGGGGGGGGGGTCTATTACATTAAGGATCCTCACATTAAGTGTTGTTCACATTGGCAGTTTTGAAATGACTCAAATCCCCCAAAAATTGCATCTCTGATTCAAATCGGTTATTTTTCCTGCAGTCTGAACTAGAGGTCGACCGATTATGATTTTTCAACGCCGATAACGATACCGATTATTGGAGGACCAAAAAATCCGATACTGATTAAATCGGCTGATTTAAAAAATAGATATTTGTAATAATGACAATTACAACAATACTGAATGAAAACTTAATATAATACATCAATAAAATCAATTTAGCCTCAAGTAGATAATGAAACATGTTCAATTTGGTTTAAATAATGCAAAAACAAAGTGTTGGAGAAGAAAGTAAAAGTGCAATATGTGCTATGTAAGAAAGCTAACGTTTCAGTTCCTTGCTCAGAACATGAGAACATATGAAAGCTGGTGGTTCCTTTTAACATGAGTCTTCACTATTCCCAGGTAAGACGTTTTAGGTTGTAGTTATTATAGGAATTATAGGACTATTTCCCTCTATACCATTTGTATTTCATTAACCTTTGACTATTGGATGTTCTTATAGGCACTTTAGTATTGCCAGTGTAACAGTATAGCTTCCGTCTCTCTCCTTGCACCTCCCTGGGCTCGAACCAGCAACACAACAGCCACCATCGAAGCAGCGTTACCCATGCAGAACAAGGGAAACAACCACCAAGGCTCATAGCGAGTGAAGTTTGAAACGCTATTAGCGTGCGCTAACTAGCCAGCCATTTCACTTCGGTTACACCAGCCTCATCTCGGGAGTTTATAGGTTTGAAGTCATAAACAGTGAAATGCTTGACGCACAACGAAGAGCTGCTGGCAAAACGCACGAAAGTGATGTTTGAATGAACGTTTACGCGCCTGCTTCTGCCTACCACCGCTCAGTCAGACACTTAGATACTTGTATGCTCAGTCAGATTATATGCAACGCAGGACATGCTAGATAATATCATCAACCATGTGTAGCTAACTAGTGATTATGATTGATTGTTTGTTATGAGATAAGTTTAATGCTAGCTAGCAACTTACCTTGGCTTGGCTTACTGCATTCGCGTAACAGGCAGTCAGTCTCCTTGTGGAGTGCAACAAGAGAGGCTGGTCATTATTGCGTTGGACTAGTTAACTCTAAGGTTGCAAGATTGAATCCCTCGTGCTGACAAGGTGAAAATCTGTCGTTCTGCCCCTGAACGAGGCAGTTAACCCACCGTTCCTAGGCCGTCATTGAAAATAAGAATGTGTTCTTTAACTGACTTGCTTAGTTAAATTAAAAAAGGTATAAAAATATATATATATATTTTTTTTTTATTAATTTAAAAAATATATATTGGCGTCCAAAAATACCGATTTCCGATTGTTATGTAAACTTGAAAATCGGCCCTAATTAAATCGGCCTTTCCAATTAATCGGTCGACCTCTAGTCTGAACCTACAGCCAAAAAGGCACATGGAATCTGATATTTCAAGCCACATTTCAAACCACCTTCATAGCCTGCACCACTGCACACACACCCGGCGTTGCTGTGACAACTAGCTTGGCCATGTCAGCTAATGACTGCTGTCTGAACACATACAAATCCTATTTGGTAACTTCTAACTTCCGCTTTGGACAATCAGTATTCCATAACTAATTTGAGCATTCAAGCCTTGTTCACACTGCAGGTTTAAGTATGATGTTACTGCATTGTAAATTCCGGACACTCGTCCTTCCTTGGCGCTCTGAGCGAGCATCCATCAGGACTTCTACTCAGGGTGTGTGTGGGCCTGTGATGGTCCATCTGCTCTGCAGTCATAACACTCATGGTCTTGATAGCTGGCTAATCATTAACTAATCAAGCCATGGACATTAATAGTGGCAGGCATCATTGGCCATCTGATACCCAGAGCAGTGTCCAGGAAAACAGTCGGTGAAACAAGACCTGAGACCTTACGCGCACACGCATGCACACCAACCAATCACACAGCCAGCTCAGTTCTGATTCAGAACATAGATCCCTGAGTCAACCAGTCACACAGGCAGCTCAGTTCTGATTCAGAACATAGATCCCTGAGTCAACCAGTCAGCTCAGTTCTGATTCAGAACATAGATCCCTGAGTCAACCAGTCAGCTCAGTTCTGATTCAGAACATAGATCCCTGAGTCAACCAGTCACACAGCCAGCTCAGTTCTGATTCAGAACATAGATCCCTGAGTGGGTTGAGCTGAAGATCTAAACAGAAGTTTTAGAGCGTCAGTAGACTCTTCAGTCCATCACATACTCTGAAGGAATGGACACTCCCATCATTGCACACCTTCCCATTTCAAGTGATTTGACTGTCATATTCATAGAAAAACCAACACAAAAAGGAAAACAGCTGAGAAATTACACATCCAGCACGAAGACAGATCTGACATTTACTGTGGAACGTTGAAAGAACGAATCAAAGCAAAGCATTCCAGGGTCTGCTTCCTGTATCATGGAAGAAAAGACTGAGCTAAAACCTTGACGCAATTAAGGTGTCAGCATGTTTAAGTTCGGCTGGCGGCTCGCCGAAAGTGTGCTCCCTTAAAAAGACGTTCTCCTGAAAAACAAGAAAAATATCTGAAATGGTACTGTTTGGCCATTCTGAGATGCTGTAGTGAGTACACTTCCTCAAAAGTCAGAATTAATCAAAGATAACAAGAACTCTATAATTGATGTTTTTGACGAGGAAATCTTAGTCACGCAACTTTACATGAAGATGTTTGGTGCAGTATTTCAATTTTAAAAAGTTGCAAGAAAACGAGTCATCTCTCATTGAATGACAAAGACTTTAGTGAAGAATCCCTACTGCTGACCAATCACCAACGAAGGGGCGTAGACTTCAGTGAAGAATCCCTACTGCTGACCAATCACCAACGAAGGGGCGTAGACTTCAGCTACCAACGTCGTCGTCTCCAGAAAAACAATGTGAACAACCAAACACAAACCTTACCGAAGTCGAAAACAAACACGTCCCAAAATGTCCTCATAATCTATAGAAACTCACCCCAACTGTTTTGGCTGGGGGACGCATGCGGACCCCTTTAGAGCTCCTTGATTCATTAGAATAATACAGGGTGGCTGCCTGTATGTTTGTGTAAACAAATACTAGGAAGGCATGAGTCTGTACACCATGTCAGACTCAACACTAATGTATATGAAGATCACAAGCTGCTTCCCTGACAACACTTCAAAAGGCTGAGGCAACAAAGCTGAATTCTAAATGAGCACAGAGAGAGAGAGAGAGAGAGAGCTGGAACACTGAACTACACAATATTTAATCTGGCATCCGATGAAGATGGAAAAGAAAGTGCCTCTTACCAGGCTAATTTCCATTCTGCATAAAATATTGCAGGTTAAATAATAGATGCACACTTGAAAGGGAAATGGAATCTCTCTCATTTCTGATTTATAACAGTCTGTCAGAAATGCTGCTCGTAAAAATCAGGATGGACCAAGAACATCTTCATGCGGACCGGCAAATACAACATCACAAAGCAATATTTAGATTAGAATATGCAAGACTACTACACATGGGTGGGAAACGGAGACATTATTAAGACTCAGGTCTCCAATTTGGTTTGTATAGAGCAACGCAGCTTCTATTTATATCACAGCTGACAGGATTCTCTTCAGCAGTCTCTGGAAGCACACTGGGAGTATCACGCCAACACAATAACCCTGGCTGATGGGGATAATTAGGCCCTAAATCCTGAGATGGCTACTGCAGAACTACACACCCCTAATATCCTGCTCCGCTCCCCCCCCCCCCCCCCATTCTCAAATCTCCAAACATGAGCGGAATCTTCACAGTGGATTTAGTGAACAAAGAGGGTTTCAGGGGCCCTGCGTCACACGCTGAGAGATGCGTTGTGGCTGTCACAAGCTCTCAGGGATATAGTCAGTATATTTCAGAGTTTTTACCCAGGCTTTGCATATAATTTGGTGGTCCTCTCTCCCCACGAATGTGGCTCTGCCATGGTCCTCCGTCTCCTCCGTGGATTCCACCCCGATCGAAGCAGTCGTTTTCTACCGCTTCTCTGTCCTTCTCTACTCCTCCATCCCTTTCTCAGCTGGTGTCTTACTGTGAGTAGTACATCCTGTCCCTGTCACAATATCCCGCTGGCAGCATCACAAGTCATTGATCTATTTTAGACAAACCAACAAGCCCCCCCCCCCCCGCCATACTGTGAAGACGATGACAGAAGAGTAGGAATCCTTCACTGTTTCCCCATTTACTCACAACATTTCAACCCCGCTAATGTGGGGTTAAAAGACAGATCAGTGAGAAGTGGCAGGCAGAGGCGATAAAACCAAAACAGGCTCTAGGGAGGCAGTGGGAGGCAGGGAGTGAGCGCTGAGCGACAGGGGAGCCCAGACTGCAGCTTCTCTGTAAGTACCTCTCAGGCTCTCTGGCGCCAAACAAACAAGCAGGAGAGAAAGGCAGGAAGGGCAGGCTGCAGCACAGGCAGGCTGAGATGAGAGTAAATAAAAAAACTGGACACAGTTTGACAGAGCAGCATAAACAGCCCTAGAGGGCAGATCCTCCCAGAGTGTCATCTCTGAAGACTGAGTGTTCATATCCCGGATGAACTCAGAAAACATATCTTGAAATAGAAGATAAACAAGTAGGATAGAGGTCCTAAACTGTCCACACACACACACACACACACACACCTGTTTGCAAAAACTCACAGCTCTGAATCCAGACGAAGTGTCAATGGTCGACGGAGTCTCAGCTAAACGTGTCCCTCCTGTCAGACCAGGGGGAACTTGTTGCACTGACACCCCTCCTCCTGTCAGACCAGGGGGAACTTGTTGCACTGACACCCCTCCTCCTGTCAGACCAGGGGGAACTTGTTGCACTGACACCCCTCCTCCTGTCAGACCAGGGGGAACTTGTTGCACTGACACCCCTCCTCCTGTCAGACCAGGGGGAACTTGTTGCACTGACACCCCTCCTCCTGTCAGACCAGGGGGAACTTGTTGCACTGACACCCCTCCTCCTGTCAGACCAGGGGGAACTTGTTGCACTGACACCCCTCCTCCTGTCAGACTAGGGGGAACTTGTTGCACTGACACCCCTCCTCCTGCACTAAGAGGGGGTCACTTCTAGGGACACTTATCAAGACAAGAGACTGGAGGACAATGACGCGAGCGTCTGTAGGGCGTGAGGCCGCGGTGCTGTCTGAGGAGAGCGACAGAGCTTTCTAGAAGCAGTGCGACCCCGGTGTCTGAGAGGCTGAGACCAGCTGCCTCCGCATAAAGACAAGGCTCACATCCTCAGCACCTTGTTGGTTTTCTGAAAAGGCCACCAACTAGTTTGGAATATTAAACAGTTAAGCCTGTGGAAATCAAAAGGACTTGAAAAGAGAGTGAGGGCTTGAAAAAGCTTTCGGGTGATATCGCTCCATCTCTTCCAAGGCTTGCTGATATGACAGAGCCAACCAATTAAAAGGCAGGGAAGAAAGGGCTCCCAAAACAGGAGGAGGATCATTCTTTGCCCATCTTATCCTGACACATGATATTATTCCTCAATCAAAGGCTTGGCTTTTCAATATCAACAGTTCTGATTCAGAGAGAGAGAAGTGGTGGGGGAAAGAGTGAAACAGACTGCCAGAGGAAGAGGAAGAGAGTGGGAAGTGGTGGGGGAAAGAGTGAAACAGACTGCCAGAGAGAGAGGAAGAGAGTGGGAAGTGGTGGGAGAAAGAGTGAAACAGACTGCCAGAGGAAGAGGAAGAGAGTGGGAAGTGGTGGGGGAAAGAGTGAAACAGACTGCCAGAGGAAGAGGAAGAGAGTGGGAAGTGGTGGGGGAAAGAGTGAAACAGACTGCCAGAGGAAGAGGAAGAGAGTGGGAAGTGGTGGGGGAAAGAGTGAAACAGACTGCCAGAGAGAGAGGAAGAGAGTGGGAAGTGGTGGGGGAAAGAGTGAAACAGACTGGAAGAGGAAGAGAGTGGGAAGTGGTGGGGGAAAGAGTGAAACAGACTGCCAGAGGAAGAGAGTGGGAAGTGGTGGGAGAAAGAGTGAAACAGACTGCCAGAGGAAGAGGAAGAGAGTGGGAAGTGGTGGGGGAAAGAGTGAAACAGACTGCCAGAGGAAGAGAGTGGGAAGTGGTGGGAGAAAGAGTGAAACAGGCTGCCAGAGAGAGAGGAAGAGAGTGGGAAGTGGTGGGGGAAAGAGTGAAAGACTGCCAGAGAGAGAGGAAGAGAGTGGGAAGTGGTGGGGGAAAGAGTGAAACAGACTGCCAGAGAGAGAGGAAGAGAGTGGGAAGTGGTGGGGGAAAGAGTGAAAGACTGCCAGAGAGAGAGGAAGAGAGTGGGAAGTGGTGGGAGAAAGAGTGAAAGACTGCCAGAGAGAGAGGAAGAGAGTGGGAAGTGGTGGGGGAAAGAGTGAAACAGACTGCCAGAGAGAGAGGAAGAGAGTGGGAAGTGGTGGGAGAAAGAGTGAAAGACTGCCAGAGAGAGAGGAAGAGAGTGGGAAGTGGTGGGGGAAAGAGTGAAACAGACTGCCAGAGGAAGAGGAAGAGAGTGGGAAGTGGTGGGGGAAAGAGTGAAACAGACTGCCAGAGGAAGAGAGTGGGAAGTGGTGGGAGAAAGAGTGAAAGACTGCCAGAGAGAGAGGAAGAGAGTGGGAAGTGGTGGGGGAAAGAGTGAAACAGACTGCCAGAGAGAGAGGAAGAGAGTGGGAAGTGGTGGGGGAAAGAGAGAAAGACTGCCAGAGAGAGAGGAAGAGAGTGGGAAGTGGTGGGGGAAAGAGTGAAACAGACTGCCAGAGGAAGAGAGTGGGAAGTAGTGGGGGAAAGAGTGAAAGACTGCCAGAGAGAGAGGAAGAGAGTGGGAAGTGGTGGGGGAAAGAGTGAAACAGACTGCCAGAGGAAGAGGAAGAGAGTGGGAAGTGGTGGGGGAAAGAGTGAAAGACTGCCAGAGAGAGAGGAAGAGAGTGGGAAGTGGTGGGAGAAAGAGTGAAACAGACTGCCAGAGGAAAAGGAAGAGAGTGGGAAGTGGTGGGGGAAAGAGTGAAACAGACTGCCAGAGAGAGAGTAAGAGAGTGGGAAGTGGTGGGAGAAATAGTGAAACAGAGACTGCCAGAGGAAGAGGAAGAGAGTGGGAAGTGGTGGGGGAAAGAGTGAAACAGACTGCCAGAGAGAGTGGAAGAGAGTGGGAAGTGGTGGGGGAAAGAGTGAAACAGACAGCCAGAGAGAGTGGGAAGTGGGACACCAGGAGGGGATTCAGAACATTGGTCATTCTCCTTCAATAGATCTGAGACACACTGCTTGACACTGATCTCCAGTATGAGGCCAGAATGTAATACTGAAGGCCATCTTCCTGACAGTAACCTCCTAATACAAGTCTTCAACTACAGCGTGGTGTGTTGGGGCCCATATCAGAGTCGACTACTGTAGGCTACACACTACTGCTACCAAGGCACGCCGAATACCACAAATAGCTGTCCTTTTATTGCATTCCTAACCAAGCACTCCACCCTATATTCTAACCTTGAGGACAGAAAGGCGTCGGCCAGAGAGTGGAGGACGGAGATGGAGAGATATTGGCCTGTGAAAGGGAGGAGGAGGGCAGAGGCGTCGGCCAGAGAGAGGAGGACAGACATGCCTCTTCACTCTGGGGGAACTGGAAGGTCAGGGGCCTGATGAAATGATTAGATCAACAATGGTCAAGGCAGCAGAGATGACAGCAGCAGAGCACGGCCCTTTAAACAGAGTTTACAACTGGGACGGGTACCAAGGGTTTCCGTTGGGTGATGGCCTTAGCAAACATGTTGATTCAATAAGACTAACCCACTTGGATAACTAGTAGCACCTCAGATAAATGACTGTATTCGGCGCATGTGACTAATAAAAATGTGATATATAGCCTGTCTGACTTAGTACTTCTCATGTATCCTGTATTAACCTGGAACTTCAGAGAGGTTATCCACAGTTCAAAATAAACTAAGTAGACCTGAGCTCATAAGAAAAGCTAATTCAGAGTTCAATATGCAAGGCCCGTAATCTCACCATGCTTAGGAATTCTACAAAAATGTCAGTATTCACATGGAGGCTTGCCAGTAAAACGGTTCAATGTATCTGTAGATTGAGTGAGCGAGAACAGAACTGCCTTGGGGGGGGAATTTAAAAACCTGAGAGATGTACCCCTTCAAACTTCACCTTGTGTACATAGCCTCAGTCTTAGCTCTCTCACTTCTCAGAACATTGGCATTAAAAGCCAACACCTGCCTTGACACACCGAACCCTTAAGCAACAGGCTGAATTTTTCAGATTTCTAAGCTCTCCGCTGAAAATCCTATTTTCTCATCTCAAAACGAGTGCGGTGGCAGGTAATGGTGTGAAACGAACAAATTATTAAAAAGTAAACCCTATCGTTTGAAAAATGACAAAAGCAGCGTGGTTTCACTTGGTGACAAATGTATTGATTTTTTTACAAACAGGCGCCTACGGGGTTGGACATGATGCTGTGCCAGGTCATTTCCACACCTCCTCCAGACGGGGAGGGGGGGAGAGAGCTGAGGATAGAGTCAAATCTGTCATCACTGACAGGGCTTTGTTTGAACTGGCTGGTTGGCAAGGGAGTAGTACAATGTTACCAGGGCTAGCTAGTCAGAGGGCAATAAGACAGAATGGAGAAGAGGAGAGGCAAAGATGAGGAGAGGCAGAGATGAGAGGAGAATGACCTTGTTGGTGAGGTGAGATGATATTTACTCAGCTGCTCCTCACATTAGGAGCGCTACAGAAAGTCAGGATTCACTGACTTTCTACTGCAGATGCAGACCTACTGCAGATGCAGACCTACTGCAGATGCACAGACCTACTGCAGATGCACAGACCTACTGCAGATGCACAGACCTACTGCAGATGCAGACCTACTGCAGATGCACAGACATCAGCAACGTTCATAAAGGAGGAAGATAGACCATAGACGTCACCAAAAAGGTGAGATGCACACATTTACTGTAGCACGTGACCATGACTCAAAATGACTGGCACAGGTTTTCTGAGTGCCACAGATGGGGATTATATAAAGCAGGAGGTACGTTGTTATTAGAGATGACATATGGCAAGTTCTCACATGCCATATACATTGCAGAAATGGTGTGAGTAGAACACTCCCAAATACCTCCACTGGAAAGCAGGCCAGAAATTGCAGGGGTCTGGATTTTCTGGCATATCGGCTCTAAAGCTCAGTAAACTCCAGCAGAATGCTTTTAGGGCGGAGGATTACATGAAATGAATAACTACATATGGACTTCTAAAAACCTCTTTATAAATATTAATGGGGAAGAAGATCAAAAGTAGAAAAGCTGGGAGTCAATAATCACCCCAAAGCTTGTTGTTGTTGCCAAAGCTGCAACGATGCCTAGCCTGCAGAAACATTCTCAGAACTTTACCAGCACACCGCTACGACACCTAGCCTGCAGAAACCCTCTCAGAACTTTACCAGCACACCGCCACGACACCTAGCCTGCAGAAACCCTCTCAGAACTTTACCAGCACACCACTACGACACCTAGCAGAAACACTCTCAGAACTTTACCAGCACACCGCTACGACGCCTAGCCTGCAGAAACACTCTCAGAACTTTACCAGCACACGGCTACGATGCCTAGCCTGCAGAAACACTCTCAGAACTTTACAAACACACTAGCTCTTCAATTACAGAGGATCTCTTTTCAAGCTCAACCTGGCCTGACCTCTACCTGGCACCGACCGCCTCCAACTGAAAACCTCTTAGTGAGGCTTCTGAGCGCCTCTGTGGCCATGTGGTGGTGGGTCCCTATGTTGGAATATTCCACTGAGGCAGAATGAAAGGTGCTGCAGTCTGGCTTTGGTGTGGAGAAGATGAAAGGGAGGTAGAGGATGAAGAGCCCAGCTTTCAGGGGTGACGTCACGTGGGTGGATCAGTCCTCAGTCATGGCGGTGAGGAGCATTAAGATATGGCTGTGCTACAACCTGCCACTGAAAAGCTGGTTGTCATTTGCTACAATAAAAATGGTTGCTTCACCTTTGAAGGCTATTGTCATAACAACCTTGAAGGCTTTCGATCTAAAAGATAAAACGCATGAAATGAACATCTTGGTTCCAGCGAGACGTGTTCAAAGATCTCTCTTGATGTTCTTTGATGTGCAGCCTTGTAATTGAAAGCACATCCAAATATTTTCTCCTCAGTAGCAACAAGGTAACAATCATTAACAAGGTAACAAATGATCAGCTAGTCCTGGTGTTTGTCTTCCTCAAAGGAAGGGAGGGGCTGTATGCTACCGTTAGCCCACCCTGGCCGCTACCGTTAGCCCACCCTGGCCGCTACCGTTAGCCCACCCTGGCCGCTACCGTTAGCCCACCCTGGCCGCTGGCTTCACAACAAGTTACAGCCTATAACTAGCAATACATACAATACAATACAAGCAAGCACTTTCCAGGGTGTGTGCACTCTGAACAGGCGCTCAAAGAAAACCTGCAATGGAGGAGAGATCACTTCCCTTCAGGCTTTTATCTCTGGACTGTCAAGTTTACAAAGACCTACTTGGGGAAAAAGCCAACCAACTACCTTCTGTTTGTTCCAGAATAACACCAATAATGTTTCCCCACTCCATTCTATTCTTTTCCTTGCAATAAACACCAACCATCCTTCCTTTGGAAGTCATTTCTTATCAGAATAGTACAATCTCAGGAGAGAGTTACATCATTTCAAATCAAATTGTGTTGGTCACATACACATGGTTAGCAGAACCTATTGCGAGTGTAGCAAAGTTAATGTGATTCTAGTTCCGACAATGCAGCATAAAAGATTAAAAATAAAATAAATGAAATAGGAAACGTAGCACTGAGGACTAGAAGTGAGGCAGCCCTCTGTCAGCGCCATCTTTAGGTTGGATACATATTCTGAAGAAAACAAAGCTGTTATAGATCATTGGCCCGATTCCTCAGCACATGAGATCTGATAGTGGTGACAGGTCTTACATGGGGCCAATGGAGCTGAAGACATCACAGCATTTTGAGCAGTGTGAAGTGTGTGAAAACATCAAACGTGTGAGGTATGTGGGTGTGTACTGAATGTGCACGGTTTAATAGACAGGTTGGTTGTTTAGCAACAAAACCAGACGGGGTCCGGGGACAACACAGACGGGGTCCGGGGACAACACAGACGGGGTAAGGGGACAACACAGACGGGGTAAGGGGACAACACAGACGGGGTCCGGGGACAACACAGACGGGGTCCGGGGACAACACAGACGGGGTCCGGGGACAACACAGACGGGGTCCGGGGACAACACAGACGGGGTCCGGGGACAACACAGACGGGGTCCGGGGACAACACAGACGGGGTCCGGGGACAACACAGACGGGGTAAGGGGGCCAAACCAGACGGGGTCCGGGGACAACACAGACGGGGTCCGGGGACAACACAGACGGGGTCCGGGGACAACACAGACGGGGTCCGGGGACAACACAGACGGGGTCCGGGGACAACACAGACGGGGTCCGGGGACAACACAGACGGGGTCCGGGGACAACACAGACGGGGTCCGGGGACAACACAGACGGGGTCCGGGGACAACACAGACGGGGTCCGGGGACAACACAGACGGGGTAAGGGGACAACACAGACGGGGTAAGGGGGCTAAACTAGACGGGGTAAGGGGACAACACAGACGGGGTAAGGGGGCTAAACTAGACGGGGTCCGGGGACAACACAGACGGGGTAAGGGGGCTAAACTAGACGGGGTAAGGGGACAACACAGACGGGGTAAGGGGGCTAAATTAGACGGGGTCCGGGGACAACACAGACGGGTAAGGGGGCTAAACTAGACGGGGTCCGGGGACAACACAGACGGGGTAAGGGGGCTAAACTAGACGGGGTCCGGGGAAAACACAGACGGGGTAAGGGGGCTAAACTAGACGGGGGTCGAAACAGACGGGGTAAGGGGGCCAAACCAGACGGGGTCCGGGGACAACACAGACGGGGTCCGGGGACAACACAGACGGGGTAAGGGGGCTAAACTAGACGGGGGTCGAAACAGACGGGGTAAGGGGGCCAAACCAGACGGGGTCCGGGGACAACACAGACGGGGTCCGGGGACAACACAGACGGGGTCCGGGGACAACACAGACGGGGTAAGGGGGCTAAACTAGACGGGGTCGAAACAGACGGGGTAAGGGGGCCAAACCAGACGGGGTCCGGGGACAACACAGACGGGGTAAGGGGGCTAAACTAGACGGGGGTCGAAACAGACGGGGTACTGTCATAAACATAAAGCTCCTGGCTACTATCCAATCAAAGCCATGTTCACAATATCCCACCACTGGTTAGCCACCATTGGCTTAAAAAGCCAAACATAATACCTGGCAATTAATTTCCAGCAATATTGCCCATCTGGTGCGCGTGTTTGTCCATCCCTCCGTATTTAGCCTGTTAGCGGTGCTAATGATAACAGTCTGGTGGGTAGAGTAGACAAAGACTTTCCCCAAAAACCTTCTCAATGAAAATGTTAACTGCAGAGTAGGCTTACCTGACAGAACTAGAAATCATTATTTGATTAAATTGGGAGTCCATTGTTTTGCAAACTATGACATGTGCTGCAGCAGTATGCCTAAGAGGTGAAACAAAACACTAGACTGACATTTCTCATTCTAGATGGACAACTAAAGGGGAATTAGACAAATTAAAAATGTGTTAAGCATTGAAATGTACTCAGAACATATGGCTGGGAGATATCATTTTTTGTCTATCAAAATGTCTCTGACGGTATTGTATGTTTTTCAATAATAAAAGTTCTAAATATGCTTTTTCAGTAGTTCATAACCTTAGCGTGATAAGACAAATGTGATTTCAAAATGGGTCTTTCTCCATTTATACTGTTCAACCCAACAAAAATGATTCAGCATTTTCCGCACTTATCAATGCCACACTGTGCCATGCAGCATGATAAAGGCATAAAATATAGGCCTAGTTAATTGGTGAACTGTTGGAATCATGAAAATATAATGATGATTCTAATTCTATAGTTGGAATATAGTGGGCAGCACCTTGAATACATTGCTGTTTGACAATAAATGAATACACCAGGGAGGAATGATTGCCAAGTTAAGAACCAAACGTGTTGGTGGGTTAAATGTGGTATACTGCCCGGCCCTATCAGAACATCAATTAATACTGCCCAGACCTATCAGAACATCAATTAATACTGCCCAGACCTATCAGAACATCAATTAATACTGCCCGGCCCTATCAGAACATCAATTAATACTGCCCGGCCCTATCAGAACATCAATTAATACTGCCCGGCCCTATCAGAACATCAATTAATACTGCCCGGCCCTATCAGAACATCAATTAATACTGCCCGGCCCTATCAGAACATCAATTAATACTGCCCGGCCCTATCAGAACATCAATTAATACTGCCCGGCCCTATCAGAACATCAATTAATACTGCCCAGACCTATCAGAACATCAATTAATACTGCCCAGACCTATCAGAACATCAATTAATACTGCCCAGACCTATCAGAACATCAATTAGCTGTTTCTCTGGGATTGACTGTAGTAGAGTCAAATAAATAAATACAGAAAACAGATTTTTAGTACAGAAAACAGCATTTGGGAAAATACAAGTCACGCCAAATACTGTTTATCAACCATTATTTGACCGGGTATATTCACAGAAAACACAGTGTACACCAAGGACCTGAAGACAAGTTGCAGTGTAGAGGAGAAGCTATAAAAAACAAATAAGTAATACTAACTCGCGACAAAATAAATGAAGTAGCTCTCATGCTAGAAAAAAGGTTTACAGGCCCCTGGCTTAGATTGTTGACATTTGCACAATGAGCACTTCTCAAATATATTGTTACAGCTGTTGGTTAGCTAGTGAATTTGCCACATTAGCAGACGTGAAATCAATAAAAACATCTCAAAACAAGACCTTGCATCAAGCACAAGATAAAACTAGCTGAAACAAGCCACCTACGATTCCCCACATGCCAGGATGTATTTTCCTCTCCCTCTTCATTGCTGCTAGCCATCTGCACATCCAGAATCACAACACACTGACTTCTGCCACATTGAAGCGTGCACATCGTTTTCCTGACGTTGTCAACTAACCCGTCTATAGCCAATTGTGGAACACCACTGTTCAGTTAAGTCCCCCCAAAAAGACTACGTTTCAGGAGGTGCGATCTCCACACCATGTAAAAAGAGGACGAGGAAAGGCGGCCAGCTGATTGGTTCGGTTCTATTCCTCTGTGTGCTCTGCATCAAATCGGATGATAAAACGGTGTCTCTCTCAAGACTGCTTCATCAGTCTGGGGGACACCCCTCACCTCAAAGGCTGTTGAGGGAGGGGCCGTTGTGGAGGACGCGATGGAAGAGCTAAAGAAAGTGCTGATGGAGGAGCTGGCCTGTCCACGGCCAAACAAAACAGACTCACCGGGTCTCCAAGGCCAAGGTTGCTCTTATCTGTCCAAAGGGGAAAACTTCATTTGCGAGACCAATCGTGTGTGAGTGTGGCTTGAGGCATCCAGGGAGGGAAATCATTTTATCCTGGGAGAGGAGGAAGTCAGACCGCCAGTTTGTATCCAGGCACTGGCTTGTAAAGGCAGCTATTAGAACTATTTAACGAGGCATCATTTCAGACTCTACGGTAGGAGGAGTGGGTGGTGCTCGTGGCGGTGGAGGGAAAATGGCTGCCCAGGGACATTTTATTATACTGGCTCCATGTGTTATCAAATGGATGAAAAATAATTGCGTCGTTATTCATACTTATGAAGCCCTACCGCTGTCCTTCCCATGACTCTGGTCATATTTGCATAAGCGCTTTCCTCGCTTAAGAGAAACATCAAGGAGTCGCTGCAAATAATGCCAACACAACCTTCTGATAATGACTATCCTAACACTATTGATATTGAGCAATGGTCTGCATATGTAAAGTATTAGTAGTTTAGTGATGAGCGAATGTCATTAAAACCTACGTCAAATAAAGTTCAACCAAAGATATTAAAACAAGAGACACTAAGCGATGTTTACAATCAGTGATGGCTTCTCAGGATGTTTAGCATTCCGTTATGGATTTAACATAGGCACGTACAGGCTAATAGACCGTGTGTGGAGGAGAGGATGGCCGTCATGTGGTTTAGGCAAAAGCACTCTTCCACGTTGTTTCTGGATGACTGGAGGTTTTTAATATATCGCCCCTGACAACCTGCTGCTTGAAGGGTGCTAAAGGTCGAGGCAGGAGTTCCCGGTGGCAGGAAGTGAGCTAAAGGACTGGGGAGGATCTGTCGCTATCACTACCATGCACTAGGGATGTGACAAATGGAAAAACACGAGTTTGTAGTGATGCCTCTAGCAGTGTCTTAGACCGCAGTGCCACTCGGGAGACACAAAATGTGATTTTAAACCTAATCCTAACCTGAATCATCGGCATCGTTAACAGTTGGAAAAATGGCAGAGAGAGGCAGGCGACGACAGGCAAAGTCCTGTATGGCAACACCTTGAGAAGGTAAATGGAAAGGAAAGGCAGCAAACTTTGCCAGGTGGAACTGAGGTACAGTAATGCTTAACAATCTGAAAGGAAGACACCCCAAAAACAGAAATAAATCCCCCTCCGCCACATCCCTAGTGCATGGTAGCGATAGAGATAGATCCTCCCCAGTCGTACATGGTAGCGATAGAGACAGATCCTCCCAGTCGTACATGGTAGCGATAGAGACAGATCCTCCCCAGTCGTACATGGTAGCGATAGTTCAGACTATGCTACGGTAAAAACGTTATGGGTTAGGTATTTTTGACGTTTTAACACTCACGTCCCTACCATGCACGACCTCTCCAGACACCCGCCTCAACCCTGAACAGGCTAACAGCAGCAGCCATTTACAGATGGCCTACTTTATCCACTTGTTGACATGGTTGTCATTTTACAAGATAACAGGCAACATTGACAGGGAGAAGATTTCAAACAATGAAAGCTTTTCCTTTTCTGCGCTGGCTTGTCCAGGTATCATTTCAATCTGAGCATGAATAGAGAATGATGGAACATGTGTAGGTCTAGACCTACTCCTCTCATTGGCTGTTGTCTAGACCTACTCCTCTCATTGGCTGTTGTCTAGACCTACTCCTCTCATTGGCTGTTGTCTAGACCTACTCCTCTCATTGGCTGTTGTCTAGACCTACTCCTCTCATTGGCTGTTGTCTAGACCTTTTCCCACACAGCCTTATTCTAAAATGGATTTAAAAAAACATTCCTCAATATATTCACACACACACACACACACACACACACAATACCCCATAATTACAAAGCAAAATATGGTTAGACATTTTTTCAAATGTATTAAAAACACTGAAATATCACATTTACATAAATATGCAGACCCTTTACTCAGTACTTTGTTAAAGCACATTTGGCAGCGATTACAGCCTCGTTTCTTCTTGGGTATGATGCTACAAGCTTGACACACCTGTATCTGGGGAGTGTCTCCCATTCTACTCTGCAGATCCTCTCAAGCTCTGTCAGGTTGGATGGGGAGCGTCGCTGCACAGCTATTTTCAGGTCTCTCCAGACATGTTCGAGCGGGTTCAAGTTCAGGCTACGGCTGAGGCACTGAAGAACATTGAGACTTGTCTGTGTGCTTGAGGTCGTTGTCCTGTTGGAAGGTGAACCTTTGCCCCAGTCTGAGGTCCTGAGCGCTCCGGAACAGATTTTCATCAAGGATCTCTGTACTTTGCCTTGATCCTGACTTATCTCCCAGTCCTTGCCGCTGAAAAACATCCCTACAGCATGAGGCTGCCACCACCATGCTTCACCGGATGGATGGTGCCAGGTTTCCTCCAGATGTGAATCTTGCAATTCAGGCCAAAGTGTTCCATCTTGGTTTCATCAGACCAGAGAATCTTGTTTCTCCTGGTATGAGAGTCTTTTAGGCCCCTTTTGGCAAACCCAAAACGGGCTGTCATGTGCCTTTTAGTGAGGAGTGGCTTCCGTCTAGCCACTCTACCATAAAGGCCTGATTGGTGGAGTGCTGCAGAGATGGTCATCCTTCTGGAAGGTTGTCCCATCTCCACAGAGGAACTCTGGAGCTCTGTCAGTGACCATCAGGTTCTTGGTCACCTCCCTGACCAAGGCCCTTGTCCCCTGATTGCTGAGTTTGTCCAGACACTAGGAATTGTCTTGGTGGTTCCAAACTTCTTCCTGTCCCTCAACACAATCCTGTCTCAGAGTTCTATGGACAATTCCTTCGACCACATGGCTTGGTTTTTGCTCTGACATGCACTGTCAACTGTTGGACCTTATATAGACATTTGCGTGCCTTTCCAAATCATGTCCAATCAATTGAATTTACTACAGGTGGACTCCAATCAAGTTGTAGATACATCAAGGATTATCAATGTAAACAGGATGCACCAGAGCTCAATTTTGAGTTTCATAGCAAAGGGTCTGAATACTTAAGGTATTTGTGTGTCCTATTTCTATTTTTAATACACCAGCAAACCTGGTTTTCACTTTATTATTATGGGGTATTGTACATAGACTGTTTAAATTATATATTTTTCTCACCAATTCCAGAACAGGGCTGTAAATGTAACAAAATGTGGAAAACGTCAAGGGGTCTGAATACTTTCCCAATGCACTGTACTCCTCCCATTGGCTGTTGTCAAAACAGCAACAATACCAAGAACAGGCTAGACAAACATGGTTTTCCACTTAATGCCAACAACCGTTCTACGCTCCAATCCATTCTCCTATCATTGTTTGAACAACTGAAAGACAGAAAATGGAGATCAGAACCGAGTGAAAACAAAGTACAAGGCCCTCAGCCATTTAGTATGACATGAGGGTCATATGGACCTCTGTTGACACTCCGGAACACCCCTCTATACATTCAGCTGAATGGGCTCCATGGACTCCTAAACAGACGGTGCCAGTGCCTGAGAGGACCAAGGCAGCAGTGTGACTCCACCGGCCAACACCACAGTGTGTGTCTGTGTGGGCGTGTGTCCATAGCCACTACTCCTCATGCCAGTGTCCGTCATAGCAGACCACAGGACAACAGGGAGAGTGGCAAGCTTTCCATTGGCTCAGCAGCAGCCAACCAGATATTACCAATCCTCAGAGAGAGCACCCCCACCTTAGTCCCTGTGAGCCTGTCTGGACATTCAGGCTATTGCACTGGCACCGACCAGGAAGTCTGGCCCCGAAGGCAGCACAAACACATTTTTCTAAAAGCCCCCTCCATTCACTACTGGCCATAATGAGAGTACAGTGAATAATAGGATGGGAATACAACTCCATCTCTGTTGGTCTTGGTGCCGGGGTGCTGAAGCCAGCTCTTTGTTGATGTGGCTGCTGGGGCTGCCGGGGAAGGGGGGGGGGGCGTCTGAGGATTAGAGCACCGGGGTCGGGGAGCATTAGTGCCGTCTGGTTTAGGACTGAACTGGGCCATGGTCAACGGTGCCCTGAGGGGCCCCAGCGAGGGGGTCAATGAGACTACCCCATACAGACAGCAGTGGTAACAGTGACACCACATTTCCAAGAGCCAGTACTCAGTCAGAAAAAAAATGGCATTAGGGATAACAAGTGATGTTTGAAAGAGGAAATAGTCTGTCTCACAAAGTTGTGTAATACGTTGTATTTCACCAACACCCATGATAATAGCAAAATGAGCAATGTCCACATTTAGGCTACTCCATGGTAATATTTAGGAAGACAACATACAGCACAGTTATAAAAAGGAACCATTCAGTACAAAATATATAGAAATTATTGGACAGCTGTTTGAATTAATGAGGCACTCAATGATGCATGGTCACTATCACACTGAATCAGCTGACTATGCGATGTTGCACCATGTCATCATGAGCCCCAGTTAAAATCACCGAGCACTGTTCAAAAATGTTAAACAGCATGAATCACCCATTAAATCAACATTGAAATGTGATATGAATGCCCATTGACTACTCAGAAACCACTCAGAAAACAGAAGTCTGTGGGTGAAAGTGTCTAGTTTTTCAAGCCCGTATTTTCTCTCAGATGAGACAATAGTGGCCTAGCCCTTCCTGACATCTCTTGGCTTCCAGAAGCTCTGCTGTCATTCCGGGGTGACAAAGTGGCCCTAAAGCAAAAGGGCCTCAACAGAAAGACCATTGTACAATGAAGTGGCGAGATGGGGAGTCATCCACACTTGAAATCAGGACATGGGAGTCTTTTCCACAGTTTGAATGCTTCAGTTAAAAACAGAGCACACTGAAGACATCATGAGCACTTTGAAAAACACTTCCCCTCGTCTTTTCTGCATCAGTCATGTATTTATTAACTACTCTTCTACAAGCTATTGGAAACTGGAGCCATGTGTCATGGGGAGGCATCAAATTAACTATCAATAGGGATTGTCACACCCCCACTGTGACTCGACAAATGAACTGACTGGGGAACTCTTACGGAAACCATCCACAGCAAACAGATCTCGCCTCACGCTAAATTCCAACCCCTCAAATGTATCCACTCCTCAAGAACAGGGTAAACTTGGCAACGTTAACCCTGTGTTTGTCTGTGTTGCCCTTTTCAAACCAGCAACACAAGCAGCATATTGATTGCGAGGGCACCGTAAAACCTTTGCTGGCTTTCAGGTCTTATCGATCTCTCAAAAAAATGTCTCCAATCCATTAGAGCGCTTTATATTCATGGCTCCTTTTGGTTCTGAAGTCCTGAAAACTTGCACGTTTGTTTTACCACAACTGTGTTGAACTTTAATGGCAGGGCTGAATGAAGCACAGTTGGATGATCCATCTTATCGGTCTTGCTGACAGCAATGTTAGTTAGCCAGTAACCCAGCCATCCAAATGACCGGAGTGACTTACCAGAGGGCTGCAGGCTCCAGGAAGTGTCCAGCTAGGAGCCAAAGTAGGGCAGGGCCTTCCAGCACTACACTATTATTAGTCTCAATGGGGCGCCTGGCTTAACGCTCCACTCACGGTACAGAGACTAAACCCCCTCGATGAGCAGACTCAAGTGACTGAAGCATTGGGGCAGATGATCAATCTACCTATTAGTGTCTACTTGACAGTGAGCCTATTAAAAAAAAAAAAGGCAGCCGCAGAACAGGCCAGTGACCCAACATTTTAGAGTACAGAGGTCCTGAGGCAAACAAATGAGACCCAGCTAGTTGGCCATGCCTGCACAGGCCCACAATAGTCTTACCAGGAGTCGTATTCCTATTTTTTCAAAATTTTCTTTCAAGATGGCTACGGGTCGTGTTGAAATTGTTCCTGTAGTTAGAAATAAGATTAGCATTCCTGAAACATTATTTGGTCTGAGAAACTAAGCTAATTGATTACACCCAAATTGGTCCTTTTAATTTATAGGACTCAAAAAACAAACATAGTACCTAACATCCAATTTGGACCATAATTATTGTAAGTCATGAGGAATCCAATAACATGATCAAAAGTCCCCCCCCCCCCATTATCAGTTCCCCATGTCTAACAAGTAGTATGTAGCAACGGCTTGGAGTATTGTTTCGTCATACTATGTAATGTATTCCCTGTTAACCTGGTGGTTTTTCCCTGTTCCGAGAAATTGGCCATTGAAGTTGCTTGCATTACTTAACAAAAGTGTGAAAATACCCAGTTTTGTCCATTAGATGCCACTGTTCCTGCCACACCCTTTTATAAAATGTCACTGGTCTCATGTTTATTGAACAGATCGCAACATTTTATTTGTAACTTTGGGTAGAGAGCCATTTGCTTGTGCTCATGATGAAAATAAATTGTATGGTCTGAGATGGTGGGTGTCATGGTTTGCTGAAATTACATGGAACAGCTCCTACGGACGCTCATTAAGAGGTGCTGCAGTAAAACAAAAAGACAGCGGAAAAGGCCTCATCTGAAAATCGGTGAAGGCCAAATTACTTCTTCCCATTTCACTTCAGCTTCCTTTGTGCTCGAGACCTGTTCTCAGCCAAACTCCCTATTAAAAATTCCCCTCGCACCTTCCAGTATAATTAGTCCACTGAAATATCATATGCCTCTTAATCAAAGCACTTGGTGGGCCTTGGCAGACTCCCCAAAGCTTTAGCAAAAGTTAATAAAGGAGAACGGGAGGGAAAGTTCTGCATCTTATCAAGGCACTGCAGGTGAGACTCGCGATTATCAAGACATACTGCTAAGTGCTAATTATGTGTGGACGGGGTTGGTTTCATTGGTTGTAAACTGTCGCTCTTGAAAGCAGGGTTGCTGTGTGTGTGTGTGTGTGTGTGTGTGTGTGTGTGTGTGTGTGTAGGCTATGGGTTGAAACATGGAACTATTGTAACTACCAAGACAGAAGTCACATGAGCCACTGATTACAGCTACAACTCACATTTCCATACAACCTTGACAATAAGAAGAGATTTAGGAATATTAGTAAAAATGCTGCATCATTATGAGGCTACACTGCTGCTAGTACCAGGCCCGTCATTATGAGGCTACACTGCTGCTAGTACCAGGCCCATCATTATGAAGCTACACTGCTGCTAGTACCAGCCCCATCATTATGAGGCTACACTGCTGCTAGTACCGGGCCCATCATTATGAGGCTACACTGCTGCTAGTACCAGGCCCATCATTATGAGGCTACACTGCTGCTAGTACCAGGCCCATCATTATGAGGCTACACTGCTGCTAGTACCAGGCCCATCTCTCTAATCATTCAAGACTTGCCCTGAAACACAGCCTTGACAGGGGGACTTTTACATTTCCAAGAGATTTGTGTTAATTCAATTCATAAATACATTACTGAGAAAGCTGTTATATTGTTAACATTGGATATTTAATCCACTGCAGCATACTAAATTGTACCATGCTTAAATAATGGTTTGGTTGTTTGCTAGACACACTTGTTACTGATGACAATACCTTGGGGTCGACACCGTGTAGGTAAGCCTTACTGAAAACAAGCCGATGGAACAATTTGTTAAGAGCAAGAGTTAACATGGTCGTGGGTCCTTGAAACACAATTTAGCCAGAAAACAGGAAGGGAGATGTTCAAGCACTGCCACTTCACTGCCACGTCCCAAAAGGACATGACAATTAGAGGTTTTCCTAGTGTGCTCCAGTAGGGTATGAGCAGCACAGAATGGCCATCTATCTGCCTGTATGCCTGGCCCCAGACACCCCACCTCTGATAACCTCCCAGCAAACCACCACAGGGCAGGACAAAGCCAAACAAGTGCCATAAAGCCACTCAGTCTGCTTTAGGACTCTGCTTTGATGGGCGGCAGGCAAAACCCCCAGAGACAATGGCATCTCCCCAGGGCACAGAAATGTTAACATTCCTTGAATACAAATTTCTTCAGCTGGAATATTTCAAAGCTCATAAAAGCAGCTCATTGTTGAGGGTTGCTTTCCAAAGCTACGGAACAGGAAGTAGGACTACCAAGCCTCATTCAAACAATAAAAAGGGGAAAAAACAGAAGAAATGTGTATATCTGTGGCAGGAAGCTAGACGGTACCGTCTCTCTTTAGGCTAATGCAAAGCAACTGATACAAAAGCCTCACACACACACACACACACAATAATTAGCTTACTTTTTGACAGTCTGATAATCAGCCCAACTTATCATTCATTAATTTAGCCAAGATGATAACTGCTCCCAATAGAATGGGGTGGTAAGCTGAGATAATATAAGCTTGTTCAAACCCAGAACTAATTTAGTTCATCATGCAAATGAGACGCCAACATTTCCCTGAACACTGCATTGCCCCACACCATTTAGCCTACAGAACCTAAGTTCCTCAAGCAAGTAGCCTAGTGTTCTGGCTAATGTTGCTTTTCACATCTGTTCACACACTGGGGGCATTAACCACCTATGTGGTCTATTCGAGTTCTCAAGTAGTCTGAATAACATGACTGAAATAACAGCAACGTTTAAAAAAAATAAATAAATAATAATAATAATTAGACTACAGGCCAGGCCTTTAACACTGGGCCTGATGTAGTCCTAGCAACTAGCTAGCCTCACCTACATGCTTCAAACATGACTTTTCGGTTCACTTTTTTTTTTACACCTTTATTTAACTAGGCAAGTTAGTAAAGAATAAATTCTTATTTTCAATGACAGCCTAGGAACAGTGGGTTAACTGCCTTGTTCAGGGGCAGAACAACAGATTTTTACCTTGTCAGCTCGGGGATTTGATCTTGCAAACTTTTCGGTTAATAGTCCAACGATCTAACCACTAGGCTACCTGCCGCCACTAAAGCACATCAAAAGGCGCATGTATTCCCAATGACTATATAAAATAATTTAGCATTTTGCCCTGATGCGACCCAAAGCCGAGCCCCTTGAGGAAAGAGATGGCTCCAGCAGCTGACTGGAGAAGTAGAGTAGAGGCCATTTGTCCACTGTTTGTAAAGTAGCTGGATCTTCTGGCTGCAATCAGCACCTGTCTATCCAACTATAGCACCCTTAATACTGGTCTACTTCACATAGCAGAGAGCCACATAGGAAAAAAGCTTTGTAATTAACTGAACACTTTCCCTAGAACTAAAGATTCCTGTTGAATCAACTTAACACTGATGCATTAATCAAAGCTGTAAATACATTAGTTTCTACATAAATGCAGGAATTACAATTTAGTGTGTGCGCAACATCCAACATATTGAAAGCCCTCACTGAGAGGTGGAGCCAGGTTCAAGAGAATTAGCAAAACAGTCAATTCAGCACCATGCATAAGAGTTGTAAGACTTCTTGTAAGAATACAGAAACAATGTGGTCCAGAGGTTCATTCCACTGAAACAGCAGAGCTTGCAGACAGACGCCTGATAAGGAAAACAGCTGTGGTTGACTATCCCGCTCTTGTCAAGACAGGCAGATCTTTCCAGATTCATGTTTCAGACATGACCTGATTAAGCAATGAAGGGAAAGGCCTACGCATTTCATTCAGGCAAATTCTTTCTAGAGCCATGCCTGACCTGAAGGGAAAGCAGCAAGTCCTGTAAACTGCTGAGGTGAAGTGACTTGATCAGACAACACTGCAAACTAGACAGGGCTGAGGCCAATGTTCCCTCAATTTTTTTCCCAGCACTGAGAAAATGTAAAGTATGCTGAGCGCAAACTTGAACATAGTAAAAATTCAGTGCAACTTCCAGCCCGTTGACTGAACACTGAGGGTGCACCCACTTTAAGTTACAGTTTTAACAGAGGCCAAGGTGACTGAACACTGAGGGTGCACCCACTTTAAGTTACAGTTTTAACAGAGGCCAAGGTGACTGAACACTGAGGGTGCACCCACTTTAAGTTACAGTTTTAACAGAGGCCAAGGTGACTGAACACTGAGGGTGCACCCACTTTAAGTTACAGTTTTAACAGAGGCCGAGGTGACTGAACACTGAGGGTGCACCCACTTTAAGTTACAGTTTTAACCTCTTGGATCTCTAGGGGCGCTATTTCATTTTTGGATAAAAAACGTTCCCGTTTTAAGCGCGATATTTTGTCACGAAAAGATGCTCGACTATGCATATTCTTGACAGTTTTTGAAAGAAAACACTCTGAAGTTTCAGAATCTGCAAAGATATTGTCTGTAAGTGCCCCAGAACTCATTCTACAGGCGAAACCAAGATGATGCGTCAACCAGGAAACTAGCAGAATTTCTGAAGCTCTGTTTTCCATTGTCTCCTTATATGGCTGTGATTGCGCAAGGAATGAGCCTACACTCTCTGTCGTTCCCCCAAGGTCTTAGCAGCATTGTGACGTATTTGTAGGCATATCATTGGAAGATTGACCATAAGAGACTACATTTTCCAAGTGTCCGCCTGGTGTCCTGCGTGGAATTCGGTGCGCAATTGCCAGCTGCTTGTACTTTACCATTTGATTCAGGGGAGAAACCATGCGTCCAAGAACGATATATCAATGAAGAGATATGTGAAAAACACCTTGAGGATTGATTCTAAACAACGTTTGCCATGTTTTCAGTCGATATTATGGAGTTAATTTGGAAAAAAGTTTGCATTTTGAGGACTGAATTTTCGTTTTTTTTTTTGGTAGCCAAATGTGATGTGCAAAACGGAGCTATTTCTAATACACAAAGAATCTTTTTGGGAAAAACTGAGCATCTGCTATCTAACTGAGAGTCTCCTCATTGAAAACATCTGAAGTTCTTCAAAGGTAAATGATTTTATTTGAAGGCTTTTATGTTTTTGTTGAAATGTTGCGTGCTGGATGCTAACGCTAATGCTAACGCTAAATGCTACGCTAGCTAGCTACTTTTACACAAATTATTGTTTTCCTATGGTTGAGAAGCATATTTTGAAAATCTGAGATGACAGTGTTGTTTACAAAAGGCTAAGCTTGAGAGATGGCATATTTATTTCATTTCATTTGCGATTTTCATGAATAGTTAACGTTGCGTTATGGTAATGAGCTTGAGTCTGTATTCCTGATACCGGATCCGGTATGGGGAGATCCAAGAGGTTAACAGAGGCCAAGGTGACTGAACACTGAGGGTGCACCCACTTTAAGTTACAGTTTTAACAGAGGCCAAGGTGACTGAACACTGAGGGTGCACCCACTTTAAGTTACAGTTTTAACAGAGGCCAAGGTGACTGAACACTGAGGGTGCACCCACTTTAAGTTACAGTTTTAACAGAGGCCAAGGTGACTGAACACTGAGGGTGCACCCACTTTAAGTTACAGTTTTAACAGAGGCCAAGGTGACTGAACACTGAGGGTGCACCCACTTTAAGTTACAGTTTTAACAGAGGCCAAGGTGACTGAACACTGAGGGTGCACCCACTTTAAGTTACAGTTTTAACAGAGGCCAAGGTGACTGAACACTGAGGGTGCACCCACTTTAAGTTACAGTTTTAACAGAGGCCAAGGTGACTGAACACTGAGGGTGCACCCACTTTAAGTTACAGTTTTAACAGAGGCCAAGGTGACTGAAAATGTTGTTTGATGCCAGAAACCACTTGCATTATTATTCCCATACCATTACTACAGAGAATCAGACAGTTACCCTGTTGGCTTAGCTTATTTCATGCCTGTCTCAAAATACAGCACTGCCCCTTTAAGACAAAACAAAAAAGCTCTTTACCTGACTCTCTTTTCAAAGATTTATAGAAATGCATGTGTTTTGTGCTCTTGGAGGAAGCAATCACTCCCCATTGCTGACTACAAAAAATTGTGTAACTTGGCTAACTCACTAACTAGCAAAAGATATAAACAAAATGTGTACAAAACAAAAGCATTTACTCATGACTGATCATGCTGTAAACACAGTCCAGCTCAAAGTAAATGGCACACATCCATATATGGCAACAGTCTATTTGCATATAGGCCTACTGCAGCACAGGTATGTGTAGAGTACAGGTTAAGTAGTGCATGTCAATGCAATAGAATCCTACTCCGATGCGTTCTGCCGACAGCAAAAGTATTTTGTTTTGGGTAGTGTTGCATTGAAAGTGACCACCGTTATGTTTGGAGGAAAAAGGGGGATGCTTGCAAGCTGAAGAACACCATCCCAACCGTGAAGCACGGGGGTGGCAGCATCATGTTGTGGGGGTGCTTTGCTGGAGGAGGGACTGGTGCACTTCACAAAATAGATGGCATCATGAGGCAGGAAGATGGTGAATATATTAAAGCAACATCTCAAGACATCAGTGAAAGCTTGGGTCTTCCAAATGGACAATGACCCAAAGCAGACTTCCAAAGTTGGGGCAAAATGACTTAAGGACAACAAAGTCAAAGTATTGGAATGGCCATCACAAAGTCCTGAACTTAATCCTATAGAAAATGTGTGGGGAGAACTGAAAAAGCGTGTGCGAACAAGGAGGCCTACAAATCTGTCTCAGTTACACCATCTCTGTCAAGAGGAATGGGCCAAAATACACACAAATTATTGTGGGAAGCTTGTGGAAGGCTCCCCAAAACATTCGGCCCAAGTTAAACAATGCTACCAAATACTAATTGAGTGTATGTAAACTTCTGACCCACTGGGAATGTGATGAAATAAATAACATTTAAATAAATCACTCTACTATTATTCTGACATTTCACTTTCTTAAAATAAAGTGGTGATCCTAACTGACCTAAAACAGAGAGTTTTTACTAGGATTAAAATGTCAGGAATTGAGAAAAACTGAATTTAAATGTATTTGGCCAAGATGTATGTAAACTTCCGACTTCAAATGTATATGGCCAATATACCACGGCTAAGGGCTGTTCTTACGCAGACAGCCCTTAGCCGTGGTATATTGGCCATATACCACAAACCTCTGAGATGCCGTATTGCTAGTATAAACTGGTTACCAATGGAATTAGAGCAGTAAAAATAAATAAGTTCTCATACCCATGGTATATTGTCTGATATACCACGGCTGTCAGCCAATCAGCATTCAGTGTTTGAACCCCGAATTCAGGGTTTTATCACACCAGTAATAGATATGTTGTTGTATTACTTGTTTAAATAATTTGCTGATGGTGCGTGCATCTGATGGTCATTCACAGCGGAGGGCGAGAGCAGCAGACTGAGGGTCCGCCTCTCAACACCCCTCCACTTTCCCTTTCCTACACTGACCAAAATGTTGACATTGCTAAGTAAGAAATGAAACATGAACTCAGTCATAAAAACAGCAGCTCTTTGCTGTACTCATTGAGTCTCTCTCATGGTTTTACACATCTTGAAATCTCACAGTACCAACGTTGCTTCAGCTTTCTATAATGCCTGCTGCGTTACTGCAGACACGATCATCTGGGCCAACTGATTGGACAGCGGTAGATCTGAGCCAACTGATTGGACAGCGGTAGGTCTGAGCCAACTGATTGGACAGCGGCAGGTCTGAGCCAACTGATTGGACAGCGGCAGGTCTGAGCCAACTGATTGGACAGCGGTAGGCCTTTAGTGCACTTGATTTGCTCTCTGGGCCCGCCGGGAAGGGAGAGTTTGTACCTACAGTCACATGAAATGGTTCAAAATGGCAACCTTTCCCCTACCCGGGTGCACCTACCACCAACAGCAGGAGACAAATAAATAAAAAATAGGAACAAGGATTTATCGTTGGGGTTTTTACAGAAATGTTTGAAGGTCGACTAGGAATGCCTTGGAGATTGACCAATCGATCGACCGGTTGGTGACCACTGCTCTAGAAAGTTGAGTGAAGTTTAATCTCAAGCTACTCTCTGCAGGCTGATATTTCTGCACTGCAGTCCCAGGGAGCTGCGCGTCTCGGGGCTACTGCGTGTGCGCGCACAGCTTAGAGGGAACATTGGCTGCAGCAGAAATCTCAAATTAAACTCTAAACCCAATGAGCCATTTATGCATCACATTTCTAGAAAAGATGTAGTCCCCGGGTCTTTTCAAAAGTGCTTATGAATGAAAAGGCATTTCCACTGATGAGTCTCTTTTGGAAGTCTGAATAGCAACTGATGCACTGTTCCTTTGAGCATCAGCTAGCTCTGCACTTCAATCACAGAAAGAATAATTCAAGAATGTATGACAAAATGTGCTGATGAAGGACACTCATTGAAGAGAGGGCTTTGAAATGGGTTTGGAAGGACACGTAAACTACAAATCACAGTCGCTGACTGACAAAAGTGCACACTGCCAAGGCCAAACCATGGAGGCTTTCTTGGCATATACAGTGCCTAAAGAACATATTCAGAAATATATATATAACACAAGTGTTCAACAACCGGAGTTAGAATCACCTTTGGCAGCGATTACAGCTGTGAGTCTTTCTGGGTAAGTCTAAGAGCTTTCCATACCTGGATTGAACAATATTGCCATACTATTATTTATTTTTAATGGTTTAAGCTCTATCAAGTTGATTGTTGATTATTTTTAAGTCTGCCATTTATCCGGAGGCTGCATTCATTGTAGCTGGGGATTTTAACAAGGCTAATCTGAAAACAAGACTCCCTAAATTTTATCAGCATATCGATTGCGCAACCAGGGGTGGAAAGACCTTGGATCATTGTTACTAACTTCCGCGACGCATATAAGGCCCTGCCCCGCCCCCCTTTCGGAAAAACTGACCACGACTCCATTTTGTTGATCCCTGCCTACAGACAGAAACTAAAACAAGAGGCTCCCACGCTGAGGTCTGTCCAACGCTGGTCCGACCAAGCTGACTCCACACTCCAAGACTGCTTCCATCACGTGGACTGGGACATGTTTCGTATTGCGTCAGACAACAACATTGACGAATACGCTGATTCGGTGTGCGAGTTCATTAGAACGTGCGTTGAAGATGTCGTTCCTATAGCAACGATTAAAACATTCCCTAACCAGAAACCGTGGATTGATGGCAGCATTCGCGTGAAACTGAAAGCGCGAACCACTGCTTTTAAATCAGGGCAAGGTGTCTGGTAACATGACCGAATACAAACAGTGCAGCTATTCCCTCCGCAAGGCTATCAAACAAGCTAAGCGTCAGTACAGAGACAAAGTAGAATCTCAATTCAACGGCTCAGACACAAGAGGCATGTGGCAGGGTCTACAGTCAATCACGGACTACAGGAAGAAGTCCAGCCCAGTCACGGACCAGGATGTCCTGCTCCCAGGCAGACTAAATAACTTTTTTGCCCGCTTTGAGGACAATACAGTGCCACTGACACGGCCTGCAACGAAAACATGCGGTCTCTCCTTCACTGCAGCCGAGGTGAGTAAGACATTTAAACGTGTTAACCCTCGCAAGGCTGCAGGCCCAGACGGCATCCCCAGCCGCGCCCTCAGAGCATGCGCAGACCAGCTGGCCGGTGTGTTTACGGACATATTCAATCAATCCCTATACCAGTCTGCTGTTCCCACATGCTTCAAGAGGGCCACCATTGTTCCTGTTCCCAAGAAAGCTAAGGTAACTGAGCTAAACGACTACCGCCCCGTAGCACTCACTTCCGTCATCATGAAGTGCTTTGAGAGACTAGTCAAGGACCATATCACCTCCACCCTACCTGACACCCTAGACCCACTCCAATTTGCTTACTGCCCAAATAGGTCCACAGACGATGCAATCTCAACCACACTGCACACTGCCCTAACCCATCTGGACAAGAGGAATACCTATGTGAGAATGCTGTTCATCGACTACAGCTCGGCATTCAACACCATAGTACCCTCCAAGCTCGTCATCAAGCTCGAGACCCTGGGTCTCGACCCAGCCCTGTGCAACTGGGTACTGGACTTCCTGACGGGCCGCCCCCAGGTGGTGAGGGTAGGCAACAACATCTCCTCCCCGCTGATCCTCAACACTGGGGCCCCACAAGGGTGCGTTCTGAGCCCTCTCCTGTACTCCCTGTTCACCCACGACTGCGTGGCCACGCACGCCTCCAACTCAATCATCAAGTTTGCGGACGACACAACAGTGGTAGGCTTGATTACCAACAACGACGAGACGGCCTACAGGGAGGAGGTGAGGGCCCTCGGAGTGTGGTGTCAGGAAAATAACCTCACACTCAGCGTCAACAAAACTAAGGAGATGATTGTGGACTTCAGGAAACAGCAGAGGGAACACCCCCCTATCCACATCGATGGAACAGTAGTGGAGAGGGTAACAAGTTTTAAGTTCCTCGGCATACACATCACAGACAAACTGAATTGGTCCACTCACACAGACAGCATTGTGAAGAAGGCGCAGCAGCGCCTCTTCAACCTCAGGAGGCTGAAAAAATTTGGCTTGTCACCAAAAGCACTCACAAACTTCTACAGATGCACAATCGAGAGCATCCTGGCGGGCTGTATCATCACCGCCTGGTACGGCAACTGCTCCGCCCTCAACCGTAAGGCTCTCCAGAGGGTAATGAGGTCTGCACAACGCATCACCGGGGGCAAACTACCTGCCCTCCAGGACACCTACACCACCCGATGTCACAGGAAGGCCATAAAGATCATCAAGGACATCAACCACCCGAGCCACTGCCTGTTCACCCCGCTATCATCCAGAAGGCGAGGTCAGTACAGGTGCATCAAAGCTGGGACCGAGAGACTGAAAAACAGCTTCTATCTCAAGGCCATCAGACTGTTAAACAGACACCACTAACATTGAGTGGCTGCTGCCAACACACTGACACTGACTCAACTCCAGCCACTTTAATAATTGGGAATTGATGGGAAATGATGTAAATATATCACTAGCCACTTTAAACAATGCTACCTTATATAATGTTACTTACCCTACATTATTCATCTCATATGCATACGTATATACTGTACTCTATACCATAGACTGTATTCTTATGTAATACATGTATCACTAGCCACTTTAAACTATGCCACTTTGTTTACATACTCATCTCATATGTATATACTGTACTCGATACCATCTACTGTATCTTGCCTATGCTGCTCTGTACCCTCACTCATTCATATATCCTTATGTACATATTCTTTATCCACTTACACTGTGTACAAGACAGTAGTTTTGGAATTGTTAGTTAGATTACTTGTTGGTTATTACTGCATTGTCGGAACTAGAAGCACAAGCATTTCGCTACACTCTAACATCTGCTAACCATGTGTATGTGACAAATAAAATTTGATTTGATTTGATTTTCATGCAGATGTTAAGTCAAAACTGTAACTAGGCCACTCAGGAACATTTAATGTCATCTTGGAAAGAAACTACAGTGTATATTTGGTCTTGCGTTTTAGGTTATTGTCCTTCTGAAAGGTGAATTTGTCTCCAAGTGTCTGTTGGAAAGCAGACTGAACAAGGTTTTACTCTAGGATTTTGCCTTTGCTTAGCTCTATTCTGTTTCTATTTATCCTAAAACACATCCCTAGTTCTTGACGATTAATAACATACCCATAACATGATGCAGCCACTACCATGCTTGAAAATATGAAGTGGTACTCAGTGATGTGATGGATTTGCTACAAATATAATGCCTTGTATTGAGGAATGCATGTTTTGGAATATTTATATTCTATACAGTCTTCCTTCTTTTCACTCTGTCATTTAGGTTAGTATTGTGGAGTAACTACAATGTTGATCCATCCTCAGTTCTCCTGTCACAGCCATTAAACTCTGTAACCCCTTTAAAAAGTCACAATTGGCCTCATTGTGCTATCCCTGAGTGGTTTCCTTCCTCTCCGGCAACTGAGTTTGGACGGGGGTCTGGATCGTCGCAGTGACTGACTATATTGATACACCCTCCAAAGCGTAATTATTAACTTCACCATGCTCAAAGGGATATTCAATGTCTGCTTGCTTTTTTTTTTGTATTACCCATCTACCAATAGGTGCCCTTCTTTGTGAGGCATTGGAAAACCTCCCTGGTCTTTGTGGTTGAATCTGTGTTCTGTGTTTGAAATTCACTGCTCGACGGAGAAACCTTACAGATAATTGTATGTGTGGGGTACAGAGATGACGCAGTCATTATAAAATAAATATTAAACACTATTATTACACACAGAGTGAGTCCATGCAAACGTATGTGACTTTTTAATCAAATTTTTACTCCTGAACTTATTTAAGCTTGCCATAAGAAACGGGTTGAATACTTGACTCAAGACATTCCAGCTTTTTATTTTGTGTGTGTGTGTGATATAGATATATATATATATATTTTTTAAATGGGGGGAAAATAATGACACTCAATTCAATACATTTAAAATTCAGGCTGTAACAACAAAAAAAAAGTGTGGAAAAAGTCAAATTGTGTTAACTTTCTGAAGGCATTAGGCTTGCTAGAGCGCACAGAGCAAAGACTGCTTCTCAGAGCAGAGAGATGCAGACACACAACAGCCAAGTGGGCTGAGCCAGTGCTCAGCCAGTGCACACAAAAGCCCCAAAAAGTAACTGTATCCAAGACTGCAGTAACAGTTTGACAGAACAAAGTGAAGCTGGATGAACCTCCGTTAATTGGTGAAGAGGCTGGATAGAATAGAACTGACTGGGGTGTGTGACACTTTTTTATTTCTGAAAAGTAGTGTATTTTTTAAAGATCAGGGGAGCCAAACAAACAGCCCTCAGGGCAAAATAAGTTTGACACCCCTGTTTTAGGTTGTTTTCACACTTGGTCCCTTTCAGACGACTTTGGAGAACTCAATGCAGTTTGCAAAAAGAAAATTGTACAGTGCGAACATTCCAAAGGAACTCCGACCTCTCAAAAGAGCCCCAGACGCGAAGCGAAACCATCTGGAGAGGTGGTCTGAACTCGGTTCCTTCACTTTTTGGGGGTAATGTGAACAAAAATCTCCCCAGGTTTACATGTCGTTATTCCAGCGCCACCGTTTCCCCTGACATAACCCCTCACATTAGTGCCACGAAAGAGAGATGATGTGCAGGTTTGTGGGGGAAAATGTGCCGTTTTGGATATTGATTAGCAATTGTCAAGAATGCACAGAAATGCCCCAAAAAATGGTGGATTTTAGTTCAGATAATTTTTTGCAATATATGATCTATAGGCTAAGAGAGCTTCATAGCCTGTTTATTCGATTGTGGGGGTTGAATAGTGTGAGGAGATAATATACTGTATTTGGTGAGAATCACAAACTAGGGTACAACATTTATTCTAGCTCTCAAAAGGGGCAGTACCCAACATCAGGTTTACAATTTACCATGACAGCATTATTTAATCTGCAGTTATTCTTCTGCCATTTATTATGTTACCATAATATTTACATGTTAATCGTATCTTCTGATTAAAATGATTGTCTCATCTTTTAACTAAATGCAATCTATTAGCTTCCAACAACGTAAGTAGGTATATCTAGCTGTCCAATAACACATTCTGATTGAATGGCTTTCCTGCCATTTGTAAAAACTCCGAGTGCATTGAATGAATTTTTGAAAAATATCTTGGGTCCAGTCTAAACATAGCAATGTGACTCACAAAATAGGTGAACTGGCAAAATAGTTGAGTCCTCATTCAAATGCAAGGGCAGTGTGAACACAAAGAGAGCTGAGTTATTTAGATTTTTTTTTTTTATCCCCAGGGTTCGCTTTAAAAATGACTGAAAACACCCATAGATGAATCAGACTAGTTTTATACTATGCTAGCATAGCCAAACTCTAAAACGGGACTGAGGAGGGTGGAATCTACTTTGATTGTGGTTGGGTTGTACAGACAGGATAACTCAAGTGTTAATGTTGTACCATCTGGTAGTTAGAAATAGTTAACTAGTTTACTCGCCTAAACTCAGAAGTTCAGAGTTGAACGCATGAGAGACTGGCCACGTAGCAGGAGCTTGCTAGAATGTCAAGAGGGCATGAACACTGTTAAGGTACCCAAATGTGGCTTTCCTTCTTTTCTTTATCCCTATACACTGAACAACATACCTAGTTAGTGTTTTTGTGCAACTTGCAAAACATATAGCTAGTTAGCTAGCTAACGTTACCCGCTGTGGCTGTACGAGTGTGTCTACAAGAAGCTAACGTAGCTGCCAGCTGATGTCTTAAAACATTGCTGGCTGGTCCACTACTGTAACGTTAGCTAGCTGGCAGGCTAACGTGTACATGTAACTTCCATGCATCCTATCAAATACAATGATAGCTAGCTACTTAGCTAGCAAACAAGCTAGTACGGCAAAAATAGCAATTTCCGTCGCTATACTGTCTGAACAAGGCACTAAATATGACGGTTGTCCTAACTAGCAGCTGGCTGTGTATGTGGAGAATGGAAAATTATTACAAACAGACGTTAGCATTACATGGGCAATAATAAACATTAGAGAATGCTGAAAGACGTGTGACTTACCTGCGACAAAAGCTCAATAAATGTCCTGTTCAGTTATAGTGCTGAATATCCAGGGATGCTGAAATCAATGACTTAGATAGCTGGCTTCTCTCTGAATGTTCCTTTTCACAAGAGGCTGTATGCCTTACCTTCGCGCAACATTTAATGTGGACACACAATCGCGCATCTGCTTCTCACTGCTAGCACTCTGACACCGCGAGACAGTACGAGAGGGTGGAGATCCGACGGACCAATGAGAGGCCCCGGTGAGAAAGGCAATGGCCAATGAAATCGAAGATTGTCGGTTGTTTTTTTTGTCATTGGCAGATTCAGATATCTGACGTTAGGAGTCGCGGTTGTGCACATACACAGTCATTTTAAATGATCTGTCTGTTATTTTAACGAAATGGGATAAAAGTGTGTTTAATTCAATAGCAAAAACAGTTGTAAAAACATAAATTGTGATCATATATGGCTCTTAAAATGATCTGGTAAGGAGGTTTTGATTCATTGTGACTACAGCTATAGGCTACAAGGTATATTGTGGAATGTGGATGGATGCCACATCTCTGTATGAAAATGAGCAGAGGTGGGGTGGCTACCTGCTATCCTGAGACCAAGATCTAGTCTGTTGTATTCATATAACTAACATTGAATTTCTGCAGAATTAGACTAAACTTATGTTGAACCCTCTCAAGTGGCATTGCAATATGAGTTCTGATGTTGTCATATGAGTTCTCATGTTGTGTGATATGAGTTCAGATGTTGTGATATGAGTTCTCATGTTGTGTGATATGAGTTCTCATGTTGTCATATGAGTTTTCATGTTGTGTGATATGAGTTCAGATGTTGTGATATGAGTTCTTATGTTGTGTGATATGAGTTCTCGTGTTGTGATATGAGTTCTGATGTTGTGTGATATGAGTTCTGATGTTGTGATATGAGTTCTGATGTTGTGATATGAGTTCTCATATTGAGTGATATGAGTTCTCATGTTGTGTGATATGAGTTCTCATGTTGTGTGATATGAGTTCTCATGTTGTGATATGAGTTCTGATGTTGTGTGATATGAGTTATCATGTTGTGTGATATGAGTTCTCATGTTGTGATATGAGTTCTCATGTTGTGTGATATGAGTTCTCATGTTGTGTGATATGAGTTCTCATGTTGTGATATGAGTTCTCATGTTGCTCTTTTTTGGCCTGTTTTAATTTGAGAAGAAAAAAAGTCTCAAGTCATCCCTGTTCAACATAGGCTGTGACCTGGCTGAAAACGTACATCACATTTGATTTCATGACAGCAGTACCAGAATCCCATTTTTTTTAAAGGAGCACTAGACCAATGTTTCAGTGTGTCCTTCTACTCTGCTTGTGTACAACCGGGCTGGGAGCTGTACTCATTAATTGTGCTATTTTCAGACATATTTACTCCAGATGAAACATTCACAACGTAAAAGGCGTTAAGCAAATCAATAACACATTTTTTTTTGATTACTGCAGATTAGGGGACTTTGTGTGTGTGTGTGTGTCTGTGTGTGTAGACTGCAGGCTACAATTAAGCTAATGAAGCAGGTTCTCATAAGGGCATGTCTTCTTGCATTATAAAACAACAATATTTTTGGATCTGTGGTGGTGCTCAGTCATGGCAAATGCAGGTTACAAATGCTTTGTTAGCGTATCATTACGTGCTCTGCCTAATAGATCGATCAATAGAATTGTAATCATGTGTGGAAAATGTTTATAAACAGTAAACATCATAGACAGGGTTAGGCTGTATCATACACCCACCACCCTTAAAAACACACAGCCATTTGTAATTCCAATATGATTCATTTTATTCACAAAACAACAACCCTTTGAGGCCGTTGTCAAGCCCTTTCTCATGTTCATCAGCTCATACAGTGTCCTTTCATCAGGCTCCCCTACTCACCTCCATGCATTATTCACTATGCCCCCCCCCCCCCCCCCCTCCCAGTGAAAGGGTTCCTGACCTGCGATGAAGAGCTTCACTCCACACTCAGCCTTGCATGCTGGGTAATGAGCTTTGGCCATGTGTATGGCTGGTCATGCTTTTTGGATGTGTCACTGGGGTCGGTGTCCTGGTCCACTCTGCTAAGTGAAGAAAGGAAACAGGCTGCAGGCTACAGGGTGCTGTGGGTGTTATAGGAATAACATGCCAATAGGATGCACCATTTACAAGAGTGGCTTTTTAATGGTCAGCCGAATAATCAAAGATAGTAGCGTTGTGTATTTGTTGTTTGGATCAATGTTATTTTCAGTGTGTGTGTGTGTCATTTTGTGTGTGTGCGTGTGTGTGTGTGTGTGTGCGTGTGTGTGTGTGTGTGTGTGTGTGTGTGTGTGTGCTCTCCCACAGGAGTGCCTGCCCATCTCCAACATAGAGGAGGAGACAGTCTCTCAGAAGTAAACAGTCTCTCAGAAGTAAACCGTCTCTCAGAAATAAACAGACTCTCAGAAGTAAACAGTCTCTCAGAAGGAAACAGTCTCTCAGAAGTAGACAGTCTTTCAGAAGTAAACAGTCTCTCAGAAGTAAACAGTCTCTCAGAAGTAAACAGTCTCTCGGGATGTGTGTGTGTAAATTCCTATGTGTACATGTGCTACATTTTGGAGGTGTGTTTGAATGTTCCCTGCTTGTTGACAAGGAAGCTCAAATTGTGATGATTGAAATCTGGACACAAGATGCCAGGGGTGCATTCAGTTCGGTTCAACATTTGCTAATTGCTTGACGGTTTGTACTGAATGACACATTTCCCCAAAACAATGTGCAATATGGTTGTGACCATTTTAAAACACAAAACCTGTGCAGCACATACACAGTCATTCTCTGGGTCACCATATCCACAACATTCTTCAACTGGTCATTCAGCACGCCGTTCTTCAACTGGGTGTTCAGCACACCGTTCTTCAACTGGTCATTCAGCACACTGTTCTTCAACTGTGTGTTCAGCACACCGTTCTTCAACTGGGTGTTCAGCGCACCGTTCTTCAAATGTGTGTTCAGCACACCGTTCTTCAACTGGTCATTCAGCACACCGTTCTTCAACTGGGTGTTCAGCACACCGTTCTTCAACTGGGTGTTCAGCGCACCGTTCTTCAAATGTGTGTTCAGCACACCGTTCTTCAACTGGTCATTCAGCACACCGTTCTTCAACTGGTCATTCAGCACACCGTTCTTCAACTGGGTGTTCAGCACATCGTTCTTCAACTGGGTGTTCAGCACACCGTTCTTCAACTGGGTGTTCAGCACACCGTTCTTCAACTGGGCGTTCAGCACACCGTTCTTCAACTGGTCATTCAGCACACCGTTCTTCAACTGGGTGTTCAGCACACCGTTCTTCAACTGGGTGTTCAGCACACCGTTCTTCAACTGGGCGTTCAGCACACCGTTCTTCAACTGGGCGTTCAGCACACCGTTCTTCAACTGGGCGTTCAGCACACCGTTCTTCAACTGGGTGTTCAGCACACCGTTCTTCAACTGGGTGTTCAGCGCACCGTTCTTCAAATGTGTGTTCAGCACACCGTTCTTCAACTGGTCATTCAGCACACCGTTCTTCAACTGGGTGTTCAGCACACCGTTCTTCAACTGGGTGTTCAGCACACCGTTCTTCAACTGGGCGTTCAGCACACCGTTCTTCAACTGGTCATTCAGCACACCGTTCTTCAACTGGGTGTTCAGCACACCGTTCTTCAACTGGGCATTCAGCACACCGTTCTTAAACTGGGCGTTCGGTACAGTTTCCTTTGAATTCAACGTTGCACACCGTTCTGTCAAACTGAACGCACCCAGCTGCATAATAATGAGTATGTAACTTTGCACTAATACAGGGGAGGAAAACGACACAAGAAGGAGGGCAGAAGGAATTAAGTAGGTCTATCTTGTTTTGGGAGAGGATGTGAGTGGAAAGTTGTTAAAACCACAGAGGACATTTCGGCACCTAATCACATTTCCTGGCAACCACGTTCTCGATTCCCTCATCCAGGAACATGCAGAATGTTATTGAAATTAATAAGCTTAGTGTTTTTATCCCTGTCCCTATGCACAGAGGCTGATGTCTGGCACTACCCAGGTAGCTACTTCGAATGAAAAATATGCTCAAACACATGGTGGATATTATTCCATAGTAGTGTCAAAAAGCAGCATTCACAACACTGATATGAGCTTTATATACACATCCAGCTTTACAGTACTTATAACTGCACTGCCAAAATTAGGAATTAGCGTCTTATTAAAAAAATAATACGTTTGGATGAAGATACTAGATGTGGACTGAAGAAGTTACATGCATATGCTCATACTACAGGTTTAGGCATAAATATGTTATTATTAGGTTGATCAAGGAAGCGAAGGTAACCTGCCTAAATGATTACCGCCCCGTAGCACTCTTGTTGGTAGCCATGAAGTGCTTTGAAAGGCTGGTCATGGCTCACATCAACAGCATCCTCCAGGATACACTAGACCCACACCAATTCGCATACCGCCCCAACAGATCCACAGATGGCGCAATCTCAATCGCACTCCATCCTGTCCTTTCCCACCTGTACAAAAGGAACACCTATGTGAGAATGCTGTTCATTGACTACAGCTCAGAGTTCAACACCATAGTGCCCACGAAGCTCATCACTAGGCTAAGGACCCTGGGACTTAACACCTCCCTCTGCAACTGGATCCTGGACTTCTTGACGGGCCGCCCCCAGGTGGAAAGGGTAGGCAACAACACGTCTGCCACGCTGATATTCAACACTGGGGCCCCTCAGGGGTGTGTACTTAGTCCCCTCCGCAAGACAAAGGAGTTGATCGTGGACTACAGGAAAAGGCGGGCTGAACAGGCCACCATTAACATCGACAGGGCTATAGTGAAGCGGGTCAAGAGTTTCAAGTTCCTCTGTGTCCACATCACCAACAAACTATCATGGACCAAATACACCAAGACAGTCGTGAAGAGGGCACGGCAAAACCTAACCTCTTCCCCCTCAGGAGACTGAAAAGATTTGGCATGGGTCCCCAGATCCTCAAAGAGTTATACAGCTGCACCATTGAGAGCATCCTGACCAGTTGCATCACCGCCTGGTATGGCAACTGCTCTGCATCTGACCGTAAGGCACTTCAGAGGGTAGTGCGTACAGCCCAGTACATCATTGGGGCCAAGCTTCCTGCCATCCAGGACCTTTATAATAGGTGGTGTCAGAGGAAAGCCCATAAAATTGTCAGACTCCAGTCACCCAAATCATAGACGGTTTTCTCTGCTTCCGCACGGCAAGCGGTACCGGAGCGCCAAGTCTAGGACCAAGAGGCACTTTAACAGCTTCTACCCCCAAGCCATAAGACTGCTGAACAATTAATCAAATGGCCACCGGACTATTTACATTGATCCCCCCCCCCATTTATTTTGTACACTGCTGCTACTCTCTGTTTATTATCTATGCATAGTCACTTCACCCTACCTACATGTACAAATTCCCTCAACTAACCTGTACCCCCACCCATTGACTCAGTGCCGGTACCCCCTGTATATAGCCTCTACATTGACTCAGTACCGGTACCCCCTGTATATAGCCTCTACATTGACTCTGTACCGGTACCCCCTGTATATAGCCTCCACATTGACTCAGTACCGGTACCCCCTGTATATAGCCTCTACATTGACTCAGTACCGGTACCCCCTGTATATAGCCTCCACATTGACTCGGTACCGGTAACCCCTGTATATAGCCTCCACATTGACTCGGTACCGGTACCCCCTGTATATAGCCTCCACATTGACTCAGTACCGGTACCCCCTGTATATAGCCTTTTTTATTATTTTTAACTTTAGTTTGTTTTATAAACATTTTCTTAACTCTTCTTGAACTGCACTGTTGGTTAAGGGCTTGTAAATCAGCATTTCACTGTAAGATCTACACTTGTTGTATTCGGCACATAAAGTTTCATTTGATTTGATCATCTAGAGCAGGGGTGTCAAAGTCAAATGGACGGAGGGCCAAATAAAAAAATCAGCTACAAGACGAGGGCCGGACTGTTCGAATGTTCATTGAAAAAATTTTAAATGACGCATATAGTCTAGTGAACCTAATTGAACCTACTGAAAACCTAACAAATATATTACAATATGATCAGATAAATAAAGCAATATTTTCTTATGGCTCTGTCAGTAATCTTTAATTTTCAACAGACACAAAAGACAAATTTCCTTTATATAAATATCCCCATAACATGAACATTAAATGAAAGAAACCGGTATTCAAGGCACCATCAGTAGACTATATTTTCTATTTTAGCAAAAGTGGGCTAAATTTACTTCAAAGAAAAAACAATAATAGCAATTTTCTATCATCCACTCAACTGAAATATTTTAAAAATATAATTGGATTGAAATACAAAAAAATAAAGTGCAAAAATCTATTAATCAAAAACAACACTTTGTTTAAGGAGAAGTAACATGCAGTGAAAACAAATATTAAATTTTAACTTTTAAACTTGAACTGAGTAAAAACTCTAAATATGTGATTGCACAGTAATGTTCACTTGTTTGAGGTTGAGGGTGATACTTGGTGGTGTCCCATCTTTTCCACAAGTTCATCAATGTTCGGGGTAAGGCTCTGAGCTGAAGAAATCCTCAGAATTGAGTGGAGGTGTTCAGCAGTAAGTCGACTTCTGTGTGATGTTTTGTTCAGGTTCATCAAAGAAAACAGTTGTTCACACAGGTATGTGCTGCCAAACATAGACAACGTTTGAGCAGCCTGGATGCGCAGCTGGGGCATTGTGCCGGGGAGGAAACGGGCAAACTCCGCAGCACCCACTGCCGCATATTTTGCCCTCAGTGCATCATTGCATTGGAGGTCAATCAACTCCATTTGGAGGTTTGGTGGTGAGCTTTCCACGTCAACAGCAAATGGGTTACCGAGCAGTTCCAACCTGCTTTTTTGTGCTTCAAAGTCAGCAAATCGGCGTCGAAAGTCAGCGGCAAGCATACCTATTTTATCAGCCAACTGTGTGCTCGGGAACGCACTGGTAGAGAGCTTCTCTTTCATGGTCTGGCAGCTGGGAAAGTGGCTCAAATTTTCTTTCCGCATCTGCGTCTCCCACAGAGTCAGTTTGGTTTTAAATGCTTTCACTGTACTGTACATATCAGAGATGACACGATCCCGACCCTGCAGCTGCAAGTTTATTGCATTCAGATGACTCGTAATGTCACACAGAAAAGCCATTTCACACAGAAACATTTCGTCTCGGAGTTGTGTTGTGTCTTTCCCTTTGCTGTCCAAGAACAGACAAATCTCCTCACGAAGCTCGAAACATCTTTGAAGCACCTTTCCCTGGCTTAGCCATCGCACCTCTGTGTGATAAGGCAAATCACCATGCTCCGTTTCTAACTCCGTCAGAAATGCCTTGAACTGGCGGTGATTCAAACCTTTGGCTCTGATAAAGTTAACTGTGCGCGTGATGATGCTCATTACATGCTCCATTTTCAAGGCTTTACCGCACAACGCTTCCTGGTGTATGATACAATGATAAGCTGTCAGCTCACCTGTCGCGTTTTCCTCTTGCATCTTTTCCCGTATCTTCGCCACCAGTCCGCTCCTGTGTCCACACATCGCAGGTGCTCCGTCGGTTGTCAAACCCACGAGTTTTTCCCAAGGCAGCTCCATCTCATTTACACATCTTGACACCTCTTCATACAAATCATGCCCCGTAGTTGTGCCATGCATAGGACGTAAAGCCAAAAACTCCTCTGTCACGCTTAGGTTGGAGTCCACTCCGCGGATGAAAATTGACAACTGGGCAATGTCAGAAATGTCGGTGCTCTCATCCACAGCCAAGGAATATGCAATAAAATCTTTTCCCTTTTTCACAAGCTGCTCTTTTAGATTGATGGACAACTGGTCTACTCTCTCGGCAATGGTGTTTCTGCTCAGACTCACATTTAAAAAGAGTTGCCTTTTTTCTGGGCAAACTTCGTCACAAACTTTAATCATGCAGTTTTTGATGAAATCCCCCTCCGTAAATGGCCGGGCTGATTTAGCGATCTCTTCTGCCAAAATAAAACTGGCCTTGACAGCAGCCTGGCCTTGTGATTTGGCTTTTTTGAACAGAGCCTGTCGAGATTTGAGGCCTCGTTTTAATTCCTCTGCCTTTTGTAGCCTTTGTTCCATGTCCATATTCTTGTTTTTGTCCGCGTGTTTCGTTTCATAATGTCGTCTCAGATTATACTCTTTCAGTACCGCCACACTTTCTCCACACAGAAGACACACAGGTTTTCCAGCTACCTTCGTGAACATATACTCCGACTCCCACCTTGTTTGAAACCCCCGGTTCTCAGTATCCACCTTCCGTTTTGCCATTTTTGATGGGTATCTGAAAGTTAATTTTACTGTGATGCTGACGACTGCTGTGCCAATAAATATTGAAATGAAGCAGCCTACTGCTCGGTGCGTCACCTTTGCATTGTGGGAAATGTAGTATTGGTGCGTGTAAAAGATCTGCGGGCTGCCGGCTTGCTGCGGGCCGGTTCTAATAATAAATCAAGATCATCCCAGGGGCCGTAAAAAACCTTCTTGCGGGCCGGATGTGGCCCGCGGGCCTTGACTCTGACATATGTGATCTAGAGAATCCCATAGTCAAGAAGTTCTGTTGACCCAGAATCCCATAGTCAAGAAGTTCTGTTGACCCAGAATCCCATAATCAAGAAGTTCTGTTGACTCAGAATCCCATAGTCAAGAAGTTCTGTTGACCCAGAATCCCATAGTCAAGAAGTTCTGTTGACCCAGAATCCCATAGTCAAGAAGTTCTGTTGACTCAGAATCCCATAGTCAAGAAGTTCTGTTGACTCAGAATCCCATAGTCAAGAAGTTCTGTTGACCCAGAATCCCATAGTCAAGAAGTTCTGTTGACCCAGAATCCCATAGTCAAGAAGTTCTGTTGACCCAGAATCACATAGTCAAGAAGTTCTGTTGACCCAGAATCCCATAGTCAAGAAGTTCTGTTGACCCAGAATCCCATAGTCAAAAAGTTCTGTTGACCCAGAATCCCATAGTCAAGAAGTTCTGTTGACCCAGAATCCCATAGTCAAGAAGTTCTGTTGACTCAGAATCCCATAGTCAAGAAGTTCTGTTGACCCAGAATCCCATAGTCAAGAAGTTCTGTTGACCCAGAATCCCATAGTCAAGAAGTTCTGTTGACCCAGAATCCCATAGTCAAGAAGTTCTGTTGACCCAGTGAGAATGGATAACCTGGATTGATCCATACAGTGATCTAAATCCATGGCAGTCAAGCCCTTTACAATGAGAACATATGATTTACAAGCTTGTACATGATTCAATAATAGAATATATTGTCCACACTTCCAACCCAGCCACATGGTTCTTGGACATGTTGTCTGAACCCAGCCGTGCTTACACAAATGTACTGAGCTAATTGGTCAAATCTGTCTCATTATGAAAACATTTGCCTCCCCACTCCAGTGTTGGTCATTGAAAGCATAATTGTCCAACACCAACTCTCTCTAGGGCGGGGCTGGTGTTTTCACCGCCCTATAGCTGTGTGTGTGTGTGTGTGTGTGTGTGTGTGTGTGTGTGTGTGTGTGTGTGTGTATGTGTATGTGTATGTGTGTGTGTGTGTCACAACCATGAGGGAAGCTAGGTCTTTGTTGCTGGGGCCTGAATAGGCCGGTGACTGACTGGGTGAGATAAGGCGCTCAACACCACAGTTCATTTGATCTCCCGCCATTTATATTCAGCTGCAGTTTCTCATTTTCACTTTTGGGAAAAGGGGATGAGACGCGCCACTTTCATACGCTGCTCTCCCTCTCTGATATTAACCTTGGAGTAAAAAACTGACAGCACTGCAAAAGGGGAGCGAGGGAGGCCATCACTTTGAATGGAGACATGTAGGCTTGTATAAACTGGGTGGTTCGAGCCCTGAATGCTGATTGGCTGACAGTCATGGTATATCAGACCGTATACCACGGGTATGACAAAACATTTATTTTTACTGCTATAATTAAGTTGGTAACCTGTTATAATAGCAATAAGGCACCTCTGGGATTTGTGGTATATGGCCAATATACCACGGCTAAGGGCTGTATCCAGGCACTCTGCGTTGCGTCTTGCCTAAGAACAGCCCTTCACTATGGTATATTGGCCGTATACCACACCCCTCGTGCCTTACTGCTTAAATATAAACTTTCATTTGGCTTCTAATTCAACCTGACAACTTCCCCACCATCTTTCTTTCAACTGTGGAACTTTATTTAAACCGAGCAGGGGCTTTCCTTTTCTGTGTGTGGATAGGCTTACTGTTAACACTATATTTCAGTTACTTAAACTGAGCTAGGGCTTTCCTTTTCTGTGTGTGGATGTGCTTACCGATAACACTTACCGATTACACTATAATTTGCAATTCGAAGCAGAAGTAAGCACAGCATAATATGTCACTGATAATATGTCACTGACTGCATATTGCGGACCTACCATGTAGTCTTCCTGTCTGACAGAAAGTTAGAGTATAGGTTATATACATAGCTTTCCTTCCAGTTCTCTGCTGCCAATGACTAGAACGAATAGCAAAAATCTCTGAAGCTGGAGTCTTATATATCCCGCTCTAACTTTAAGCATCAACTGTCTGAGCAGTTTACCGATCACTGTACCTGTACACAGCCCATCTGTAAATAGTACACCCAACTACCTCATCCCCATATTATTACTTACCCTCTTGCTCTTTTGCACCCCAGTATCTCTACTTGCACATCATCATCTGTACATGTATCACTCCAGTATTAATGCTAAATTGTAATTATTTTCGCCTCTAGGGCCTATTTATTGCCTATCTCCATACTCTTCTACATTTGCACACGCTGTAAAAACAATATATTTCCTGAGTAACAGTATAATCGCTCAGTAACAACAGTATAATCCCTCAGTAACAACAGTATACTATCTAAGTAAAACAGTATAATCCCCAGTAAGAACAGTAAAATCCCTCAGTAAGAACAGTATAATCCCTCAGTAAGAACAGTATAATCCCTGAGTAACAACAGTATAATATTTCAGTAACAACAGTATAATCCCTCAGTAAGAACAGTATACTATCTAAGTAACAACAGTATAATCCCTCAGTAAGAACAGTATACTATCTAAGTAACAACAGTATAATCCCTCTTTAACAACAGTATAATCCCTGAGTAACAGTAGACTCAGTAACAACAGTAGAATTCCTCAGTAACAACAGTATAATCCCTCAGTAAGAACAGTACATCCCTGAGTAACAGTAGAATCACTCAGTACAACAGTACAATCATTCAGTAACAACAGTAAAATCCCTCAGTAACAACAGTATAATCCCTCAGTATCAACACTATAATCCCTCAGTAAGAACAATATAATCCCTCAGTAAGAACAGAATAATTACTCAGTAAGAACAGTATAATCCCTCAGGAACAACAGTATAATCCCTGAGTAACAACAGTATAATCCCTCAGTAACAGCCGTATAATCCCTGAGTAACAACAGTATAATCCCTCAGTAAGAACAGTAGAATCTCTGAGTAACAGTTGACTCACTCAGTAACAACAGTAGAATCCCTCAGTAACAACAGTATAATCCCTCAGTAACAACCGTATAATCCCTCAGTAACAACACTATAATCCCTCAGTGACAACAGTATATTCACTCAGTAACAACAGTATAATCCCTGAGTAACAGTAGAATCACTCAGTAACAACCGTATAATCCCTCAGTAACAACACTATAATCCCTCAGTGACAACAGTATATTCACTCAGTAACAACAGTATAATCCCTGAGTAACAGTAGAATCACTCAGTAACAACCGTATAATCCCTCAGTAACAACACTATAATCCCTCAGTGAGAACAATATAATCACTCAGTAACAACAGTATAATCCCTCAGTGACAACAGTATAATCCCTCAGTAACAACAGTATAATCCCTCATTAACAACAGTATATTCACTCAGTAAGAACAGTATAATCCCTCATTAACAACAGTATATTCACTCAGTAAGAACAGTATAATCAGTCAGTAGTAACAGTATAATCACTCAGTAAGAACAGTATAATCCCTGAGTAACAACAGTATAATCACTTTGTAACAACAGTACAATCTCTCAGTAATGACAGTATAATCACTAAGTAACAACAGTCAAATCCCTCAGTGACAACAGTAAAATCGCTTCTGATTACGCTTATCAGATTAGAAAAATGTGAGATCATCTGAAATCTCAGTGCTGCAAGGGCAGATCAATCTATACAAAAAATAGGCTGGGTGGCAAGAAAATATGAGCATTGATATTTTTATTTCATTTGCAATGCTATGGCTCGGCTCCTTTTTAATTTTTTTTTTGCCTAAAATGACACACCCAAATCTAACTGCCTGTAGCTCAGGCCCTGAAGCAAGGATATGCATTTTCTTGGTACCATTTGAAAGGAAACACTTTGAAGTTTGTGGAAATGTAGGAATGTAGGAGAATATAACACATTAGATCTGGTAAAAGATAATACAAAGACAAAACAAACCTTTTTTGGTATTTTTTTGTACCATCATCTTTGAAATGCAAGAGAAAGGCCATAATGTATTATTCCAGCCCGGGTGGAATTTAGATTTTGGCCACTAGATGGCAGCAGTGTATGTGCAAAGTTTCAGACTAAGCCAATGAAACATTGTATTTCTGTTCAAAATGTTGTGTCAAGGTTGCCCAAATGTGCCTCATTTGTTTATTAATAACTTCTCATGTTCAAAACTGTGCACTCTTCTCAAGCAATAGCATGGTATTCTTTCACTGTAATAACTACTGTAAATTGGACAGTTCAGTTAGATGAACAAGAATTAACCAGAATAAGCTTTCTGCCAATATCAGATATGTCTATGTCCTGGGAAATGTTCTTGTTACTTACAACCTCATCCTAATCGCATAAGCCTACGTTAGCTCAACTGTCCCGCAGGGGACCCACCAATCCTGAAGAAGTTTTAACAGGAAGCCAGAGGCTAGCACTGGAGTAATATGATCACATTTTTTTGTTCTAGTCAAGATTCTAGCTGTGTTTAGCACTAACTTACATATCTTTTGTGCTTTGTCCGGGTAGCCAGAGAGTAGAGCATTGCAGTAGTCTAATCTAGAAGTGGCGAAAGCACTGATTAGCTTGTCTGCATCATTTTCTGACAAAAAGCTTAGGATTTTTGCAATGTTACGAAGATGGAAAAAAGCTGTCCTTGAAATATTCTTGATATGTTTGTCAAAAGAGAGATCAGGGTCCAGAGTAACGCCGAGGTCCTTCACAGTTTTATTTGAGACAACTGTACAACCATCAACATGAATTGTCAGATCCAACGCAGAACTAGCTTCTCTGTTTTAAAAGATTAAAAGTAAAATATTTGCAGCCATCCACTTCCTTATGTCTGAAACACAGGCTTCCAGGGCTTCTCCATGTTTCATTGAAATATACAGCTGTGTGTCGTCCGCTTAGCAGTGAAAGTTGACTTTGTGTTTCCAAATGACATCACCAAGAGGTAAAATATATAGTGACAAACTGATATCTTTCCGACAGATAAGATCTAAACCAGGCAAAAACTTGTTTCCAATCTCTCCAAAATAATGTGGTGATTGATGGCGTCAAAAGCAGCACTAAGGTATAGGAGCACGAGGACAGATGCAGAGCCATGGTCTTACGCCATTAAAAGGTAATTTACCACCTTCAAGAGTGCAGTCTTCATCACTGCTGAAATGAAAGCCATCCTCTCTTGGGGAACGCTGATTTTTGGTTAGCTTTGCTACAATATCAAAAAAACATTTTGGATTGTTCTTATTCTCCTAAATCAGGTTAGAAAAATATGATGATCGAGCAGCAGTGATGGCTCTTTGATATTGCATGGTACTGTCTTTCCAAGCTAGTTGGAAGACTTCTGATTTGGTGGAGCGGAGCGTCCTTTCCGTTCCAATTTTCTGGAAGCTTGCTTCAGGGCTCGGGTATTGTTTTGTGTACCAGGGAGCAAATTTCTTGTGACAAATGTTTTTTCTTTTTAGAGGTGCAACTACTTCGAGGGTATTACGCAAGGTTCCATTTAGATCCTCAGTTAGGTGGTTAGCCGATGTCCTTGGGTAGGTTGAGGGAGTTTGGAAGGGCATCTAGGAATCTTTGGGTTGTCTGAGAATTTACAGCACCACTTTTGATCATCCTTGGTTGGGGTCTGGGCAGATTCTTTGTAAATTGATTGTAAACGCAATAAGATGGTGGTTCGATAGTCAAGGAATATGATGAAAAACATTTAGATCCACAATATTTATTCCATGGGACAAAACTAGATCCAGGGCATGACCGTGGCAATGAATAGGTCCGGAGACATGTTGGACAAAACCCACTGAGTCGATGATGGCTCCGAAAGCCTTTTGGAGTGGGTCTGTGGACTTTTCCATGTGAATATTAAAGTCACCAAGAATTTGAATATTATCTGCCGTGACTACAAGGTCCGATAGGAATTCAGGGAACTCAGTGAGGAACTATGTATAGAGCCCAGGAGGCCTGTAAACAGTAGCTATAAAAAGTAATTGAGTAGGCTGCATAGATTTTTTGACTAGAAGGCCCAAAGACAAAAACGCAGTCTTTTTTCAAAATGTATTTTGATTGAAATTTGCTGTCATAAATGTTAGCAACACCTCCGCCTCTGCAGGATATACGGGGGGATATGGTCACTAGTGTAACCAGGAGGAGAAGCCTCATTTAACACAGTAAATTCATGTTTAAGTCAGGCCAATCACATCAAGATTATGATTAGTGATTAGTTCATTGACTATGACTGCCTTGGAAGTGTTAAGTAGCCCTATTTTGAGATGTGAGATATAACAAATTATTTCAATAATGACAGGAATGGAGGAGGTCTTTATTCCACTGAGATTGCTAAAGCGAAAACCGCCATGTTTAGTTTTGCTCAATCTAGATCGAGGCACAGACACGGTCTCAATGGGGATAGCTGAGCTGACTACACTGACTGTGCTAGTGGCAGAATGTGGGGATAAACTAATCTTTTGGGAGAGGCAGAAAACAGTTTTCAACAAGAGATTGAGTTGTGAGTGTAACGGCTTTCATCGGAAGAAGAGGAATTATCGGACCAAAATGCAGCAGGGTACGTGTTAATCTTTAATAATAGCACTGAACACTGAATAAACAAAACAACAAACAGGAAACCCGAAACAGTCCTGCAAGGTGAATAACACTAAACAGACATTAACTACCCACAAACTAAGATGGCAACACAGGCTACCTAATGTGGAAGGACCACCAGAGGGCAGGCTGGGCTCATGGATAGTAGCCCAACAAGGCATGGGAGACAAGGTAACCAGAGGCAATTAAGCACAGCTGACGGTACTAATGACATCCTCTCCTTCCCCTATAAGAGAGAGAATGGAACCAGCAGAAAAGGGGGGAAACTATCTCTGGAAGATGGCCACCGAGAGAGAGGAGCTATCCAGGAAGAACCACTAAGACGGTGACAATCCCGTGACTTTTTGTTGTAGTTTAAAGATACTCCTATTATGTTCTTGTTTCATCTGGAGAAGAAGATGTATGTTTTTCCTTGGAAGATTTTCATTGATTATGTTGGAGTGTTTGTGTTGACCAAATGCCCTCAATAGAGAACTGTGTTCAATCAAGAAAACTTACTCCTGACTCGTTTATTCCACCTTCCCGCTTTAGAGTGACGCCCAATTACTTGGTCCGCTCACATTGGTGGAGGATGCGGGCATTAGGTGGACGAGTGACACAAGGATAAGTGAGTAAATCAAGATTCTTCCAGTAGACCCGGAGGAACCATTCAAGAACGATGGATAACGCCCTACTACAACAATTGATCACGGCACAGCAGACAACCATAGAACTCCTGCAACAACAGCTGAGCCGACGAGAAGAACCTAGAGTTAAGCCAAGAGCGGCTGCTCACGCCATCTTACCTCGTCTCTCCAAGGAGGATGATATTGAGGCCTTCCTCATGACCTTCGAAAGGACGGCCACCTTGGAAGAGTGGCCGCCCACAGAATGGGCGAGCGCATTAGCCCCTCTTTTGACCGGGGTGGCTCAGGAAGCCTATTTTGACCTGGATTCCCGCGAAGCTGCGGACTATGGGCGACTAAAAACCGAGATCCTGTCCCGGTACCAGCTGACTGCCAGAGATAGGGCTGTAAAATTCCATCAATGGACCTATACAGCTGATCAACCCGTCCGTGCCCAGATCTTCGCATTAATACGACTGACGAAACAGTGGCTAGAACCTGGAAAGGGAGTAGGACATGTGATAGAGACTCTCGTAGTGGACAAGATATTGAGGGAATTACCCAGTGACTTAAAAAGGGTTGTGGGGCAAGCCAACCCGTTGTCAGCCGACGACATAGCCCAGGCGGTAGAAACATATCGGTCTACAGGGGAGTTGTTAAAAAGTGACAAGGAGGAACGGAAGGAGTCTTCCAATCCCGTACCACGACTCACCCCGGCGCGCCCGCCACCGAAACGTCCAAACCCCCCCCGGAGGTGGGAGAAGTCAGCCACCACACAGCAGGGTCGGTGTTATAAATGTCAGTCTCCCAACCATTATGCCCCACAGTGTCCTAGCAAGGATGAGCCCATGGTCACGGAGTCATCACTGCCTATCCCCACACATCCCGTTTTGAGGGGACAGGATCAACACTGTTGGTTAGCAGAGATAGCCCCAGCCTCAGAGATTCCGGTGCGAGTCGAAGGACAAGATGTGGTAGCTATTCTCGACTCGGGAAGTATGGTTACGTTAGTAGAGGAGCGGATGGTGACCTCTGCAGCACTGCTACCAGACAAAGTAGCCGTGTCCTGTATCCATGGAGACACCCACTATTACCCCACTGTGAATCTGCCTATTCTCACTCCAAAAGGAAGGTGTACAGTCAGGGCAGGGAAAGTGCCCCAGCTGAAGGTGCCATTATTGATCGGGAGAGACTGTCCCCTATATAAGGAGCTTCGGCAGATGACGTTATGTCCTGGAAGAAGAGGGACAGGAAAGAAGAGAAAATCCAAGCCCGAGGTAGTAGTCCTACAAGGAGACGTAGCCGCGTCATCGTCCTCTGCAGCAGAGGAAGAAATAGCAACCCAACGTTTACGACAGATATTCCAGGAAACCACCGATGAAGACACATGTGAAGGGTTATACACAACGCAGGAAGAAAGGAGCAACCAGGCGCTAAGGGATATATTTGAAGCTCCATCCGAGGAGGGAACCTGGAAGGGATTCTCCTCGGTCACCCTTGATGGGGATGTGGAACATCCTCCACATCCCTCTACCGAGGTCGACCTGCCCCAGGAATTAAAGGGACAGTTCGGCACCTCGCAGCATAGAGACCCAGACCTAAGGGAGGCCATGAGGAAGGTGAAGGTGATTGACGGGAGGAACGTCGACGGATCAGGTGAGCCCCCTCTTCCTTACTATGCAATCAGGCGGGGTCTCTTATACTGGGTCGTACGACGAAGGGGGGAAAACCAGGAATTACTAATGGTGCCTAGGCCATACAGGGATACAGTTCTACAGTTAGCCCATTCCCACGTCCTAGGAGGACACCTGGCACGGGACAAGACTATTGACAGAATCATGCAGAGATTCTATTGGCCCCGGGTCACCCGGGATGTGGCCAGGTATTGTAGGACGTGTGATCAATGTCAACGTACAGCCCCACGGCCACACCTACGTAACCCTTTGATTCCTCTCCCCATCATAGAGACTCCCTTTGAACGCATAGCTATGGACCTCGTAGGACCCCTCCCAAAATCCGCCAGAGGACACGAGTACATCCTAGTGGTTATAGATTACGCTACCAAGTTCCCGGAGGCCATACCCCTGCGTAACATGTCGTCAAAGGGAATTGCCAAGGAGTTATTCCTGATGTTCTCTCGGGTGGGTCTCCCCAAGACTATCTTAACCGATCAAGGAACCCCGTTCATGTCCCGGTTGATGAAGGACTTGTGTCGGTTATATCAGGTTCAACAGATACGTACAAGCATATTCCACCCTCAAACAGACGGGTTGTGTGAACGCTTGAACAAAACGATTAAAAGCATGTTGAGAAGAGTGGTGTCCCGAGATGGGAAGAACTGGGACATGCTTCTCCCACACTTAATGTTTGCCCTGCGAGAAGTACCCCAGGCATCCACTGGATTCTCTCCGTTTGAATTGCTCTATGGCAGACCCTGTCGAGGAATCCTCGACTTAGCCAAGGAGACCTGGGAGACCCAACCATGCCCCTTTCGATCCACAATAGAGCACGTTACCCTGATGAGAGACCGCCTGTCAGCAGTGTGGCCCATAGTCAAGGAGCATATGGAGAAGGCCCAAAGGACCCAAGGCCGGGCCTATGATAAGTCCGCGACCCCCCGTGAGTTCACCGTGGGAGAGAAAGTGATGGTGCTTGTGCCCACGGCCGAACATCGCTTGCTGGCGCAGTGGAGGGGGCCCTACGAGGTAATGAAAAGGGTCTCACCGGTTAATTACCTCATCAAGCAACCTGACAGGAGGAAGAAGGTCCAACTCTATCACATAAACCTGCTGAAGACGTACCATGGACGAGAGGAGGAGGTGGCTTTGATGGCCCTGGAGGGCAAAGGAAAAGAGGAGGCTCTACCACAGGTGCGCCGTGGCCAAACTCTCCTACCGGAGCAGTCAAGACAGCTAGACAAGCTGATTATGAACTTCGGTCGAATATTCTCTCCATTCCCAGGACAAACAGATGTCCTGTTCCACCATATCCACACTGAACCCGGCAAGAAGGTGCATATCCGCCCTTACAGGATTCCTGAGGCTCGCCGAGTCATCGCTAAGAAAGAGGTGAGGGAAATGTTGAGGATGGGCGTGATCGAGCCCTCGACGAGTGAGTGGTCCAGTCCCATAGTCCTGGTCCCCAAATCCGATGGTAGTATGAGACTCTGCAACGACTTTAGGGGCGTGAATGCCATCTCTACATTCGATGCGTATCCCATGCCCCGCGTGGATGAACTCTTGGAGCGCTTAGGAAAGGCCAAGTTCATCACTACCCTGGATTTGACGAAGGGATATTGGCAAGTGCCGGTGGCTCCGGAGGATCGCCCAAAGACTGCCTTCGCCACCCCAGAGGGGCTTTTCCAGTATGTGAGGATGCCCTTCGGACTGCACGGTGCCGCTGCAACTTTCCAACGCCTCATGGATGCCATTCTACGGCCCCATCAAGAGTATGCAGCGGCGTACATAGACGATGTGGTCATCCACAGCGAGGACTGGGATAGTCACCTCCTGCGATTACGGGCGGTGCTCGTGAGTTTGGAAGCCACAGGGTTGACAGCCAATCCAAATAAATGCTGCCTGGGCCTGTCCGAAGCGGAATACCTGGGGTACACCGTGGGGAATGGGAAAATACGCCCACAGGCAGAGAAGACAAGGGCCATTCGTGACTGGCCTCGACCCCGGACCAAGCGAGACGTTCGGGCCTTCTTAGGGATAACAGGATATTATCGCCGTTTTATCCCGGGATATGCAACCATTGCCAACCCCCTCACAAACCTCATCAGGAAAAACCTGCCAAACCAGGTAGAGTGGAAAGACGAGACGGAAGAGGCCTTTCAATTGCTAAAAGATGGCCTGTGTTCTGATCCCGTTCTACAGGCTCCGGACTTCTCACAAGAGTTCATTGTGCAGGTCGACGCCTCGGATACAGGGCTTGGGGCCGTACTAGCTCAGGGTAAAGGTGAAGAAGAGAAGCCGATTCTCTTCATTAGTAGGAAGCTCAGCGATCGGGAACAGAGGTATGCGACCGTAGAGAAAGAGGCCTTAGCCATCAAGTGGGCCCTCGATTATCTCCGGTACTACCTACTGGGTCGGAGGTTTGCATTAGTTACTGACCATGCGCCCCTCACGTGGATGGCTGGTAAGAGAAACAATAACAACAGAATAGCCAGATGGTTTTTGTCTTTACAACCGTTCTCTTTCCATGTCATCCACAGGGCCGGATCGAGGAACGGGAATGCAGACGCGCTGTCCCGACGCGACCAAGACGGTGCGTCTGGCGCCCGACCCTCCGGTTCGGTCCTGGGGGGGAAGGTATGTGGAAGGACCACCAGAGGGCAGGCTGGGCTCATGGATAGTAGCCCAACAAGGCATGGGAGACAAGGTAACCAGAGGCAATTAAGCACAGCTGACGGTACTAATGACATACTCTCCTTCCCCTATAAGAGAGAGAATGGAACCAGCAGAAAAGGGGGGAAACTATCTCTGGAAGATGGCCACCGAGAGAGAGGAGCTATCCAGGAAGAACCACTAAGACGGTGACAATCCCGTGACTTTTTGTTGTAGTTTAAAGATACTCCTATTATGTTCTTGTTTCATCTGGAGAAGAAGATGTATGTTTTTCCTTGGAAGATTTTCATTGATTATGTTGGAGTGTTTGTGTTGACCAAATGCCCTCAATAGAGAACTGTGTTCAATCAAGAAAACTTACTCCTGACTCGTTTATTCCACCTTCCCGCTTTAGAGTGACGCCCAATTACTTGGTCCGCTCACACTAAGTATGATTCTCAATCAGAGACAACGAAAGACAGCTGTCCCTGATTGAGAACCATACCCGGACGAAACATAGAAATACAAAAACCTAGACATACAAACATAGAGTGCCCACCCAAATCACACCCTGACCAAACAAAAATAGAAACATACAAAGCAATCTACGGTCAGGGCATGACAGTGAGACTCTGCTGTAGAGTTCATCGCTCCCCCTAACTGGGAGGGGGCCAGAGACAATTACTCGATGCCGACATCTTTCTAGCTAATTTACACGTAGAAGCCATGTTGCGCTTGCTTGGTGACCTCTGACTGTTTCATCCTGACATCGTTGGTGCTGACATACAGCAGATAACAATATCCCTATACTCTCTATGCTCACCAGTTTTAGCCTTAGCCAGCACCCTCTTCAGATTAGCCTTTACGTTGGTAGCCCTGCCCCCTGGTAAACAGTGTATGATCGCTAGATGATTATTTTTAACTCTAATATTGCGGGTAATGGAGTCGCCAATGACTATTTGTCAGAGCTAATGGTGGGAGGCTTCGGCGGCTCAGTCCCCGTAACGGGTGGAGGAGGGACCAGAGAAGGCTCGGCCTCTGACTCGTTGCTTAAATGGGGATAACCGGTTGGACGTTTCTGTCCAACAGCATTTCTTTCCAGAAGGCTGCGAGGACTGTGTGGTATGATTTATACTACTATCTGTACTTACTTGTGGCACAGATGCGGTTTTATCCTTTCCTACACTTAAATTGCCCTTGCCTAACAATTGCATCTGAAGCTGGGCTTGCAACAAGGCAATCCCCAACATAAGGCAATAGTTCTCCTGTATATTATGAGTACAGTGACTGCAATTAGATGGCATAGTGTTAATGTTACTGCTTAGCTTCTTCGGCTGGTGGACGTCTGCAGAACCATGTCCAGATAAAGCATCATGTTAATGTTACTACTTAGCTTCTTCGGCTGGTGGACGTCTGCAGAACCATGTCCAGATAAAGCATCATGTTAATGTTACTACTTAGCTTCTTCGGCTGGTGGACGTCTGCAGAACCATGTCCAGATAAAGCATCATGTTAATGTTACTACTTAGCTTCTTCGGCTGGTGGACGTCTGCAGAACCATGTCCAGATAAAGCGTCTGGGGAGAAAAAGTTGAAAGAGGAAAAAACTAAGACGTTGGTAAATGTATTACATTTAGATTTTGATTAAACGGTTATTGAATGTAAACATTAAAAATAAAAAGTTTGGCAGGTAGCCAAGTAGCAACAAGAAGCACGGAGACAATCAAAAACTCAAACATGAAGTACCAGTAAAGAGCAGTCACCTAAATCACAATCATTTGTCCCAAATACAATACTTTTAGTTTTTTAAATATTTAGTACTAACTTATTCCTTGCCACCCCTTCTGAAACTATGATTTTAAAAAAGTCAACAAAAAAAAGCATGGCTGTTTCTTGCCTTAAGCTGAGCATCGTTCACAAGTGGTAATATATCATTCACAAGTGATAGCCTAATATTGTCACCCATCACACTATTCTTGATTTAATATTGTCTGTACATATACTAAATAATATAAGTGTGAGATTTGTTTTGATTTAGACCATTATCATGCACCTGTCTCAATGTCATCTATGCGCTGAAATAGCGAATGGAAGATGCTTTTCCAGCGGTTCGTTTTCATGCCAGACAGGTAGGCTAAACTCCTGTTGTAAAGAGAAGCAATGTGCTTAATATGAGGAAAGTTATAAGAAATAGAATCTATAAGTAAAGAAATACATCTATATATATATAGTAGGCCCCAGCAGCTTCAGAGCTCGGAGAAGCCTAATTACCATGACTACGGTCATGTGGAATTTACTGCCTTAAGAAGGTCACCGTAACAGTCCCACTCGTGACCACCGGTGTGGTGGTAATACGGTCACCGTAACAGTCCTACTGGTGACCACCGGTGTGGCGGTAATACGGTCACCGTAACAGTCCTACTGGTGACCACCGGTGTGGCGGTAATACGGTCACCGTAACAGTCCTACTGGTGACCACCGGTGTGGCGGTAATACGGTCACCGTAACAGTCCTACTCGTGACCACCGGTGTGGCGGTAATACGGTCATCGTAACAGTCCTACTGGTGGCCACCGGTGTGGCGGTAATACGGTCACCGTAACAGTCCTACTGGTGGCCACCGGTGTGGCGGTAATACGGTCACCGTAACAGTCCTACTGGTGGCCACCGGTGTGGCGGTAATACGGTCACCGTAACAGTCCTACTGGTGGCCACCGGTGTGGCGGTAATACAGTCACCGTAACAGTCCTACTGGTGGCCACCGGTGTGGCGGTAATACGGTCATCGTAACAGTCCTACTCGTGACCACCGGTGTGGCGGTAATACGGTCACCGTTCGGCCAGTCACATTCTGTTAAAGGTCCCCAAAGCACAGACATCCCTGGGTCTCTCCTCTTTTCAGTTCTCTGCAGTTAGCGACTGGAGCGGGCTGCAACAAACACACAAACAAGTTTTATCTCCATCTCTTCATTCAAAGACTCAATCATGGACACTGTTACTGACAGTTGTGGCTGCTTTGCGTGATGTATTGTTGTCTCTACCTTCTTGCCCTTTGTGCTGTTGTCTGTGCCCAATAATGTTTGTACCATGTGTTGTGCTGCTACCATGTTGTTGTCATGTTGTGTTGCTACCAAGCTGTGTTGTCATGTGTTGCTGCCTTGCTATGTTGTTGTCTTTGGTCTCTATTTATGTATCGTTGTCTCTCTTGTCGTGATGTGTGTTTTGTCCTATATTTATATTTTATATATCTGTATTTTTTAAATCCCAACCCCCGTCCCCACAGGAGGCTTTTTGCCTTTTGGTAGGCTGTCATTGTAAATAAGACTTTGTTCTTAACTGACTTGCCATTGACTTAAAATGCCTCATAAAACTGACCTTATCCTCCATAAATCCCCAGCTGGACAGTTATCTCCTCCCTCTCCGACATTCCCTAAATGCAGTCAGATTCAGGTTGTGCCTGCCCCCTAAGCAAGCATCTCATTGCTTTCCAGCAAACACTCCAGTTTGCCTTGACACCAGAGGGTCTTCCTTCCCGTTAGCACCCAAACACACTAACACAGCACCCGGGGGGAGATATAGCTCTAGGAGAGACAAAGTTCAGCTCAGCCCAGCTTGGCTTTCAACACACTGGGGCTGACAGCTGATTGATTCCAGTGTTGCCATGCGCTCACTGCTGCAACCCTCTGTGGTCTTTCATTTTATCTGGCGTCCGAAGGTCATAAAAGATTCATGCACAGTGCTTACAGTGTTTGTTAATGTACTTTAGGCAGAGCATTGCAGGGACAGAGAACAACGGTTTGGAGGCTTTATAAATATTTACAATGCCTCCCTTGTTCCCCTCAGATAGACCTGTTTACCAGGACAGCCCTTATAAACGCTGTTGTGGAGACAAGATGGCTGCCAGGTGAGACAACTACAAGTAATTATTTATTTTTTATTTTTTTTCACCTTTATTTAACCAGGTAGGCCAGTTGAGAACACCTTTATGTAACCAGGTAGGCCAGTTGAGAACACCTTTATTTAACCAGGTAGGCTGGTTGAGAACACCTTTATTTAACCAGGTAGGCCAGTTGAGAACACCTTTATTTAACCAGGTAGGCTGGTTGAGAACACCTTTATTTAACCAGGTAGGCCAGTTGAGATCACCTTTATTTAACCAGGTAGGCAAGTTGAGAACAAGTTCTCATTTACAACTGCAACCTGGCCAAGATAAAGCAAAGCAGTTCGACACATACAACAACAGAGAGTTACACATGGAGTAAAACAAACATACAGTCAATAATAATACAGTAGAAAAATAAGTCTATATACAATGTGAGATAAGGGAGGTAAAGGCAAAAAAAAGGCCATGGTGGCGAAGTAAATACAATATAGCAAGTAAAACACTGGAATGGTAGATTTGCAGTGGAAGAATGTGCAAAGTAGAGATAGAAATAATGGGTGCAAAGGAGTAAAATAAATAAATACAGTAGGGGGAGAGGTAATTGTTTGGGCTAAATTATAGATGCGCTATGTACAGGTGCAGTAATCTGAGCTACTCTGACAGCTGGTGCTTAAAGCTAGTGAGGGAGATAAGTGTTTCCAGTTTCAGAGATTTTTGTAGTTCGTTCCAGTCAGTGGCAGCAGAGAACTGGAAGGAGAGGCGGCCAAAGGAAGAATTGGTTTTGGGGGTGACCAGAGAGATATACCTGCTGGAGCGTGTGCTACAGGTGGGTGCTGCTATGGTGACCAGCGAGCTGAGATAAGGGGGGACTTTACCTAGCAGGGTCTTGTAGATGACCTGGAGCCAGTGGGTTTGGCGACGAGTATTAAGCGAGGGCCAGCCAACGAGAGCATACAGGTTGCAGTGGTGGGTAGTATATGGGGCTTTGGTGACAAAACGGATGGCACTGTGATAGACTGCATCCAATTTATTGAGTAGGGTATTGGAGGCTATTTTGTAAATGACATTGCCGAAGTCGAGGATCGGTAGGATGGTCAGTTTTACAAGGGTATGTTTGGCAGCATGAGTGAAGGATGCTTTGTTGCGAAATAGGAAGCCAATTCTAGATTTAACTTTGGATTGGAGATGTTTGATGTGAGTCTGGAAGGAGAGTTTACAGTCTAACCAGACACCCAGGTATTTGTAGTTGTCCACGTATTCTAAGTCAGAGCCGTCCAGAGTAGTGATGTTAGACAGGCGGGCAGGTGCAGACAGCGATCGGTTGAAGAGCATGCATTTAGTTTTACTTGTATTTAAGAGCAATTGGAGGCCACGGAAGGAGAGTTGTATGGCATTGAAGCTCGTCTGGAGGGTTGTTAACAGTGTCCAAAGAAGGGAGGGAGGATGCTAAACCAGGGAGAAATATATGCAGTGGTGGAAAAAGTACCCAAATGGCATACTGTAGTAAAAGTAAAGATACCTTAATAGAAAATGACTCAAGTAAAAGTCACCCAGTAAAATACTACTTGAGGTAAAGTCTACAAGTATTTGGTGTTAACCCTCCTGTTCGTTTCATGTTAATTCATTCTGTGTTCCCGGTCCAAAATGACCGCCCCATTATAGCTGATTATAGATCCATAATAATACATATATTATCACCTAATGTTGTGTGAGATCTTTTAATCAACATAAGTTCTTGTGAACATTACAAGTTTTGTATTTCTATTTGCTATTTATGGCCTGTAGGCCTCATTGACCTGAGCTCATACAACTGGGTTTTGAGTTGAAAAAAAACATAATGTATGGATTATTTTGACCATAACAAATACTCAGAATAAACATATTGTGCTATTTATCACAGACTACATTGTGTCAAAGTTTAACAAGGACTCCCTCCTCCTCACTAGTGTCATGATCAAAGATATGATCAAGAGCCTCACATACAGCATATCGTTTGGCCATTGTGCTGCCACAGAATGAATTGTGAGCAAGGCCTCAATAAAGCTTTATATACCAGAGCTGTGTGAAAATTTCTATGTATCATTGAAACAATGTGGCGATTGTTTGTGAGAATGCCAACAGGTGTGGTTCCTGTGGGGGAAAGATTCTATTGAGGAAAGGTTCCCTTGGGGGTTGCCATGGAAGCCAAGAAGGGGAGTGAGTTGTGTGTGTGTGTGTGTGTGCTCAAACACACATGCATGTGGGGGTCTGGGAGAGGAAGTGTGTCCATCTGATGAATGGGTATATGCCTGAACTCAATTTTATACACTAATTGTCGTCTCACCTATTCATTTCTAATGACCTGTCATTTTTGACCAGGAACACCACAGGTGTACAAAAAGACCCAAAATGTTGTTAAAATCATCCAAATGTATTTTGTGTGTTCAGATGCCCTGTGTGGACAAAATCATGGAACCTTATGACAATCAGATGAAATGAACTACATAATCTGATTGTCATAAGCAGGAGCAGGAGGGTTAAATAAGCACACAGCAGGAGGGTTAAATAAGCACACAGCAGGAGGGTTAAATAAGCACACAGCAGGAGGGTTAAATATACTTAAGTATCATCAAAAGTTAAAGTATAAATCATTTCAAATTCCTAACATTAAACCAGACGGCATAGTTTTCTTGTTTTTTACGGATATGGCCAGGAGCACACTCCAACACTCAGACATCATTTACAAATGAAACATGTGTGTTTAGCTATATGATGGTTGTTAATGGATATTTCTATTTTGTTTTGGGTTATTTCAGTTTTACTTGGTGTTATCACTTACACACAATAACACAATACACACAAGTCCGCCAGATCAGAGGCAGTAGAGATGACCAGGGATGTTCTCTGTTTAGTGAGTCCGCCAGATCAGAGGCAGTAGAGATGACCAGGGATGTTCTCTGTTTAGTGAGTCCGCCAGATCAGAGGCAGTAGAGATGACCAGGGATGTTCTCTGTTTAGTGAGTCCGCCAGATCAGAGGCAGTAGAGATGACCAGGGATGTTCTCTTGATAAGTGCGTGTATTGGACCATAATGCTGTCCTGTCTGAGCATTCAAAATGTAATGAGTACTTTTGGGAGCCAGGGAAAATGTATGGAGTTAAAAGTACATTATTTTCTATAGGAATGTATTGAAGTAAAAGTACATTTTGTCAGAAATTTAAATAGTAAAGTAAAGTACAGATACCCCAAAAAACTACTTAAATAATACTTTAAAGTATTTTTACTGAAGTACTTTACACCACTGAATATATGGGTGAATACGTGGGGTACACCTGACTAAGTCAGGGTGTTTGGCATCGCTGAATTCATACAAAGAAGTCTGGAAATGGCAGTATTCAGTTAACTGTTCTCCTGACTCGGAGCATCATAACCTTATTTGTCTCCCAAATGGTGGGCTCCCGAGTGGCGCAGCAGTCTAAGGCACTGCATCTCAGTGCTAGAGGCGTTACTACAGACGCCCTGGTTTGAATCCAGGCTGTATCAAATCAAATCACATTGTTATTTGTCACATACACATGGTTAGCAGATGTTAATACGAGTGTAGTGAAATGCTTGAATCAAGGCTGTGTCACAACCAGCAGTGATTGGGAGTCCCATAGGGCGGCTCACAGTTGGCCCAGCGTTTGGCCGGTGTAGGCCGTCATTGTAAATAAGAATTTGTTCTTAACTGACTTGCCTAGTTAAATAAAGGTTCCATTTAAAAATGACTGGTGTTGTAGTGGGTCGTGGCTTAAGCCAGTATTGTAGCCAATTCAGTGGGAACACCATTTCATTATTCTGGTCACCTAGGGCCTAGTCCTCCTACTCATCTCAGTTTCTTCATTTCAGAATTGCTGAAGCAGCCCTTTGTGAGATATGAACTAAGACCCTGCTTTATCGGACACAATCTCATCTCTAATCTACAGCATCAACCTGACACTCAAAAAGTCTGTGCCTGGGTCTCCTGCTTCCGTTCTGTCCTGTACCAGCTCAGTCCCTGTTGGGCTGCTGGGTTGTTGAAGTGAGTGGGTGTTTAGAATCAGTTCACATCCACTGCATGTTAAACCAGAGAGCTGCCTGCTACACTAGCGTATCCCATTAGTCTCCCTGGGTGACGCCTCTGAGATCCAGGCGTCAGAGGCGTCAGCGTCAGGGGGATTGGCTTCGCAGCCTCACACAGCTCCTCAAAAGCCGTCTGTCCTTCTCCTACTCCTCAGATCAGTCATCCTTTACCCTGCTGGGCCCACCCGCCTAACCCGCCCAGCCTGCCTGCCAGCGGGAGGAGGGCTGGGTCTCTGAGGACCACTGGCGTGTCTGCCTGAGGCTGTCTCCCTGATTCATGTTTATGCAGAGAATGAAAAAAATTAAAAGAAGTGTTCTTCTATCACATTTACCATGCAAATGCTGCTCCTTGGTTTGTCTCCTCTGAGGCAGGCGGTAAACGGGGTGATGAAGTTTGTCTCCTCCGAGGCAGGCGGTAACCGGGGTGATGAAGTTTGTCTCCTCCGAGGCAGGCGGTAACCGGGGTGATGAAGTTTGTCTCCTCCGAGGCAGGCGGTAACCGGGGTGATGAAGTTTGTCTCCTCCGAGGCAGGCGGTAACCGGGGTGGTGAAGTTTGTTTCCGAGGCAGGCGGTAACCAGGGTGATGAGGTGGAAGGTGTGTCAAATAGGATTATCACTGCTTGTGTACAGATGATAGAGAGTTATCCATACTGTGTGATCCAGTGGAGGCTGGTGAGGGGAGGACGGCTCATAATATGGACTCATGCAATGGATTCAATAGAATTGTATCAAAGACATCAAAGACGTGGTTTCCAGGTGTTTGATACCATTCCATTGACTCCATTCCAGCCATTAATATGAGTCGTCCTCCCCTCAGCAGCCTCCACTGGTGTGATCTCACTGCTGACGTTCACTGTTCTCAGTAGCTATGCAGACAGGCAGCGGGAGGAGAATTAAAGAATTTAAATAAAACATGGCCTCCAGATAGAAGCTTTTCAGTCAGCTGACAATGAAAATATGAAATCCCCCTCACGTCTTTCAGATGAGTCCATCTGTGTCTCAGTGCTTCAAGCCTCAAACACAATCCATTCTTCTGCCCATTTTGTTGAATTACAGCAACATGAGTTTTAAAATAGATTCCGAGCCCAGTAGGGAACTAGCCTGGAGGCCCATAAAATAGCTCTCTGATGAATTAGAACTATCTTCTATGGCAATGTTCCAAGTATTGTCGCCAAGAATCCTAACTGCACGTAAACTCAGAAACATCGCTAAAGAAAAATAATAGCACGGTAAGCTTTTCAAAGTCTACTGGATACCACTTAGAAAATGTAACTGTGTTTCTTTGAATAATTAATTCTATAAGTTATTTAGATGTAAAAGGCTTGGTTAGTACTACTGTTAACTGAATCAACCTTACTCCACTGTGATAAATAGTGCATTCAGAAAGTATTCAGACCCCTTCCCTTTTTCCACATTTTGTTACGTTACAGCCTTATTCTAAAATGTCTTTAAAAAATCAATCTCATCAATCTACACACAATACCCCATAAGGATAAAGAAAAAACTGTTTTTGCAGGTTAAAAAAAAAACAGGAATAGCTTATTTACATAAGTATTCAGACCCTTTGCTATGAGACTCAAAATTGAGCTCAGGTGCATCTTGTTTCCATTGATCATCCTTGAGATGTTTCTACAATTTGATTGGAGTCCACCTGTGGTAAATTCAATTTATTGGACATGATTTGGAAAGACACACACCTGTGTATATAAGGTCCCACAGTTGACAGTGCATGTCAGAGCAAAAACCAAGCCATGAGGTCGAAGGAATTGTCCATAGAACTCTCAGACAGGATTGTGTCGCGGAACAGATCTGGGGGGTACCAAAAAATGTCTGCAGCATTGAAGGTCCCAAGAACACAGTGGCCTCCATAATTCTTAAATGGAAGAAATTTGGAACCACCAAGACTCTTCCTAGGGCTGGGCGCCCAACCAAAATGAGCAATTGGGGGGCCTCCCGGGTGGCGCAGTGGTTAAGAGTGCTGCACTGCAGCGCCAGCTGTGCCACCAGAGACTCTGGGTTCGCGCCCAGGCTCTGTTGGAACTGGCCGCGACCGGGAGGTCAATTGGCCTAGCGTTGTCCGGGTTAGGGAGGGTTTGGCCGGTAGGGATATCCTTGCACTGGGCTCGGGAGAGACCAGCAACTCCTGTGGGAGGCCGGGCGCAGTGCACGCTAACCAAGGTCGCCAGGTGCACAATGTTTCCTCCGACACATTGGTGCGGCTGGCTTCCGGGTTGGATGCGCACTGTGTTAATAAGCAGTGCGGCTTGGTTGGGTTGTGTATTGGAGGACGCATGACTTTTGACCTTCGTCTCTCCCGAGCCCGTACGGGAGTTGTAGCGATGAGACAAGATAGTAGCTACTAACAATTGGGGGTCAAAATTCAAAAAAAATTGGGGCAGAAGGGTGACCAGGAAGTCTTACAATCCTTTTAATTTACCCTTTATTAGTTAGGGTAAAGTTAAGTTAGTTAAGAACAAATTCTTATTTACAGGGTCTGTAGTGACGCCTCTAGTGCCTTGGATTGCTGCGCCACTCGGGAGGCCTCAATGGTCACTCTGACAGAGCTCCATAGTTCCTCTGTGAAGATGGGGGAACCTTCCAGAAGGACACTTCACCAATCAGGCCTTTATGGTAGAGTGGCCAGGCGGAAGCCACTCCTCAGTAACCCGCTCGGAGTTTACCAAAAAGCACTTAAAGGTGGTGGCACCGTCATGCTGTGGGGGTGTTTTTCAGTGGCAGGGACTGGGAGAATAGTCAGGATCGAGGGAAAGACAAACGGAGCAGAGTACAAAGAGATCCTTGATGAAAACCTGCTACAGAGCACATAGGACCTCAGACTGGGGCGAAGGTTCACCTTCCAACAGAACAATGACCCTAAGCACACAGCCAAAACAATGCAGGAGTGGCTTCGGGACAAGTCTCTGAATGTTCTTGAGTGGCCCAGCTTGAGCCTGGACTTGAACCCGATCGAACATCACTGGAGAGACCTGAAGATAGCTGTGCAGCGACTCTCTCCATCCAACCTGACAGAGCTTGAGAGGAGAAACTCCCCAAATACAGGTGTGCCAAGCCTGTAGTGTCTTACCCAAGATGACTCAAGACTGTAATCGCTGCCAAAGGTGCTTCAACAAAGTACTGAGTAAAGGGTCTGAATACTTACTATATGTAAATATCATATTTCAGATTTTCTTTCCATCAATTTGCAAAAAAATCTTAAAACTTGTTTTTGCTTTGTCATTATGGGGCATTATGTGTAGGTTGATGATGGGGAAAAAACGATTTTATCAATTTTAGAATAAGGCTGTGACGTAACAAAATGTGGAAAAAAGTGAAGCAGTCTGAAAAATTTCATGCACTGTACATTACGCCAACACAGATTGAGAGTGGTACGTCTGTTTTTTTAGAGTGTGGGGGAATTAATTAATGAATTAAAAAGAGAAGGTTATTGTGGTTTGGCAAAGTTCGGCTCCTTTTAATAGAAGATAATTGAAATTATGCAAATTAAGTCTGTCAGTGAAAATATAACACAGGGAGAAGCCATGCAAATCAGGAAAGCCCCTTTAATACCAGAGCATTTTAATGGTGTTTACACGCCTGGCCCTCATTCCTATTATTATATTGATTAAAATATTAAAGGGAAGGTTTGGGGAAATGGTCACACCAAAAGAGGTAAGTAGGCCTCTTTCACACCAAAAGCGTTGAGAGGAGCAGGCCTCTTTCACACCTAAAGCGGTGAGAGGAGCAGGCCTCTTTCACACCAAAAGAGGTGAGAGTAGGCCTCTTTCACACCAAAAGAGGTGAGAGTAGGCCTCTTTCACACCTAAAGCGGTGAGAGGAGCAGGCCTCTTTCACACCAAAAGAGGTGGGAGTAGGCCTCTTTCACACCAAAAGAGGTGAGAGTAGGCCTCTTTCACACCAAAAGCGGTGAGAGGAGCAGGCCTCTTTCACACCAAAAGAGGTGAGAGTAGGCCTCTTTCACACCTAAAGTGGTGAGAGGAGCAGGCCTCTTTCACACCAAAAGAGGTGAGAGGAGCAGGCCTCTTTCACACCAAAAGAGGTGAGAGGAGCAGGCCTCTTTCACACCAAAAGAGGTGAGAGGAGCAGGCCTCTTTCACACCTAAATCGGTGAGAGGAGCAGGCCTCTTTCACACCAAAAGAGGTGAGAGGAGCAGGCCTCTTTCACACCTAAATCGGTGAGAGGAGCAGGCCTCTTTCACACCTAAAGCGGTGAGAGGAGCAGGCCTCTTTCACACCTAAAGCGGTGAGAGGAGCAGGCCTCTTTCACACCAAAAGAGGTGAGAGGAGCAGGCCTCTTTCACACCAAAAGAGGTGAGAGGAGCAGGCCTCTTTCACACCAAAAGAGGTGAGAGGAGCAGGCCTCTTTCACACCAAAAGAGGTGAGAGGAGCAGGCCTCTTTCACACCTCTCCTACAATCACTGTTATCTACCTCTATACACACCTCTCCTACAATCACTGTTATCTACTACCTCTATACACACCTCTCCTACAATCACTGTTATCTACTACCTCTATACACACCTCTCCTACAATCACTGTTATCTACTACCTCTATACACACCTCTCCTACAATCACTGTTATCTACTCCCTCTATACACACCTCTCCTGCAATCACTGTTATCTACTCCCTCTATACACACCTCTCCTACAATCACTGTTATCTACTACCTCTATACACACCTTTCCTACAATCACTGTTATCTACTACCTCTACACACACCTCTCCTACAATCACTGCTATCTACTATCTATAGTTTGATTGAGACTTGGGCTATAGTTTGATTGAGACTTGGGCTATAGTTTGATTGAGACTTGGGCTATAGTTTGATTGAGACTTGGGCTATAGTTTGATTGAGACTTGGGCTATAGTTTGATTGAAACTTGGGCTATAGTTTGATAGAGACTTGGCCTATAGTTTGATAGAGACTTGGCCTATAGTTTGATTGAAACTTGGGCGATAGTTTGATTGAGAATGTGGGTTGTGGTGCCTGTGTGCTACTGGCAGATCTCCAGAGGCTGCTATTTGATTAGGTGAGAATATAACAACACTGGTTACCCAGATAGATGTGGGTGCTGCTGTATTGTAATGTCACCAGCAAATGACAAATGTTGCTCTGGACTTTTCAGTGATATGCCAGCCCACCGGCATCTAGCAAGAGGAGCCACCTTGATGCCAGAGTGATGGGATGTAAAGTATTCATCAAAATAGGCTGAACACACCGATATTCCCCAACATCCATATAACAGATAGAGACGTGGTTCTACAAGGCCTTGTGCCCCCATTCCTGAAAAGTACAGGGGGTATCCATATAATATGTAGACCTTGTGTAACGACACAGGGCGAGACCCAGATGCAGATGGTTAGAGTCTCTGATATTTATTAGAATAGAAGGGGCAGGCAATAGGTAGGTCAAAGACAGGCAGAAGTTCATTAACTAGGTCAGAGTCCGAAAGGTACAGGGGGTTGGGCAGGCTGAATGGTCAGACAGGCGGACTCAGTGTCAGGGCAGCCGGGCAGGCTCAGTGTCAGGGCAGAACAGGGAGGGCTAGAAAACAGAGACCAGAAAAATCAAGAACACAGGGGAAAAAAACACCGATAGGCTTGACAAGACAAAATGGCAACAGACTGAGAACACAGGTATAAATACGCTGGGGATAATTGGGAAGATGGGCGACACCTGGAGGGGGTGGAGACCAGCACAAAGATCAGGATGTGACACCTTGGTAACATACAATAGATTATAATCAATTGTTCTGAATAATGATGCTTTCAAAATAATGATTTAGTAAACCTAATTGCAGCTGCTTTGGGTGTCACACCCTGATCTGTTTCACCTGTATTTGTGCTTGTCTCCACCCCCCTCCAGGTGTCACCCATCTTCCCCATTATCCCCAATGTATTTATACCTGTGTTCTGTCTGTCACCAGTTTGTTTTGTTTTGTCAAGCCTACCAGTGAGTTTTCCATGTGTCTGTCTTGTACTAGTTTGTTTTCCAGCTTTCCCAGTTTTTGACCATCCTGCTTGCCGTTCTGTACCTTTCGGACTCTGTTCTGGATTTACTGACCTCTGCCTGCCCTTGGCCTGTCGTTGGCCTGCCCCCGTTTGTGTAATAAACTGTTGTTACTTTGAAACGGTCTGCATTTGGGTCTTCTCCTGAGCCGTGATAGGGAGATGTATAAATTTAAACAAAAACAAGAGAACTGGACAACATTCACTGGGGTAGTGGGTTTATAACCATTGTACTATAAGATGTACATTTCCTTTCACTAGGGTCATGTGTGCCAGTTCGTCGTGTGACTATTAAATGGGCTCTTTAGTATGCATGTCAAAGGAAATTAGTGTGCATTTCTCATCCCTGTCCTCCATGGGTGTTGCATTACAAGGCGCTGTCCTCAAAACTGCCAGAATCAATTAATATGAATAATGAATGTAGAGCAACTTGAGTTACACCGTGAACCGTAGAACCTTCTCCTGGCTCCTACCATTGTTCTCAGATATGCACATCACTTGAATTTAGCAGAAGAGGATCCTCAGCTAATTATTTAGCAAAATAGGGGTCAGAAGATTTGTTGTCTTCAAATAGTTCTAATATAGGCTACCCTACATGTGGTGGACAGAGAATTTTCCTCTTATAGGAGAACTTTATAAGTCCATTTTGCAACAGAAATATCTATTGTATATCCCCTTCTCCCAGGTGGGCATACACATGCAGTACTGTATATACACATAGAGAAGTAGGGGTCAGAACAAGGGACAGACTGGACCAGTTCCGGGGTTAAAGGTCACAATGGCGGTAGTTAGCTCATGGGATTTTGAAGGACCCTCCAGATTCCCCCATCAGCTTGGGGACTCAAACCGGCAACCGCAGATTATCTTTGTGCCATTTAGTCAAACTCTAGATCCCACGTTGGTATGAGGAACAGTCCACTGATACCCCAAGCCTTAGGTTATAACTATCAAAATATACAAGGAAGTGACATCAGTGTTATGCCTCAAAATTAGCAACTTTATCTTCTGACATAGGATCCAATATTTATAGAATTGATCATCTTACACTATGTCATTCATTTGGACATTTCTAAATGTACTGAATGATAATTTGCAGAACACTTCACTTTCCCTGGTTACCAACATTACATGTTTGATAGTAGACTATACATAGTGTGTGACTTTGTTTCCGTTGGTCAGCTCCTCACAAATGTTTTGGGGTATGTGTTCCCTCTATATGTTTATAAGGACACTTCACCATAATCTTGTTTCCTCATCAACACCACCCTCTGCTGGTAACATTATTTTACTACAACATTATACTTTGTCAGGTCTCATTATGTTCAAAACTATTCTCTACCCTAAGGTACCATCTAGTGGATAGAAATAATCCTTACATATGGTATAGTGCAGTGGTTCTCAAACAAGGCTACTAGGACCCCTGGGGGTACCTGGTCTATCCACAGGGGGTACTTGAGAAGACTCATGAGACTTACTGGTAAAATGCACATGAAAGGGTACTTCAGGGGTACTCCAGGCAGAGCAGAATTCAGTTGGTGGTACAGTAACTGAAAAGTGTCGGGAACCACTGGTCTAGTGCATAAAAAGGACAACATACTTTCAAAGTGAAAGATTGTTCATTTTTAGACCTTATGTGTGAAATGTCTCTGATTTCTGGATTTAAAAAAAATCCACTTTAGAGTTAAAGTATTTTTTAAGCCAGCAGGTCAACTTTAAAACCTTAGGGTAGAGAATAGTTCTGAACATATTGAGGCCTGACAAAGTATACTGTTGTAGTAAAATAAGTTTTACCAGAAGAGAGGCTCCCGGGTGGTGCAGTGGTCTACGGCACCACTGCATCTCAGTGCTAGAAGCGTCACTACAGACCCTGGTTCAATGGTCTAAGGCACCACTGCATCTCAGTGCTAGAGGCGTCACTACAGACCCTGGTTCAACGATCCATGGCACTGCATCTCAGTGCTAGAGGCGTCACTACAGACCCTGCTTCGATTCCAGGCTGTATCACAACCGGCTGTGATTGGAAGTCCCATAGGGCAGCCCACAATTGGCCCAGCATCGTCCGGGTTTGGCCGTGGTAGGCCGTCATTGTAAATAAGAATTTGTTCTTAACTGACTTGCCTGGTTAAATAAAAACACATGGCTGCATCATCCTCCAATAATTGCTATGTTACCCCCAACAATTTAAAGGTGTGCTCTTGCAGCCATACTGGGCTGGCACATTTCCTTCTGGTGTTTCCAGCTCTTATATAAGAAATATCATACCCTGCTGATATATAATAATTACGTAATGCTGCCTGTCTGCTACATAGAAATAAAGTAGGCAAGGCACTGTATCCACCACTAGATGGCAATGGTGTGGAGCTGTGACTGAACAGCCTAAGCAAATGCTATCTAGTCAAGCTAGTTGCAACATGACAACTAGGCCTATGTAAAAAACGAAATATCCCAAACTCTTAGCATAGGCCCATAGGCTACAAAACTGTCTTTGTGTAGATCCTGAATCAACTTGAATCAAAACGACCACATCACACTCAGTTATATTACCTGTTAGGTAGGAGGAAGGACTGCAATGCATCTGGGCCTTTGGAATTAAAACATTACATTTGGGAAGTGGCATATTTTATTCATACACACGTAGTACTCGTAAATGTTTATTTGTTAACTCTAGGCCACCATTCAACCTGTATTCATATTGTGCCAGGGGGCTACTCCTGTAACGTTGTTTCAGTTCAAACCAAAATAGATGAGAGAGTGCCGTTAAAGATAGCATACAGGCTGCATTATGTATGCCTGTGAATGCACTTTACATTTCCTCCAATTGTCGTATACCTGTGTAGTAACAAGGTCATTCCTACAAAGTAGCCTACTGGAGTTATACTGTTAAGTAATTGAAGCCTAGAAATTAGAATGTTTGGGTACAGTTTAGCCTTAGCTACATAAGTGTTAGCTCTATTAAGAAACATATTACTCGTGTAACCAAAACCGGCCACTCCTCTTCATAGGCAAGTATGCTTTTTGTAATGCATTTACAAAAGTAAGCTACTATGAAACGGCATGATAATAATACGATGTTGCTACAAATGTACACATCATCAGAGCAACCTGACCTGATAGTTACCTGATATTGCTATTTTCCTACAAACGAGCCTGCCTATTCCCCTAGTCTCAAGCGGAAATGTTTGAGTTTGAGCTCGATTCAGAGCAAGGGAGGGAGAGATGGTTGCGGGAAAGGTCGAGCGACGTGGAAAACTGCTCTGCGCACAAGAAACACGCAGTATGCAGTTCTCTTCTCACATTCAAGGCAGAACAAGGGCATATAGTCAGAGGGACACACCCAGCGGAAATATGGTGCTGGCAAATGCGACAAACAGCAATACCCAAAAATGGTTCCAAATGATCCTGCAGGCACGGTGCGGAAACTGGCCAGGAAAGTGGAAGAAGACTGTCGAGAACGAAATTACCTGAAATGTACATGACATGAGCGACAGATTCTCATCAAATGTGTTCTCTCAGCCAGCAAAGTCGGTGCATTTGAGAAAAAACAATTAGTAGCGCGCAAAGCTTTACGTTTTCCATGCTTTTTAAAGCAATGTCGGAGCGCCATACAGAACTGACCTCAATGATAGGTAATGTTAATGATTTTTGTTCGTTTTAATCATCAATAAATTACATTTCACTGTATTGCATTTTGCTGGCAAGATGGCGCCGGCGTAGCCAAGTCAGGTGACCTTGTTTTTCTCCATCACCAATGCATGATTGTTGGTTCATAAGAGATGCGGAAGTCAATGTAGCCTATTGTAGCCTACCTACACAATTGCAGTAGCTGGTTGGGATATGTGGTGAGACCATTGTTTCAACCCTGCACATGTAATGGCGGCAATGGGGGTCTCTGATGCGACCACTTTGTAATGTGTGAGTGGTTTCGGTGTGTCAATAAATTTTGGTGGCGACAATCCTGCATTCCACACATTCTTGGATATAAAAAAAACAGGAGTTTGGCTATGCATAAACCACTACGGCTAGGCTTACAAGTCACCAGATGTTGCCGCAGTTGCATGCTGCTCGTTCTTCATTAGCCTGTGTAGGGAAACGGGGCTTTGAGTTTTCCATGGGTCTAGTGCATAACGGCGTACTTATATAATTATGATGTTGTGGCCAAGGCCCAAAGCCAAAATGATGTTGGCAGCAGACTCACCGAAACTCACAATGATAAAATGAGGAAGATGTCAAAAACGTCGATTGAAAGGTTTTAAGCACCGCACCTGCGTGCGTAATTAGCCCATCATTGAAGGTGTCCATAACCTACTTCAAAATTAAGGCAACATTTTGACAATATCTAAATGAATTGCTAAGGAGGATCCTCACTATTAAGCCACATTTCATCATTTAGTTGTGTGCTAAGTAAATCCTGATGGACAGATTTCAATGTTGATGTGTACATACTTTGGATGTCAACTTAAATACGGAACATACAACCAAACATTGTGTAGAAAACCCCACCCAATTTTATAATCGCCTTTTATTGGTGGGTGATCTTTTGTAAATCCTGTCCCCCTTTTTGTTGGCGATTGTAATTGGTCAATGGTGACGACAATCCCAACTCACATTCCCGCCTACCGAGGAGATCAAGTTTGAATGAACAACAGCAGTCTGTTCAAGGAGTAGTAGTTGCAATTTCAGTAAAAAAAAATACTTTTACGTCTGTATACTTTGTTTATAAAATCGGTGGACTGGTTTTCTCAAGATGGATATGAAGAAAAGAATTCATCTAGAATTGCGGAATCGCACGCCATCTGATGTAAGCTAACGTTGAGATCGTATTGTTTGCAATTGTTTTAATGATGGTGTGATATGCAAAGGGTTACAAAGTTTTTTTTCGTGAGTTAGCAATGTTGCCTTCACCGGAGCAGTTTGTGTTACATTGTTGCTGATATTTATCACCGTAATTGCCGCTCTAGACTTCGTAGCCAACTTAAAACGACTAGAAGGAAGCATGTCTGGACGTGCAGTTGGTGATAATGCACCAATACACCTAATTTTCATATCTGTATTTAAAAGGCAAGCGTGAGCCATATTGCCTAATGGTAACTTTGTAGTCCTGAACGCGCCCTTTTCCTTCCCATCAACAAGGCGCATTCATAGCCTCTTTTCAGCTAATTCATTGTCAGTTCTCATACAATTAACGTTACTATTTTAGCGCATGCATAGGCTACACAATGTCCTTGATTTTTGTACCCTGGCGATTGCTCGCTCACAACTTATTACGCAGCACAGGCTATACCTATTGGAAATGGTTTGGTAACCGATCTGGTCTGCCTACGGATTGTTTATCCAAAGATAGGCTAATTCCTAGACTGTCAAATAGACGTGTGTATCGTTCGTTGGGAAGGCTATATTTACCGTGCATGGTAGGCTAGGCCTACTTTTTGTATTTGTTATAACACCCTAGGTCTTATTGACGTTAAGTACATAGCCTACACAACTAATTTAAACCGCAATGAAAAGGTTTTGTCCGTCCTAGGATTTTAGTGCAGGTTATCACGTGTCAAACATTATCTCGGCTCATATTCTAAACAAGGTGCACATTCAGAGAATATCATGCATTGACAGACTATTGCCGAATAAGAATCCCAAAAGCATGTTACAATGTTTTACATTATAACTCGTTTGGTTGCATAGGCTATTCGCATGCTTGGATTCTCACTTGAAAAACGATGAGTTTGACCCTGGTTTCAGTATCAAACAAGAGAGAATAATTTTCTGTCAAGCTAAGCACATAAAAACCGACAGGCAATTTCGGGCTGCGGTGCTCCAGTTTCAAGATCTAGGACAAGCCGCCATTTTACCGAGAAACAAAGGCAACGGTTTCTATCGAAGATACCGTGTACGTTGCAGTGCGTTCATTTAACACGAACGATAACAACTTTTTCCTGCATACCTTTAAACATATTGCAGTAGGCTACAATCCAAATCGTCAACTCTTTATGAGTAAAGCCATAATGTAACGATTGGTTTTCTTACGCCTGCTGCCAACCCAGCCAACTTCCAATCGGCAGCCCCTCCTACTCGCTTGATGACCCATTGCACGACTCGTAGCAGGTTGTTTTCGCTTTTAGAGCAATGAAAATCGACAAATACACCCACACGTCGATCATTGTGCGTAGTTTACCCCCCATTTAGTCGAATTTGTTACGTGCGTAGTACGTGCATAATTTGCGGATTTGGCTCTCACCAGCAGCACAGATGGTCTCATCCAGGGTATAATATAATGCCAATGGTGTCCACTCAGCATAATGTTAATTTCAACAGAAGTTGTTTTCATGGCAAATTTAATATACCAGAGGTGTCTGTGTTTTGCCTATGAGCTGGTTGGGTTAATTTGTGGGACTATGGCAATGGAATACAAGCAGCGGCACCAATTTTAAAATATGAATATTGGTCATTGTCCTTTTAGGACACTAATGAGAATCCGGGTGAGTCCTGTGCAAAACATTAGTCTGCATTGTGTCCCCAAAATGTGTGAATTGCAGAGGAGTGTACAAGCTGGGTACTATCATATCAATCAGATATGTTTAAAGTGAGTTCAATCTAAATGTGTATTACTACATTACTACATGTACTACTACTACGTTCCTGTGAGAAATCACCTCCATGTATTTACCAAATAGTGATCCGTGGAACAAACAAGTTACCTGAAACTACCACCCAGATGTTTAATAAATTATCAATTCATTAAAGCTCAAGCAACACATACCATCTGTTATGTAACATTTTCTGCACTAGACCAGTGCCAGAGAAGGCTGGTAGGAAGAGCTATAGCAGGACGGGCTCATTGGATTGGAATAAATGGAGCAGAGTTTGATAGCGTTCCGTTCCGGCCATTCCAATGAGCCCGTCCTCCTATAGCTCCTACCACCAGCCTCCTCTGCTGTCAAATATAGCTTTCTGCAGACTCTGTTGCTTTGGGACCGCCCTCCCTCAAACTACAGACACACTGTAGTTACAGATTTGGAGTAAAGAATCACTTCACATTTCCTATTCCTCTTGTTTTCCAGGTGAAAGAACTGGTGCTTGATAACTGTCGCTCAAACGAAGGCAAAATTGAGGGCCTCACAGATGAATTTGAAGAGTTGGAATTTCTAAGCACAATCAACGTTGGGCTGACGTCGGTCTCCAACTTGCCGAAGCTGAACAAGCTGAAAAAAGTTGGTTTTCTAAAAAAAAAAAAAATTAACAAAAGTATTATTGTTGCCATGCTATTAGCACTTTGTGAAAATCTGTTTTATGGATGTTATGTTATGATTACTCTGCTCATACAGTTGTTGCATCGTTTTCTCCTCAGCTTGAACTCAGCGACAACAGGATCTCAGGTGGGCTGGACGTACTGGCGGAGAAATGTCCAAACCTCACACACCTAAACCTCAGTGGCAACAAAATGAAAGACCTCAGCACGATAGAACCTCTGGTATGCAGCGGGTGTCATGACAACGTAGTAGCTCTGTGTGTATATATACTATACTGAACTCTTGCCTCAAGGTGCTATTGGGTCTGAAAGGGAACCCTAAATGGACATAACGTTGTCCAGAAAATACCTAATTCATCAAATGTACCTCCATAACTTATATGTAAAGCTTTGAGGTAAACAATTAACAACTAAACCTCCATAGTGTATATTTTAATCTAGTTAGAGTAGTCAGTATTAAAGAAAACAAACTAAGCCTAAATATTCATATTTCATCATCAAGACTTCTCTTCTTTCACAGAAAAAATTAGAGACCCTCAAAAGCTTAGACTTGTTCAACTGCGAGGTGACCAACCTCAACGACTACAGAGACAACGTGTTCAAGCTCCTCCCCCAGTTGACGTACCTCGACGGCTATGACAAAGACGACAAGGAGGCGCCGGATTCGGACACAGAGGCCTATGTGGAGGGACTGGACGATGACGATGACAGTGACGGTACGATTTAAGATCCACACTATTTAAAATGTTGGTAAATAACTATTGTAATGTTGTATTGGCCCTTATGCATTTTTTTGATCACCTTAATAGGCTAATTCTATTTTCAACTGCAGAGGTAGACGAGGAGGAGGATGAGGATGAGGATGAAGATGCCCCACCAAGAAAAGAGGAGGATGATGACGATGAGGAAGGTGAAGAAGAGGAAGAGGAGGACCTAAGTGGAGAGGTGAGACTTTAAGGATGGGGCTGCAATGATACTTTTATCTTGATCGACGCCTGCATGATAAGTTCAATGATTTACAATAAAAAAATAAATGAACAAAGGGCCACACAAAATGATCTTATACCTTCCTTAAAGTGATGCAGACTGGGCTGATGTTTACTAACCACAAGGTGCATCTCAACCACTGCACTGTGACATCATTATTTGAATATGACCCAGGGCACATGACAAGGGAGATTCTGATCTGCATTTGTCTCCTCTTAGGAGGAAGAGGAGGAGTTGGACGGCAAGGAGAGTGATGAGGATAACGAAGGTGAGTGTGGTGGAATCTCACTGCTGTCACCAAATGCACAAGGTCACAGTATCGTGTGTAGCTTTGATATTGGGACAGATTTAAAAAATAACACGTCTACTTAAAAACCAAACTGAATGCTTTCCTGTTGTGACCATTGACTTGTTTTCCTAGAAGAGGAGCGAGGTCTGAAGAGGAAAAGGGATCTAGACGAGGAAGCAGAGGAGGAGGAAGATGACTGAAGATGTGCTCACCACCAAGCTATGTTCTGATCAGACTGTTTTAACCCTCTGTATTTGTCAGTTGTCATATATTGCAGTAGGCATGGGTAGTGTCATGGGCCAGCTGGGTAAAGGGTTGGTGTAAGGAAACAAATTGACATTTGATTATTTTTTTTCTTATAATTTAGTTTTTGTACCTTTTTTTGATTCCTTGTATTCTAGTCATATCTGTCCCCTGCAAACCACTGGAAGGGCAGAAGAAAACATTTCCTAAAAGTCCAATATTATTATTAGCTCTAACCTTTGTAAAGGTTTTGTTTTCTCAGTGATATTGATACCTTCTGTGTAAACATATTTCTGATGATGATTTATGTATTTAAAGAGACAAACTTACCAAAAAACCTTTTAGAAGTGCATGTCTGAAATAGATTTTAAAGTCGACTACTGGATTTCAAGTATGACAGTTTCCTATACCCTTTTCTTATTCGCTGTCTTTTTCTTTCAGTGTACATGAAGCGTTTTGTGGTGTCATCCGTGTATCATTGTATGTGCTGTTTTCATCATGGAAAGGGTGTTTAAACGTTCATAGAATGGCCTGTATACAGGGCATCTTTTTAAGCAGAGTAAAGAATGTCTGCCTTTGTCACAATGCTTCTCCTTAACCCCTAGCTTTGATAGTTTGGAAATGACCTGTTATTTGTAAATACTGACCAAATCTATTTTTTTTTCTATTACTCTTTGATAATGGCAGACATTTACACTTAATTAATTGTAACGATGAACTGTAGTAAGATATAGAATATCTGTGCAGCTGTACCCTAAAATAGGCTAATTGAATCTGGTACACGATTTCCATTTTCACCAAATTATATTCACAGAAATACTCACTGAATCCAAATTTGTTATTGCTGTCCAACTCTTCGAGTCCATCTTCGTTCCCCACCTATATAAGACACCGCTGGGCAATGTGCAAAGAAAACACCTTTTGCATTTTCTTTTCTTAAACCATAGGGCAGTTCATGGTCAGATAGACCTACCTCAGTCATGTTCCCCTTACATGTTTAACCCACTGTCATCAAAGCTAATTCGTTACCATGAGACAAACTTTTGATTTCCTCCCTTTCACTTCAATAAATATTTTTTTTTATACAAGTTGTGGTTTGTGGTCTTTTTTGAATTGCTTACATCGTCATCTAATAGTTGACAGCATTTTTGATCATCCCAGATGGTTGTGCTACCTTGTACCTGCTTCCTAATGTACTGCAGCCTACTACTGACATCATGTGGAGAACCCAGGTAGTTCATGCTGAAAGGGAATCATCTGGTTTATCCACTCATTGTATTAACTTGACAAATTGATATTAGTTGTTGGGACTTGTAGATCAATGAGTTGAAACAGGATGTACTGTAGGCTAACTGACCCAGTACACAGTTCTGTCTTTCTGAGAGAATTGTCATTCTGCACAGTTTCATCAGCACATAGTACAACTAGGCATTTAGATGGTTATCGACCAATATTTACTACACCTACAGGCCATCATCATCATCTCCACCAAATGGTTTGTTATCCTCCCATTCCAACAATACTGCAGCGCTTTTCACTCACCTTGCATACTGCTGTGTGTTCACCAGAGCAACACACTGTGAATCCCCTCCTTTAGGCCACTTGAGACCTCTGTCATTCTCTACGGGCTGACCTGACCTTATCCACCATGTTCACCTTCACTGTTGCCAGTCTAGATGCCCACCGGGTGCTGTGCCTATAGCCTGGTGCTAGCCACCCACACCTGTTAGAGCTTAAGGCAACTTCTCCCATGTCCATATGGCATGACAACGAATGCCTGGGGAGTTGGCTAAAGCAAAATGAAACACCTGGCAACCACGCTACTCTACCTACATTTGTTTCCTAGGTGTCTTCATTGGATAAGGATTGCAGTATAACATTTGAGGGGACGGGGGACGGGGACGGGGGGGTCTTTACAAGGTATATGTTAGGGGTAAAGATGTAAATAATTACCTTGTGTAAGTAATATCGCTGTTTCATTAATTTAGTCAGTCAACCCCTGCAGAGTATGTTACTGATTATGACAATATTATGACAATGGTACATATAATGATTCCTCTCTAGAGGTATAATAACCTGAACTACAGGTATAGGTAACCTGAACTACAGGTATAGGTAACCTGAACTACAGGTATAGGTAACCTGAACTACAGGTATAGTAACCTGAACTACAGGTATAGGTAACCTGAACTACAGGTATAGGTAACCTGAACTACAGGTATAGTAACCTGAACTACAGGTATAGTAACCTGAACTACAGGTATAGGTAACCTGAACTACAGGTATAGTAACCTGAACTACAGGTATAGGTAACCTGAACTACAGGTATAGGTAACCTGAACTACAGGTATAGGTAACCTGAACTACAGGTATAGGTAACCTGAACTACAGGTATAGGTAACCTGAACTACAGGTATAGGTAACCTGAACTACAGGTATAGGTAACCTGAACTATAGGTATAGGTAACCTGAACTACAGGTATAGGTAACCTGAACTACAGGAAATATCAGAGAGTCTTAACTTGAGAGGAATGGGTCATGTGGAACACCACAGATTAACAATGTTGGTCACTTTCTGAAATAGAATATTCATAGCTGAAAGGTATAAAGACAAATATTGTATTAATATTTCAGGTTTGATGTACTGTTACGTACAAAACCTAATTTCATGTCGACTAATATTCCAATTGACCAGATTTTAGTATGGTGTCGATTCAAACAAGAGAATACAGGATCTGTTTGAGTATACGGTCTCAGACAAATTGCCACCATTTGGTTGAAAACATAATTCAACCACAAGTGTGTCAGCCATCATTTTCATGACCACGATTTCTCCCAAAGACATGAGATGAATGTTTCTGCATAACGAGTTAGCTAGAAACATCAAATATGACAAATAAATAGTAACAATAATACATTTTCCAACAAAACTTATCCTAAAGAGAATGACTGAGGCGACAGACAAACTGCCCATTAAGACTACATCTGGGTTGCTGTGTGCCAGGCTGAGCCAGAGCTGCAGCTTTTTACAGACAACACATTCTTAGGAGATGAAGAAAAACAACTGTCTTGAAATACACCTCATTCATGTCCCTGTAAAACTCATCATCCTCATTCATGTCCCTGTAAAACTCATCATCCTCATTCATGTCCCTGTAAAACTCATCATCCTCATTCATGTCCCTGTAAAACTCATCTTCATTCATGTCCCTGTAAAACTCATCATCCTTATTCATGTCCCTGTAAAACTCATCTTCATTCATGTCCCTGTAAAACTAATCTTCATTCATGTTCCTGTAAAACTCATCATCCACAGTAGTTGGAACTAGTAGAAGACTCTTCCACTGGGAGGTTGAGATGTTGCAGCTTTGCTGTGAGTTGGTTTGCAGTGGGTAGACCATGGGGGAGGATTGGTGGAGAAGGGGGAAGTCAATCTCTTTCCCCAGGTTAGTCTCTGGCGATGGCAGGGTGGAGGTTGGAGGATTTGGGGGTGGCATTTCTGGGTGATGACAAAGGCTTTGCCAGGTGGACTCAGAGGGGCATGGCATGACATGGCAGGTGGGGTGTGAGGACCCCTGGGATACACTGATGGTGCTCTGCAATAGGGGGGAGGAGTGTATTGCAAGTGATGATGTAATATCTAATCATAATGAAACCAAACCGGACATCAGGATACATCTATCGAACAGAATTTTAAAAAAATCGTATAACAATAAATTACATTACCAGTTGGTTATTATGTTATCAATTGAGGGATTTAACAGTGATGTCAATATGATGACATTATCGATAACAAAAATTGTTACACAGACGTTATAATCAGTATTTACATTATCAATTGCAACAGGAAGTACAAATGATACACGATGAAAGGGAGGGAGGACGCTGGACGTGGCATGGTGGTGATCAGAGGTCAGACATTGTTTCCAACGGGGCTGACGTTCCTCAGGTTGTTGAGTTCCAGCTCCAGCTGGCGTATTTTAACGTCCTTGGTGTTTAGCTCCTCCTTCAGCTTTCTCAGCTCCTCCTGCTGCCTGAAGAACATCCTCAGTAGCTACAGAACAGAACAGAGGGATTAGCGTCATATAGCGTCCTGTAGAACATCCCCAGGAACTACAGAATAGGGGTCACATAGCGTCCTGTAGAACATCCCCAGGAACTACAGAATAGAGGGGTCAGGGTCACATAGCGTCCTGTAGAACATCCCCAGGAACTACAGAATAGAGGGATCAGGTCCACAAAGATAACAGGCTATAGACCATAGTCTGTAATTGTGCTCAGGAAGTCATTTGAGCATTTGCACCCCATTCCAAGTAGTGTTTAATACACTCACTCACCACCCACCAACCAACCTTCTTCCTTCTCTTTTCATTTATCCATTCACCCACCCATACCTCCATCTACAGTTATCTGATGAACACACCTCATTCTCTGTCCTGGGTGGCACGTTTTCCAGCAGGTCAATGCCGTTGACCACCACACCTTTCTTTTCCTTCACCGGTGCCTTGAACACCAGCTGGTTGGGCTTCTGATAGCCCTTCTTCAGGGACATTAACACTGGGTCTGCACACACACACACACGCACACACACACACACACACACACACACACACACACACACACACACACACACACACACACACACACACACACACACACACACACACACACACACACACACACACACACACACACACACACACACACACACACACACACACACGAACTTCATGAAAATGTGCTATGTACACTACACACACACTATATATTGATGTAAACATTTCCTCTCCCACTACTAGGACTATATCATAAGGTGTACTGAATATTCAGACTACAGATACATGTGGCATGCACTGTACCTCGGTTGATACCACTCAACCAGTCATTGGCTGAGAGGGCAGGCTCGGTCCCTGCCGTCATTGGATAGATGTCCTCCTGGTACGTCTCTGACTGCAACACCAGGAGAGACAGACTGAGAGCATGTTCCAATACTTTAAAATCTCTGTTTATTCCCAAGGGTGCACATGTTTGTTCCGACCCTGCACTGATTCAACATGTAATCTGATTCAACTGCCCTGGATAAGATGAATGAGGTGTGTTAGTGCAGGGCTGTAACAAATATTTGCACACACCCTAAGGTCTTCCAGGAATGGATCGAGAAACACTGCTATATGAAGTGAGAGGGAGAAGGGCATCCCCACTGACACTGACCCTCCTTGGTACTATCATGGAGATGGGCTCGATCAGCCCCTTCAGCGTCACCAGCTTGTAGAAGCGAAACACCTCGCAGGCCGTTACGTCCAGCCCATGCTTAGGCATCACACCTGAGGAGGGAATGGAGGTACCTTAAACATCACCATAGTCCTGCTACTGAATAACATTACCTTAGACATCACCATAGTGATGTTACTGTATAACATTACCTTAGGCATCACACCTGAGGAGGGAATGGAGGTACCTTAGATATCACTATAGTCCTGCTACTGAATAACATTACCTTAGATGTCACTATAGTGATGTTACTGTATAACATTACCTTAGACATCACCATTGTCCTGCTACTGAATAACATTACCTTAGACATCACTATAGTGATATTACTGTATAACATTACCTTACCTTAACATTACCTTAGGCATTACACCTGAGGAGGGAATGGAGGTACCTTAAACATCACCATAGTCCTGCTACTGAATAACATTACCTTAGACATCACCATAGTGATGTTACTGTATAACATTACCTTACCTTAACATTACCTTAGGCATCACACCTGAGGAGGGAATGGAGGTACCTTAAACATCACCATAGTCCTGCTACTGAATAACATTACCTTAGACATCACCATAGTGATGTTACTGTATAACATTACCTTAGGCATCACACCTGAGGAGGGAATGGAGGTACCTTAGATATCACCATAGTCCTGCTACTGAATAACATTACCTTAGACATCACCATAGTGATGTTACTGTATAACATTACCTTACCTTAACATTACCTTAGGCATCACACCTGAGGAGGGAATGGAGGTATCTTAGATATCACCATAGTCCTGCTACTGAATAACATTACCTTAGACATCACTATAGTGATGTTACTGTATAACATTACCTTAGACATCACCATAGTGATGTTACTGTATAACATTACCTTACCTTAACATTACCTTAGGCATCACACCTGAGGAGGGAATGGAGGTACCTTAAACATCACCATAGTCCTGCTACTGAATAACATTACCTTAGACATCACCATATAGATGTTACTGTATAACATTACCTTAGGCATCACACCTGAGGAGGGAATGGAGGTACCTTAGATATCACCATAGTCCTGCTACTGAATAACATTACCTTAGATGTCACTATAGTGATGTTACTGTATAACATTACCTTAGACATCACCATTGTCCTGCTACTGAATAACATTACCTTAGACATCACTATAGTTATATTACTGTATAACATTACCTTACCTTAACATTACCTTAGGCATTACACCTGAGGAGGGAATGGAGGTACCTTAAACATCACCATAGTCCTGCTACTGAATAACATTACCTTAGACATCACCATAGTGATGTTACTGTATAACATTACCTTACCTTAACATTACCTTAGGCATCACACCTGAGGAGGGAATGGAGGTACCTTAAACATCACCATAGTCCTGCTACTGAATAACATTACCTTAGACATCACCATAGTGATGTTACTGTATAACATTACCTTAGGCATCACACCTGAGGAGGGAATGGAGGTACCTTAGATATCACCATAGTCCTGCTACTGAATAACATTACCTTAGACATCACCATAGTGATGTTACTGTATAACATTACCTTACCTTAACATTACCTTAGGCATCACACCTGAGGAGGGAATGGAGGTATCTTAGATATCACCATAGTCCTGCTACTGAATAACATTACCTTAGACATCACTATAGTGATGTTACTGTATAACATTACCTTAGACATCACCATAGTGATGTTACTGTATAACATTACCTTACCTTAACATTACCTTAGGCATCACACCTGAGGAGGGAATGGAGGTACCTTAAACATCACCATAGTCCTGCTACTGAATAACATTACCTTAGACATCACCATATAGATGTTACTGTATAACATTACCTTAGGCATCACACCTGAGGAGGGAATGGAGGTACCTTAGATATCACCATAGTCCTGCTACTGAATAACATTACCTTAGATGTCACTATAGTGATGTTACTGTATAACATTACCTTAGACATCACCATTGTCCTGCTACTGAATAACATTACCTTAGACATCACTATAGTGATATTACTGTATAACATTACCTTACCTTAACATTACCTTAGGCATCACACCTGAGGAGGGAATGGAGGTACCTTAAACATCACCATAGTCCTGCTACTGAATAACATTACCTTAGACATCACCATAGTGATGTTACTGTATAACATTACCTTACCTTAACATTACCTTAGGCATCACACCTGAGGAGGGAATGGAGGTATCTTAGATATCACCATAGTCCTGCTACTGAATAACATTACCTTAGACATCACTATAGTGATGTTACTGTATAACATTACCTTAGACATCACCATAGTGATGTTACTGTATAACATTACCTTACCTTAACATTACCTTAGGCATCACACCTGAGGAGGGAATGGAGGTACCTTAAACATCACCATAGTCCTGCTACTGAATAACATTACCTTAGACATCACTATAGTGATGTTACTGTATAACATTACCTTAGACATCACCATAGTCCTGTTACTGTATAACATTACCTTAGACATCACCATAGTGATATTACTGTATAACATTATCTTAGACATCCCCATAGTCCTGCTACTGTATAACATTACCTAAGACATCACCATAGTGATGTTACTGTATAACACTACCTTAGACATCACCATAGTCCTGTTACTGTATAACATTACCTTAGACATCACCATAGTGATATTACTGTATAACATTACCTTAGACATCACCATAGTGATATTACTGTATAACATTACCTTAGACATCCCCATAGTCCTGCTACTGTATAACATTACCTAAGACATCACCATAGTGATGTTACTGTATAACACTACCTTAGACATCACCATAGTGATGTTACTGTATAACATTACCTTAGACATCACCATAGTGATATTACTGTATAACATTACCTTAGACATCACCATAGTGATATTACTGTATAACATTACCTTAGACATCACCATAGTGATATTACTGTATAACATTACCTTAGACATCACCATAGTGATATTACTGTATAACATTACCTTAGACATCACCACAGTGGTGTTACTGTTTAACATTACTCTTTTAAACCATTGATGACATTTCCATTGAGTTTTCACAAGAGCAGCAACATTACTGAATAAAAGCTAAGATGTGGCTGAGCAAACAAACCCAAACCCTGGGTCTCTGTCTGTAAGGGTCGGCCCCCGGTGAGTCTGTCACTCACCAAGGCCTTTCTGTGGGGCAGGGGAGCGGAACTCCATGAGATACTGCAGGTATGGCTTCTCCGTGGTGATCTCATAGTAACGGATGTTGCCATCGCCCTGTGAATGGAATGGATGTATTTGTTTACTATCTGACCCAGATGTCTTCCTATACTGTACATTTACTCTCACTGTTCCTGACAGGGGTTGTTGACGAAACAGAAAGGGAATACCAGCATTGGATCAGGGAAATACTATTTAAGTATCTTTTTGGTTAACGAGTTAACGGTTTGGATACACTATGGTCTCACATCTACTTAAACCAATCAAATGACGTCTCACATCTACCTAAACCAATCAAATGACGTCTCACATCTACTTAAACCAATCAAATGATGTCTCACATCTACCTAAACCAATCAAAAGACGTCTCAAATCTACCTAAACTAATCAAATGACGTCTCGCATCTACCTAAACCAATCAAATGACTAATTTGTCTTTGAAAAAAGATCCACTACATGAGTCCACACTCATGTTCACACTGTTCATTGTGTTGTGTAAGGGGCGGTGCTCACCTTTCCTGCCAGGTACAGCATGTGTGTGTCTGCATCATAGAAAGGAAACAGCAGCCCTGAGAGACCGTCTATCTCCTCTTCTACCATGGGCATAGACAGGTCCTCCTGTGGGACAACACACACACACGCACGCACGCACGCACACACACACACACACGCACGCACGCACGCACGCACACACACACACACACACACACATACACACACACACTTGGATCAGACATTGTTCATGAACACACACACTTGAGGACACACACAATCCTTAATTGAGGATATACACCCAAGTGCAGTTGCACATATACACACTCACACGCACGCACGCACGCACACTCACGCACGCACGCACGCACGCACGCACGCACGCACGCACGCACGCACGCACGCACACACACACACACACACACACACACACACACACACACACACACACACACACACACACACACACACACACACACACACACACACACAAGGGGAAACATTCAGCCCCACATCCCAGCAGGGGGTCCCCGGCTGCCTCACCTGATCCCACAGTGCAATCTGTCTGGTGTTCCACCGGGACACACCTGTCGTCAGCAGCCTCTTCATGTTGCCCAGAAACACCACTCTGTTCACCCTGTGGTTCTTACAGCTGGCATGCTGGTGGGGAACAAACACACATAAACTCTACTGTAACGGGGCATTATATTCACTCTAAATGTGGGGAACAAACACACAGAGACTCTACTCTAATGGGGCATTATATTCACTCTAAATGTGGGGAACAATCACACAGAGACTCTACTGTAACGGGGCATTATATTCACTCTAAATGTGGGGAACAAACACACAGAGACTCTACTGTAACGGGGCATTATATTCACTCTAAATGTGGGGAACAAACACACAGAGACTCTACTCTAATGGGGCATTATATTCACTCTAAATGTGGGGAACAATCACACAGAGACTCTACTGTAATGGGGCATTATATTCACTCTAAATGTGGGGAACAATCACACAGAGACTACTGTAATGGGGCATTATATTCACTCTAAATGTGGGGAACAATCACACAGAGACTCTACTGTAACGGGGCATTATATTCACTCTAAATGTGGGGAACAATCACACAGAGACTCTACTGTAACGGGGCATTATATTCACTCTAAATGTGGGGAACAAACACACAGAGACTACTGTAATGGGGCAGTATATTCACTCTAAATGTGGGGAACAATCACACAGAGACTCTACTGTAACGGGGCATTATATTCACTCTAAATGTGGGGAACAAACACACAGAGACTCTACTGTAATGGGGCATTATATTCACTCTAAATGTGGGGAACAAACACACAGAGACTATACTGTAAAGGGGCATTATATTCACTCTAAATGTGGGGAACAATCACACAGAGACTCTACTGTAACGGGGCATTATATTCACTCTAAATGTGGGAAACAATCACACAGAGACTACTGTAATGGGGCATTATATTCACTCTAAATGTGGGGAACAATCACACAGAGACTCTACTGTAACGGGGCATTATATTCACTCTAAATGTGAGGAACAATCACACAGAGACTCTACTGTAACGGGGCATTATATTCACTCTAAATGTGGGGAACAATCACACAGAGACTCTACTGTAATGGGGCATTATATTCACTCTAAATGTGGTGAACAAACACACAGAGACTACTGTAATGGGGCATTATATTCACTCTAAATGTGGGGAACAATCACACATAGACTACTGTAATGGGGCATTATATTCACTCTAAATGTGGGGAACAATCACACAGAGACTCTACTGTAACGGGGCATTATATTCACTCTAAATGTGGGGAACAAACACACAGAGACTCTACTGTAACGGGGCATTATATTCACTCTAAATGTGGGGAACAATCACACAGAGACTACTGTAATGGGGCATTATATTCACTCTAAATGTGGGAAACAAACACACAGAGACTCTACAGTAATGGGGCATTATATTCACTCTAAATGTGGGGGACAATCACACAGAGACTCTACTGTAATGGGGCATTATATTCACTCTAAATGTGGGGAACAATCTCACAGATACTCTACCTCAATGGGGCATTATATTCACTCATTTATATGTACTCTGTAAAGGACAGTGAAACTTTCTCTGCTCGCTGTAAGACTGACCTGTAAGACTCTCCCGGAGCGTGGCTCGATGACACGCAGCTTCTTGTCTTTACAGCTGGTGGCCAGCAGGCTGCCGTCTGTGTTGAAGGACATACACACGATGACGTCAGAGTGACAGTCGATCATCTTCACCGGCTCACCTATCTCCAGGTTCCAGATCAGGATCTGGATGGGACGGGCAGGGAATCATATCAACTGTCAGTTCTGATCTTATCTTAGATCATATCTGATCTTTGAAGAAAAGGGAGTAAAATGGGGAAAGACTTCCCCTGAACTCCAATAAAAACACATTTTATTTGAGTTTGTACTGTTACAAATAGTTTTGTGACGTTGTGCTATGGTGTGCACTAATGAATATGACCCTGTTGTGTATACCTTACAGTAATAGCCAGTGATCTGTAATGATACCTTGCAGTCGTAGCCAGTATTCTGTAATGATACCTTGCAGTCGTAGCCAGTGATCTGTAATGATACCTTATAGTCGCAGCCAGTGATCTGTAATGATACCTTACAGTAGTAACCAGTGATCTGTAATGATACCTTACAGTAGTAACCAGTGATCTGTAATGATACCTTGCAGTCGTAGCCAGTATTCTGTAATGATACCTTGCAGTCGTAGCCAGTGATCTGTGATGATACCTTACAGTTGTAGCCAGTGATAAGTGATAATACCTTATAGTCATAGCCAGCACTGAAGAGGATTCCACTGCTGGTGGGGTGCCACTCGATGAGGCCCACACGTCTGCTGTGTCCATACAGCTCCATCATGGCCTCTGTCATATTCCGCCTCAGCCCTCCCTCTGGGATCTCCCATACTCGTACCTGGCACACACACACACACACACACACACACACACACACACACACACACACACACACACACACACACACACACACACACACACACACACACACACACACACACACACACACACACATGCACATGCAAAGTTAAAGCTTTGTCACAAATGGTTCTTCCAAATGGACAATGACCCCAAGCATACTAACAAAGTTGTGGCAAAATGGCTTAAAGACAACAAAGTCAAGGTATTGGAGTGGCCATCACAAAGCCCTGACCTCAATCCTATAGAAAATGTGTGGGCAGAACTGAAAAAGCGTGTGCGAGCAAGGAGGCCTACAAATCTGACTCAGTTACACCAGCTCTGTCAGGAGGGATGGGCCAAAAGTCCCCCAACTTATTGTGGGAAGCTTGTGGAAGGCTACCTGAAACGTTTGACCCAAGTTAAACAATTTAAAGACAATGCTACCAAATACAAATTGAGTGTATATAAACCCCTGACCCCCTGGAAATGTGATGAAAGAAATAAAAGCTGAAATAAATCATTCTCTCTACTATTATTCTGACATTTCACATTCTTAAAATAAAGTGGTAATCCTAACTGACCTCAGACAGGGAATTTTTACGTGGATTAAATGTCAGGAATTGTGAAAAACTGAGTTTAAATGTATTTGGCTAAGGTGTACGTTAACTTCCGACTTCAACTGTAGCTGCACAGTCAATGAGTCAGCAGAAACAGCAGTTTACTGTGTGTGTGTGTGTGTGTGTGTGTGTGTGCACTTACAGAGGAATCTTCAGAGCAGGAAGCTATGATGTTTTCAAAGAAGGGATTCCATTTGATGTCCAGGACATTGCCTTGGTGGCCACACACTTTGGGGTGGTGGGGGTCGATGCGGCCCGCCTGAAACGGAAGAACAAACATACTGATCATATATTGAGGAAAGAACAGACATCAATGGCTTTCTATCACCATTACTGATATGTACATGACTATGTATTTTCCAAACGATGACATCACACATGTAGGCCATATGTCAAGGTCATTTAAAAAAATATCTTTATTTAACTAGGCAAGTCAGTTCAGAACAAATCCTTATTTACAATGACGGCCTACCCTGGCCAAACCCAGACGACACTGGGCCAATTGTGTACCACCCAATGGGACGCCCAATCACAGCCAGTTGTGATACAGCCAGGAATTGAGCCAGTGTCTGTAGTGATGCCTCTTGCACTGAGATGCAGTGCCTTAGACCGTTGCGCCACTCGGGAGCCCTCAGAGGGCACCACTGAGTAACACTAGCCATGTAAACAGTTAACACTGCCCTACATATGTCAAGGTCAGAGGACACCACTTAGTAACACTAGCCATGTAAACAGTTAACACAACCCTACAAAATGTATTGGATAATTTGATGACCCCAGTCAAATAACGTCTCTTTAAAACGTTCACCCTTACAGAGAAATGTTGACTTAGTGTAACTGAACCCTTGGGGTGCTGATAAAACACGATGAACGTGTACTGATGCTGTAACAATGTGTACTGATGCTGTAACAATGTGTACGTGTACTGATGCTGTAACAATGTGTACTGATGCTGTAACAATGTGTACGTGTACTGATGCTGTAACAATGTGTACTGATGCTGTAACAATGTGTACGTGTACTGATGCTGTAACAATGTGTACTGATGCTGTAACAATGTGTAAGTGTACTGATGCTGTAACAATGTGTACGTGTACTGATGCTGTAACAATGTGTACTGATGCTGTAACAATGTGTCCTGATGCTGTAACAATGTGTAAGTGTACTGATGCTGTAACAATGTGTACTGATGCTGTAACAATGTGTACTGATGCTGTAACAATGTGTAAGTGTACTGATGCTGTAACAATGTGTACGTGTACTGATGCTGTAACAATGTGTACTGATGCTGTAACAATGTGTCCTGATGCTGTAACAATGTGTAAGTGTACTGATGCTGTAACAATGTGTACTGATGCTGTAACAATGTGTACTGATGCTGTAACAATGTGTACTGATGCTGTAACAATGTGTAAGTGTACTGATGCTTTAACAATGTGTACTGATGCTGTAACAATGTGTACGTGTACTGATGCTGTAACAATGTGTACTGATGCTGTAACAATGTGTACGTGTACTGATGCTGTAACAACGTGTACGTGTACTGATGCTGTAACAATGTGTAAGTGTACTGATGCTGTAACAATGTGTAAGTGTACTGATGCTGTAACAATGTGTACGTGTACTGATGCTGTAACAACGTGTACGTGTACTGATGCTGTAACAATGTGTAAGTGTACTGATGCTGTAACAATGTGTACGTGTACTGATGCTGTAACAATGTGTACGTGTACTGATGCTGTAACAATGTGTACTGATGCTGTAACAATGTGTACGTGTACTGATGCTGTAACAATGTGTACTGATGCTGTAACAATGTGTAAGTGTACTGATGCTGTAACAATGTGTACGTGTACTGATGCTGTAACAATGTGTACTGATGCTGTAACAATGTGTCCTGATGCTGTAACAATGTGTAAGTTTACTGATGCTGTAACAATGTGTACTGATGCTGTAACAATGTGTACTGATGCTGTAACAATGTGTAAGTGTACTGATGCTGTAACAATGTGTACGTGTACTGATGCTGTAACAATGTGTACTGATGCTGTAACAATGTGTCCTGATGCTGTAACAATGTGTAAGTGTACTGATGCTGTAACAATGTGTACTGATGCTGTAACAATGTGTACTGATGCTGTAACAATGTGTACTGATGCTGTAACAATGTGTAAGTGTACTGATGCTGTAACAATGTGTACGTGTACTGATGCTGTAACAACGTGTACGTGTACTGATGCTGTAACAATGTGTAAGTGTACTGATGCTGTAACAATGTGTACGTGTACTGATGCTGTAACAATGTGTACGTGTACTGATGCTGTAACAATGTGTACTGATGCTGTAACAATGTGTACGTGTACTGATGCTGTAACAATGTGTACTGATGCTGTAACAATGTGTAAGTGTACTGATGCTGTAACAATGTGTACGTGTACTGATGCTGTAACAATGTGTACTGATGCTGTAACAATGTGTCCTGATGCTGTAACAATGTGTAAGTGTACTGATGCTGTAACAATGTGTACTGATGCTGTAACAATGTGTACTGATGCTGTAACAATGTGTAAGTGTACTGATGCTGTAACAATGTGTACGTGTACTGATGCTGTAACAATGTGTACTGATGCTGTAACAATGTGTCCTGATGCTGTAACAATGTGTAAGTGTACTGATGCTGTAACAATGTGTACTGATGCTGTAACAATGTGTACTGATGCTGTAACAATGTGTACTGATGCTGTAACAATGTGTAAGTGTACTGATGCTTTAACAATGTGTACTGATGCTGTAACAATGTGTACTGATGCTGTAACAATGTGTCCTGATGCTGTAACAATGTGTAAGTGTACTGATGCTGTAACAATGTGTACTGATGCTGTAACAATGTGTAAGTGTACTGATGCTGTAACAATGTGTACGTGTACTGATGCTGTAACAATGTGTACTGATGCTGTAACAATGTGTACGTGTACTGATGCTGTAACAACGTGTACGTGTACTGATGCTGTAACAATGTGTAAGTGTACTGATGCTGTAACAATGTGTAAGTGTACTGATGCTGTAACAATGTGTACGTGTACTGATGCTGTAACAACGTGTACGTGTACTGATGCTGTAACAATGTGTAAGTGTACTGATGCTGTAACAATGTGTACGTGTACTGATGCTGTAACAATGTGTACGTGTACTGATGCTGTAACAATGTGTACGTGTCCTGATGCTGTAACAATGTGTAAGTGTACGGATGCTGTAACAATGTGTACTGATGCTGTAACAATGTGTAAGTGTACTGATGCTGTAACAATGTGTACGTGTACTGATGCTGTAACAATGTGTACTGATGCTGTAACAATGTGTACGTGTACTGATGCTGTAACAATGTGTACGTGTACTGATGCTGTAACAATGTGTACTGATGCTGTAACAATGTGTAAGTGTACTGATGCTGTAACAATGTGTACTGATGCTGTAACAATGTGTATGTGTACTGATGCTGTAACAATGTGTACTGATGCTGTAACAATGTGTATGTGTACTGATGCTGTAACAATGTGTACTGATGCTGTAACAATGTGTACGTGTACTGATGCTGTAACAATGTGTAAGTGTACTGATGCTGTAACAATGTGTACGTGTACTGATGCTGTAACAATGTTTCCCAGGTGATCCTTCAATCACCAAACAAACTCAACACTTGACTGTTAAAGTCAATCAACATAAACACAATGCAGCCGAGAAATACACATTGAAGAAATAACATAATTTCCTTTGTTTAAGGACCAGGGACAACCAAAGGATTGTTATTGCAATGTGCCTCCACGTCCACAGGGAGGCGCTGGATTAGCAGACTTGGATGGATCATGGCTGAGACCTCTCCATGTTGGTCATGATGTCATGAATGTTTGATGTCACTTCAATCCACTGACCTCCTTCTTATGTCCTCAGAGACATATGGCTGAGAGCCTCAGGCCAAGCCTGAGTGGAACTGGCTGTGTGTGTGTGTGTGTGTGTGTGTGTGTGTGTGTGTGTGTGTGTGTGTGTGTGTGTGTGTGTGTGTGTGTGTGTGTGTGTGTGTGTGTGTGTGTGTGACAAACCAATGGCAGCATTCATAACTTGGAGTATCCTTTTCATGGCAGAACAGATTTACAGCTAAAGTCCCTTCCCAGGCTTTTCAGAAAAAGAGTCCAATCTCGACAGCTTCCCAACAGTACAACTTTACCAACTATTCTCAATTAGTGTGTAATTTACTAATGTAGACTTTCTTCCAGAGATTTCTTCTATTAGCTAAACTCATCATCTCCTGTTTGATTTCCCATAGGTCCTCAATACTCAACAGACATGTCAGATGTCAGTTTTAATCAGAAATATTCATTACTCATTAGCTGAGGGAAAGTGGGCAACACATCTGATCAAATATTAAAACAAAGCTTGATATCATCATGTAGAAGCATGTTGGGCCTCAGTGTAAATCTTACAGGATTATGCCATTATTAAGTTGGTTATGGAATTCAAAGTCTTTGAATATTAATAAATAGAGGACAAAGGGAGGGCACCAGGTAGACGCCAGGGTGAATCTGGATCACAATTCTGAGATGGCGTGAATGAGACCTTGGGTTGAACCAGGCCCTCTGGGCATTCAGTACACTGGTTGGTTCCCTTTAAGGGTTAAAGACAAAAGACTTCCAATTACAGACATTCTCATGATGTCATCTGGCAACAGCCACACAACACATTATCACCAGAGACTCTCTAACACAGGACTGTTATACCCTGCTGTGTTCACCAGAGACTCTCTAACACAGGACTGGAGTACCCTGCTGTGTTCACACTTAGACACACAGCAGCTCTACACACTGATAGGGAAACAAATGCACACACACACACACACACACACACACACACACACACACACACACACACACACACACACACACACACACACACACACACACACACACACACACACACACACACACACACACACACACACACACACACAGATTGGTGAGAAACACAAACACACCATTAAGTACATTCTCTTTATACATGTTTACATCATATCTGTAGAACCCATACCTCAGATTCACCTGAAGGTGACATCATATCTGTAGAACCCATACCTCAGATTCACCTGAAGGTTACATCATATCTGTAGAACCCATACCTCAGATTCACCTGAAGGTGACATCATATCTGTAGAACTAATGCCTCAGATTCACCTGAAGGTTACATCATATCTGTAGAACCAATACCTCAGATTCACCTGAAGGTTACATCATATCTGTAGAACTAATGCCTCAGATTCACCTGAAGGTTACATCATATCTGTAGGTTTAATACCTCAGATTCACCTGAAGGTTACATCATATCTGTAGAACCCATACCTCAGATTCACCTGAAGGTTACATCATATCTGTAGAACTAATGCCTCAGATTCACCTGAAGGTTACATAATATCTGTAGAACCCATACCTCAGATTCACCTGAAGGTTACATCATATCTGTAGAACCAATACCTCAGATTCACCTGAAGGTTACATCATATCTGCAGAACTAATGCCTCAGATTCACCTGAAAGTTACATCATATCTGTAGGTTTAATATCTCAGATTCACCTGAAGGTTACATCATATCTGTAGAACTAATGCCTCAGATTCACCTGAAGGTTACATCATATCTGTAGAACTAATGCCTCAGATTCACCTGAAGGTTACATCATATCTGTAGAACCCATACCTCAGATTCACCTGAAGGTTACATCATATCTGCAGAACTAATGCCTCAGATTCACCTGAAGGTTACATCATATCTGTAGGTTTAATATCTCAGATTCACCTGAAGGTTACATCATATCTGTAGAACTAATGCCTCAGATTCACCTGAAGGTTACATCATATCTGTAGGTTTAATATCTCAGTTTCACCTGAAGGTTACATCATATCTGTAGGTTTAATATCTCAGTTTCACCTGAAGGTTACATCATATCTGTAGGTTTAATATCTCAGATTCACCTGAAGGTTACATCATATCTGTAGAACTAATGCCTCAGATTCACCTGAAGGTTACATCATATCTATAGGTTTAATATCTCAGTTTCACCTGAAGGGTACATCATATCTGTAGGTTTAATACCTCAGATTCACCTGAAGGTTACATCATATCTGTAGGTTTAATATCTCAAGTTCACCTGAAGGTTACATCATATCTGTAGGTTTAATATCTCAGTTTCACCTGAAGGTTACATCATATCTGTAGGTTTAATATCTCAGTTTCACCTGAAGGTTACATAATAGTTGACAACTCAACCAAATGTAAATCACAAGTAGACGTTGAAATGACATCTGTGCTCAGTGGGACATCTCTCTCCACAACGCCTGAATCTACCCAGCATGGGAGTGGGGGGGTGGATTTTCCGATGGTTAAACTGGGACTGGTGACATCATTTTGCCTACCATACTTCTTCTACTCATGTTTTTTCCCTTCTTCACTGTACAAGAGTCATAGCCTCTGTATGCTATTTCCATTCCACTACTCCAGCCCTACTGACATATTTTATTTGATTTATTTTATTTGACCTTTATTTAACCAGGTAGGCAAGTTGAGAACACCTTTATTTAACCAGGTAGGCTAGTTGAGAACACCTTTATTTAACCAGGTAGGCTAGTTGAGAACACCTTTATTTAACCAGGTAGGCAAGTTGAGAACACCTTTATTTAACCAGGTAGGCAAGTTGAGAACAAGTTCTCATTTACAACTGCGACCTGGCCAAGATAAAGCATAGCAATTCGACACATACAACAACAGAGAGTTACACATGGAGTAAAACAACCATACAGTCAATAATAATACAGTAGAAAAATAAGTCTATATACAATGTGAGCAAATGAGGAGAGATAAGGGAGGTAAAGGCAAAAAAAAGGCCATGGTGGCGAAGTAAATACAATATAGCAAGTAAAACACTGGAATGGTAGATTTGCAGTGGAAGAATGTGCAAAGTAGAAAGACTGGATAGTATAGCATTTGTGAATTTGTGTATTTATTTATAATAATGTATAGTATTTCATAAAACAAGGCAGATTTCAGGTGATGCACACAACATTGCTCCTGTGTGTCTGTGTGTAATGCTGTGAACATATTCATAGACTCAAAATCAAAACCAGATTTGTAAAGCCAATGAATAACAGCCAACAAATGCTATTACAACCATAACACTGAATTTTCCGACAGGTGTTGTGGAGGGATTGTGTATCAAACAGGTGGTTGTTTAGTTTTTCTTCTTAGCCAGCTTAACCGTTAGATGACATTACCTTCATCAATAACCAGAATGAATGTTGACTGAATTATTTGTTTTCTGCTTTATAACGAAGGACAGGACCTGTTCCAACAGAAAAATACTATTTTAATTCTACATTCTTAACTAACTCTTCTTTGAAAAGATATAGTAGCATTTTGTAAATTCAGATACCCAGATATGTATAAGCGTGGACACGATCAATGAGGGCACCGTCCAAAGTAGGTATGCATTAATCATCAGATACATTTTTACATGATTTGGAAAATAACATATACTTGTTTTTACCTGCATTAAGTAACCATTTCATTTCAACAAAAGCGTTCTGCAGGGCAATAAAGACAGATTAAAGCTCTGATAGAGTCTGGTCAGCTGTGGGGGCAATAGCATGCACCACAGTGTCATCTGCATTCAGGTGACAATATTGTTAATGTAAATAGTGAAAAGAACAGGACCGAGAATCAATCCCTGTGGGACTCTATGTTAAATCCAGAAAACCTGATTTAACACCATCAGTAAACACACACTGTATTCTATCCTTTAACATAGTTTCAAACCAGCCTGGTCATGATCAATTGATGAAAGCCTTTGAACAAGTAATGCGCAATCCACAGTGTTGAAGGCTTTAGACAGGTCAAAAAAAAAGGTCTGCACAATGTGTTTTCTCATCCAAACAATTAAAGACATCATTTAAAACCAAGAAGTATCAGAGATGGTGCTATGACCTGGTCTGGAACCTGACTGGTGTACATTTAGAATACATTTCATTGTTATAAAATATCTAAACTGAGTATTTACCAAGGATTCTAGAATCTTTGCTGGGCAATAGAGTTTGGAAATGGGACTATAATTATTTAGGTCATACGGGTCAACACTTTTGTGAAGGGGGAGTATATGAGCCGCCTTTCAGACCCTGTGGATGGTACTTAGAAATAAATGTAGGGTTAAAAATATGTGTTGGAAATTCTGCAATCAGACGAGCAGAAAGCTGCTTCGAGGAGGGCTGCGAAAGTAGCCCAAGTAGCATGGGAAAGTAGCCCAGGTAGCATGGGAAAGTAGCCCAAGTCTTACACCGAAACACATGAGCCAATTATGAGGCAATCGAACAGATAAAAGCCATGAGCTCAGCCAGATGAATGACAACACAGTAAGCTGAATGACTCTGGATACCCATGACAAAAGAGCCATTGATGCCTGATCCAAGTGAAAGCTGTAGAATGCTTTGGGACCATGACAGGGACAGGGTGGGGCATTCTAGGTAGTGTAGTATAACTTGGCATGAGGTGGAAAGAGAGGGACCATGGCAATAAAGAATGGAAGATCTTGGAGCAGAGCGGTATTGTTCACAGCTTGTCCCATCAAAAGACCATCGTTGATGGAAGTGCCAAAACAACTAACGGCAATGAGAAATCCCTCATAACTGCCAATATGGTATTAATACGGTGTATCTGCAACATTTTAATGGAGTGGCTTTCATATTTCACCATATTTCACTTGGTGAAAATGCAGAAACTGAGGTATCTATGCCTTCTTCTCTCCTATTCAATAAATAGCTGTCAAATACTAGAGCAGAAAATTCCCCACAGTGGTTTTCCATTATAGTGTGTGTCCAACCCTTTTCATTCCTATAACTGCTTTTCCTAATTAGAATATTGGTTCTGCAGAGATGTATTTTTACACCCTTTACCAGCTGCAGATCTCCTTCTTGTACCCTGGATTGGACTCTATTCCACTACTTCAAATGAAACAACATTGGCAGGGTATCCTAGTGGTTAGAGCGTTGGGCTAGTAACCGAAAGGTTGCAAGTTCAAATCCTCTGACCTGACAAGGTACAAATCTGTTGTTCTACCCCTGAACAAGGCAGTTAACCCACTGTTCCTAGGCCCTCATTGATATTAAGAATTTGTTCTTAACTGACTTGCCTGGTAAAATAAAAAACATCAATGGGGGAAATGTAAAATGTAACTGCTTCAGTTGATTGGAGCATAGTGCTAGCCACACCACACATAGTGCTAGCCACACCACACATAGTGCTAGCCACACCACACATAGTGCTTGTCACACCACACATAGTGCTAGCCACACCACACATAGTGCTAGCCACACCACACATAGTGCTTGCCACACCAAAGCTGGGCTTTAAGTCACTCATGGAACATATACTGTATGTTAACAGAAAGTTGCTTTGGATAACAGCATCTTGCTGAATTACCATATCAAGACCTGAACTCTCTGCCCTCTGGCCTGCACTCTGGATAAAAGGCTTTGCAGCCAGAAGCAGTGGAAGTATCTTGGCAATGTCTCTCTTGCGGAGACAGGACTCAGTAAATAGTAGTTGGTCTTTCATATCCCAGGGTGCAGATGGGTTTCATACTAAACAATGAGTGACATCATCTGTATACCCTGACAACAACTGATGCTACTCTAGAAAAGTTAGGTATTTTTGTTCTAAATCTATGGACATGATCCAGTAGTTTGTTCTAAATGTTCTGTTGCCATGATGGCTGGCAACGTTCTTATCCATTGCTTGCTAGCTAGCCAACGCTGGCTAACACAGTCGCATCAAACAGTGTAGCCAGAATAACAACAAAGTAGCTGCATTTGCGTTTGTTTAAGCTGTTTTCTTGTGATTGTTTTTGGGATACAACCATAACAATGAGCTAATGGTGTGAGATTTCGCCTCACATAGAACATTTGCTCCCTCACCAGGGCACTGTTCACAATCACTTCAAACTGAAGCAGGATTTACAGAACACTAGCTGCATTTCGTGTTTTTCTATTGACATTTGTTCGTATATATCCACATTTTGTCTGATTTCGACTGGCTAAGGAAAGCTGCCAGCCTGTCTGTCTCGTCCCGACTCCTGACACGTTCACTAACATAGGACAGCTGCAGATCAAATTTCTATATTGAAATAATGTTGTAAATGTCAGAGAGACAGACAGCAAGGTTATTACAGATCTCTGCTGTTGAAAACCAAATGTCAGAGAGACAGACAGCAAGGTTATTACAGATCTCTGCTGTTGAAAACCAAATGTCAGAGAGACAGACAGCAAGGTTATTACAGATCTCTGCTGTTGAAAACCAAATGCTCGTCTAAAAGACATGGGAGATAATGTCTAGATGCTTTTTATAGTGGTGATCAAGTTTATAACTTCCCTGCCTGGGCTGATGAGACAGTGGATTGGGCTGATGAGGCAGTGGATTGGGCTGATGAGACAGTGGATTGGGCTGATGAGGCAGTGGATTGGGCTGATGAGACAGTGGATTGGGCTGATGAGACAGTGGATTGGGCAGATGAGACAGTGGATTGGGCTGATGAGACAGTGGATTGGGCTGATGAGACAGTGGATTGGGCAGATGAGACAGTGGATTGGGCTGATGAGACAGTGGATTGGGCTGATGAGACAGTGGATTGCGCAGTCAGATGGAACAGAGTAAATAGGCATTTTAACGTCATAGATTCAGCCGGTGGTAGTTACTGGAGTAGACATCGGCTGGAATTCGGTTTTAACTGGTCTTTACAGGGTTTGGGTTGGCACTGGTATTTACAGGGTTAGGGTTGGCACTGGTCTTTACAGGGTTGGCACTGGTCTTTACAGGGTTGGCACTGGTCTTTACAGGGTTGGCACTGGTATTTACAGGGTTAGGGTTGGCACTGGTCTTTACAGGGTTAGGGTTGACACTGGTCTTTACAGGGTTAGGGTTGGCACTGGTATTTACAGGGTTAGGGTTGACACTGGTCTTTACAGGGTTAGGGTTGACACTGGTCTTTACAGGGTTAGGGTTGGCACTGGTATTTACAGGGTTAGGGTTGGCACTGGTATTTACAGGGTTAGGGTTGGCACTGGTCTTTACAGGGTTAGGGTTGACACTGGTCTTTACAGGGTTAGGGTTGACACTGGTCTTTACAGGGTTAGGGTTGGCACTGGTATTTACAGGGTTAGGGTTGGCACTGGTATTTACAGGGTTAGGGTTGACACTGGTCTTTACAGGGTTAGGGTTGGCACTGGTCTTTACAGGGTTAGGGTTGGCACTGGTATTTACAGGGTTAGGGTTGGTACTGGTCTTTACAGGGTTAGGGTTGGCACTGGTCTTTACAGGGTTAGGATTGTCACTGGTCTTTACAGGGTTAGGGTTGACACTGGTCTTTACAGGGTTAGGGTTGACACTGGTCTTTACAGGGTTAGGGTTGGCACTGGTATTTACAGGGTTAGGGTTGGCACTGGTATTTACAGGGTTAGGGTTGGCACTGGTCTTTACAGGGTTAGGGTTGACACTGGTCTTTACAGGGTTAGGGTTGACACTGGTCTTTACAGGGTTAGGGTTGGCACTGGTATTTACAGGGTTAGGGTTGGCACTGGTCTTTACAGGGTTAGGGTTGGCACTGCTCTTTACAGGGTTAGGATTGTCACTGGTCTTTACAGGGTTGGCACTGGTCTTTACAGGGTTAGGGTTGGCACTGGTCTTTACAGGGTTAGGGTTGAAACTGGTCTTTACAGGGTTAGGGTTGACACTGGTCTTTACAGGGTTAGGGTTGGCACTGGTATTTACAGGGTTAGGATTGTCACTGGTCTTTACAGGGTTGGCACTTGGCACTGGTCTTTACAGGGTTAGGGTTGGCACTGGTCTTTACAGGGTTAGGGTTGAAACTGGTCTTTACAGGGTTAGGGTTGACACTGGTATTTACAGGGTTAGGGTTGGCACTGGTCTTTACAGGGTTAGGGTTGAAACTGGTATTTACAGGGTTAGGGTTGTCACTGGTCTTTACAGGGTTGACACTGGTCTTTACAGGGTTAGGGTTGGCACTGGTCTTTACAGGGTTAGGGTTGACACTGGTCTTTACAGGGTTAGGGTTGACACTGGTCTTTACAGGGTTAGGGTTGGCACTGGTATTTACAGGGTTAGGGTTGGCACTGGTATTTACAGGGTTAGGGTTGGCACTGGTCTTTACAGGGTTAGGGTTGTCACTGGTCTTTACAGGGTTGGCACTGGTCTTTACAGGGTTGGCACTGGTCTTTACAGGGTTAGGATTGTCACTGGTCTTTACAGGGTTGGCACTGGTCTTTACAGGGTTAGGATTGTCACTGGTCTTTACAGGGTTAGGGTTGGCACTGGTCTTTACAGGGTTAGGATTGTCACTGGTCTTTACAGGGTTGGCACTGGTCTTTACAGGGTTCGGGTTGACACTGGTATTTACAGGGTTAGGGTTGGCACTGGTATTTACAGGGTTAGGGTTGGCACTGGTCTTTACAGGGTTAGGATTGTCACTGGTCTTTACAGGGTTGGCACTGGTCTTTACAGGGTTAGGGTTGACACTGGTCTTTACAGGGTTAGGGTTGACACTGGTCTTTACAGGGTTAGGGTTGGCACTGGTCTTTACAGGGTTAGGGTTGGCACTGGTCTTTACAGGGTTAGGGTTGGCACTGGTCTTTACAGGGTTAGGGTTGGCACTGGTCTTTACAGGGTTAGGGTTGGCACTGGTCTTTACAGGGTTATATTAGGAGTCAATCACACCGCACCACATGTGTGGTGATCGTTGTTACGTAAAATGGCTGCCGTGGCACCTCCCAAATGGGCGCTACACATTGGTGGTGGAAGGGGTGAAACAATGTCATGTGCTTTGATTTTGAGAAAAGGACAACCTAAAGTGCAAAAATATACAAATCATTCTCAGAGTAGATGTTTCAGAGAGATATGCAGCCCAGAGAACGTAATGCCTCACTGTTGGCCTGCTGCCATGGTTACCTGGGAGACAGGGATAACGATAAAGGACCCTCCACCGGCACTCTCCGTGACGATGGCCAGGAACTTGGCATTGACGGCACAGAAGTGGTTGTCATGGACGTTCTTGGTGATGGGAATGCCGTCAAAGCAGTGCTCCCGGTTGGCCACTTTGCCGTAGACGTTTCGAAACTTGGAGCTTCGGTATGTCGGACGCCATGACATCTGATGGAGAAGAGATGGAGAAGAGATGGAGAAGAGATGGAGAGATATTAAGGAGGGAGGTTCAGAAAGGAGTTTCTGCAATACCAGCACTGGGATGTATTGAAGGCACCAGTTAGTTGCTGTTTTATCATGTTGAATGTGCTGACATGGTGGTTTTCTGGTTACTGTATATGCTGGTCCATGTGAGCAGAAGGTCAGCTGTTTAGTTGACAGGTTAGTGGGCATTCATGGTTAACAGCTTAGATCAACCGGCTGGTTGAACATAATTGGATTATTTTAGATTTAGGGAAAAAACACAAAATGACCATACCACATTAGAGTATTAAATGATCATACCACATTAGAGTATTAAATGATCATACCACATTAGAGTATTAAATGATCATACCACATTAGAGTATTAAATGATCATACCACATTAGAGTATTAAATGATCATACCACATTAGAGTATTAAAGGAAAACGCCACCAAAAAGTATATTTTGGTATTTTGGTCCATTGTTAAAATAGTCCCAAAATGTTTTGATGGTCAGCAATCAACTTTCAAAATATAGAAATCATCTCTGTGTGATGCATTTTGTATCATATGATGCAAAACGCATCATCATATGGTGATGATTTCTGTATTTTGAAAGTTATGTATCTTGAAAAATTGATTGCTGACAAGCAAAACATTTTGGGATTATGTCAACAATGGACTAATGAAACAAATACCAAAATATTGTTTTTGGGTGGAGTTCTCCTTTAACTTCGAGATTGCTGTTCCAAAATCCCTAGAGAAACCCCCATTAGTAAAGACAGTAACGAGGAGTGTTGCTGTTCCAAAATCCCTAGAGAAACCCCCATTAGTAAAGACAGTAAAGAGGAGTGTTGCTGTTCCAAAATCCCCAGAGAAACCCCCATTAGTAAAGACAGTAAAGAGGAGTGTTGCTGTTCCAAAATCCCCAGAGAAACCCCCATTAGTAAAGACAGTAAAGAGGAGTGTTGCTGTTCCAAAATCCCCAGAGAAACCCCCATTAGTAAAGACAGTAAAGAGGAGTGTTGCTGTTCCAAAATCCCTAGAGAAACCCCCATTAGTAAAGACAGTAAAGAGGAGTGTTGCTGTTCCAAAATCCCCAGAGAAACCCCCATTAGTAAAGACAGTAAAGAGGAGTGTTGCTGTTCCAAAATCCCTAGAGAAACCTGCACTAGTAAAGACAGTAAAGAGGAGTGTTGCTTTCTTCAAAATCACTTCTGTCCACCCCTATAGTTCAGAGGAATTTTGTCAGTGCTGTCATGGCAATTCAAATCCCATGTTAGTCAGAGTGTGAAATGTTCAACGCCACAAGAAAATATTTCACAGAAAATAGCGAGTAAGTAAATAAAGGTAGACAAGAGCAGTCCATCACAAGAGCAGTCCCTCACAAGAGCAGTCCCTCACAAGAGCAGTCCCTCAGAAGTGATTTGAGTCTGACATCAGCAACTACTAACGAGGAGGCGGCTCCATGAAAGGATTCCTTTGTGACACATATGTCCTGAGCTTGGACCCATGAAACCTTGCAAAACAGCAAGCCAGCCACTTCACTTCCCAGCGAGGGGAAGTGGTCGACTCCATCATAAAAACACTCAAACCACTACTTTTGTTTGTCGTTACCCACAAGCATATACTGACCGAATTGCTGCCTTGCAGCGTGAGATACAACTATCTTCTGGGTCACACTAGACCTAATCACAGGTGTAGAGCTGGATGGCCCTTAGACACTGATCCAAGGACAGTTTTGAGGTTTGTCCCACTAACGATCGATGATACATCAGGGAAGGTGAATAGATCCTAGGTGTGGTAAAGGGGAACGTCTGCTTACAGACAGCGGCAGGTAGCCAAGTGGTTAGAGCGTTGGGCCAGTAACTGAAAGATTGCTGGATCGAATCCCCAAGCTGACAAGATAAAAATCAGTTGTTCTGCCCCTGAACAAGGCAGTTAACTCACTGGTAGGCTGTCATTGTAAGTAAGAATTTATTCTTAACTGACTTGTTAAATACATACATAGAAAAAAAACAGACAGGAAGTTCTTCAGGAAAGGAGATTTACGACACTGTCAGATCTGTGACAAGATGACATCACCACAGCCACAATTCAGCATTGTTCTGGGGTGGGAACAGTGCTGTGTGCAAATAGAGATGTCCCTGTTTCCATGCTGCCATGGTCTCTTCCTGTCCTACAGACTGCAGTCTACATCTGGTCTTCAGCCGGTGGAGACCAAGCAGTGCACACAATCCAGTAATCACTCCCATCCCACCCACAGGCAGGCCAGTACTCACTCTCATCCATCCCACCCACAGGCAGACCAGTAATCCCTCTCACCCAACCTACCCATAGGCACACCAGTAATCACTCTCACCCACCCCACCCACAGGCAGACCAGTAATCACTCCCATCCCACCCACAGGCAGGCCAGTAATCACTCTCACCCATCCCACCCACAGGCAGACCAGTAATCCCTCTCACCCACAGGCAGACCAGTACTCACTCTAACCCATCCCACCCACAGGCAGACCAGTAATCACTCTCACCCATCCCACCCATAGGCAGATCAGTAATCACTCTCACCCATCCCACCCACAGGCAGGCCAGTAATCACTCCCATCCCACCCACAGGCAGACCAGTAATCACTCTAACCCATCCCACCCACAGGCAGGCCACTAATCACTCTCACCCATCCCACCCACAGGCAGACCAGTAATCCCTCTCACCCATCCCACCCACAGGCAGACCAGTAATCACTCTCACCCATCCCACCCACAGGCAGACCAGTAATCACTCTCACCCATCCCACCCACAGGCAGACCAGTAATCACTCCCATCCCACCCACAGGCAGACCAGTAATCACTCCCATCCCACCCACAGACAGACCAGTAATCACTCTCACCCATCCCACGCACAGACAGACCAGTAATCACTCCCATCCCACCCACAGACAAACCAGTAATCACTCTCACCCATCCCACCCACAGGCAGACCAGTAATCACTCTCACCCACCCCACCCACATGCAGACCAGTAATCACACCCATCCCACCCACGGGCAGACCAGTAATCACTCTCACCCATCCCACCCACAGGCAGACCAGTAATCACTCTCACCCATCCCACCCACATGCAGACCAGTAATCACACCCATCCCACCCACGGGCAGACCAGTAATCCCTCTCACCCATCCCACCCACAGGCAGACCAGTAATCCCACCCATCCCACCCACAGGCAGACCAGTAATCGCTCTCACCCATCCCACCCACAGGCAGACCAGTAATCACTCTCACCCATCCCACCCACAGGCAGACCAGTAATCACTCCCATCCCACCCACAGGCAGACCAGTAATCACTCTCACCCATCTCACCCACAGGCAGACCAGTAATCACTCCCATCCCACCCACAGGCAGACCAGTAATCACTCTCACCCATCCCACCCACAGGCAGACCAGTAATCACTCTCTCCCATCCCACCCACAGGCAGACCAGTAATCACTCCCACCCATCCCATCCACAGGCAGACCAGTAATCACTCTCACCCATCTCACCCACAGGCAGACCAGTAATCACTCTGTCGTGGAGGTGAAGGAGTGTGGTGCGGCATTGATATAGCTGGAGCTCGACATGTCCACAGACAGACCAGTAATCACTTTGTCGTGAAGGAGTGTGGTGCGGCATTGATATAGCTGGAGCTCGACATGTCCACAGACAGACCAGTAATCACTCTGTCGTGGAGGTGAAGGAGTGTGGTGAGGCATTGATATAGCTGGAGCTCGACATGTCCACAGACAGACCAGTAATCACTTTGTCGTGAAGGAGTGTGGTGCGGCATTGATATAGCTGGAGCTCGACATGTCCACAGACAGACCAGTAATCACTCTGTCGTGGAGGTGAAGGAGTGTGGTGAGGCATTGATATAGCTGGAGCTCGACATGTCCACAGACAGACCAGTAATCACTTTGTCGTGAAGGAGTGTGGTGCGGCATTGATATAGCTGGAGCTCGACAAGTCCACAGACAGACCAGTAATCACTCTGTCGTGGAGGTGAAGGAGTGTGGTGCGGCATTGATATAGCTGGAGCTCGACAAGTCCACAGACAGCCGCTGTCACAGCACTTTTTGTATTCCCGAGATTCTCACCTCTGAGTGCTGTGGGAGTAATGAAATGGTACTCATTCCACTCACAGCACATCTCAATTCCTTTCCTTCCTCGTTTACCCCCCTCCTTCCTCTCAAAAAGCAGAGTTAAAGAAGCTACCCCTAGAATGACTCTGAGCATAATGCTTAGCTTGTTAAAGTATTGATGTGAAACAGCAGAACAGCAGGAAGAGGCCTCAGGGCAGCAGAGAAAGAGCACTGGCATTGAGTTCTCACCACAAGGACACTCATTAATTTGTCACCAGTGGATGGCACGCGGGACTGCGTACGCTGCTCTCTGTCTCTCACTGACAACGCAGTGAGACTAAAGCATGGTGTCTCTCAGCTCCAGTCATGGCAGGGTGTCCCCGTGCAAGCCATAGCCTACACCTAACTCGTCACCATCTAACTGTATATGTGATCCATCCATCTCATAACCCCAGGAGATGGTTATGACAGCCTTGAAAGGACAGGAAATACCCCCCAACTCTCTCGCTCACACACACACACACACACACACACACACACACACACACACACACACACACACACACACACACACACACACACACACACACACACACACACACACACACACACACACACACACACACAGCCATCCATAGTATATCTGAATTCCTCTCCAAAGACAGTCCTCTCAGTGAAAACAATATCTTACCTTAGTGCTGAGTAGAGTAGTGACACTATAGCCCGATCTGTCAGGCCCTCTCAAATTACAACCCCGCCCCTTTCCTCCCTTTTATAGACCAGCTGCAGTCTGCCAGTTTCTCCTAGCTTCTCAACGATACATCCAGTCAACCGGCCTACTATGCTCCGCTCACGCTCATCTGTTTCTCTCCTCCCCTCTTCTTACCCCGTCTCTCCTCTTTCTCCCTTCATGTCCTGTCCTCCTCCTATGAGCTGCCCCTCCCTCTCTCCTGCTCCCTCTCAGCCCAGACCAGACCAGACAGCTGCATGCAGCCCTGGAGCAGCAGTTAACGCTGCCTCTATCCCTCTCACTGCTCTGTACTCCTCTAGATGTGGGCTGCACCACTCACTCTCTCTTTCACTCTCTCTTTCACTCTCTCTCTCTCTCTCTCCCCCTCTCTCTCTCTCTCTCTCTCTATTCTCTTGCTCTCTCTCCCTCCCTCTCTATATACATCCATCTATCTCTCTCTCTCTCGCTGTGTCTCATTGTGCCAGCCCTATCACTAGCTGGGACTGTAGATAGCCGTTGATAACTATTGAAAGACGTTCTTGGTATTGAATACTTCATACTCTCTTGTTTGCAAATAGAGAGGTCGACGACTATACAGAGTATAAATGTTTCCTTACGAATGTTTCCCTATGCATGTTTCCCTATGCATGTTTCCCTACACATGTTTCCTACACATGTTTCCTACACATGTTTCCTACACATGTTTCCCTACGCCTGTTTCCCTACACATGTTTCCCTACGCATGTTTCCCTACACATGTTTCCCTATGCCTGTTTCCCTACACATGTTTCCCTACACATGTTTCCCTACACATGTTTCCCTATGCATGTTTCCCTATGCCTGTTTCCCTATGCATGTTTCCCTATGCCTGTTTCCCTATGCCTGTTTCCCTACACATGTTTCCCTATGCCTGTTTCCCTATGCACATTTCCCTATGCCTGTTTCCCTACACATGTTTCCCTATGCATGTTTCCCTATGCCTGTTTCCCTATGCATGTTTCCCTATGCATGTTTCCTTATGCCTGTTTCCCTATGCCTGTTTCCCTACACGTTTCCCTATACCTGTTTCCCTATGCCTGTTTCCCTATGCATGTTTCCCTATGCATGTTTCCCTATGCCTGTTTCCCTACACATGTTTCCCTATGCCTGTTTCCATTTGCATGTTTTTCTGCCATTGTTTCCTGCCTTTCTTCTCGAAGTTGAATTGTATCTATTTTGGGGGTCATGTTAGCAGTAACTGGATAAAGTTACTGTGAAAACAAGGTAAATAGAAGCCATATTTATCAGTTCCACACTATGAGCAGTTACTGCCTTTTTGTTTGGTTGGGCAGCGTAGTGCTATTGAACAATGGCGTCAGGAAAGGTGAGGGGTGCTATTTCTGCTGTGGAAAGTGAGCAAACCTTTCTGTGCTAAACTGTTTGGGTGTCATAATCGTAATCGGGTACTAATACAATCAATATTTTATGTGAAACATCTGTGATAAGTACTGTCGTTCCAAACATCTCAACCGTAGAGGCTTTCACAAAAGCCCATGTTTTCCTTCCAGGAGATTACTCTGATTGGGATTTAGTGAAAATAGTCAGGAGGTAAGTTTGGGTCTGTACGCAGTAAAGGTCATTGCTGGGCAGAGAGAGAGAGCGAGAGAGCGTGAGAGAGAGTGAACGAGAGAGAGACAGAGAGAGAGAAAGAGAGAGAGAGTGAGATAGAGAGTGTGTATAGTGTGTTTTTGTTGCATTTGTGTGTCTTTTCTCTCCTGCCCTAACGCCTGAGCGGAGCTCAAAGACAGCTTGGACCCAGCAGCCCCTGGTCTCCCATCCCCCGCCTCCTTGGAATCATAAGACCCTCCTGGCTGTTACCCAGAACCCCCTGTGGCTCCATCCCTCTCTCTGCCCCTCCCCTCACTCCCTTCCTCTCCCTTTCTTCTCCTCCCTCCTTCTTCATCCCTGCTCTCCTCACAGGCCTTACAACCCTCTTTCCCATACTGAAGGTCCCCCATTTGATAATGTGCATTCTTCCCAGTCTGACATCAAATAAAATCAAATTCTATTGGTCACATACACATATTTAGCAGATGTTATTGGTAAACAAAGTACTGTAATAACTGGTACATAGTCATTAAATACAACAGATTACTGTAATAAAGAGTATCTAGCCATTAAATATAATGGAGTACTGTAATAAAGAGTGCCTACTCATTAAATACAACAGATTACTATAATAAAGAGTACCTAGTCACTAAAGACAACAGAGTACTGTAAAAAAAAAGAGTACCTAGTCATTATTTACAACAGATTACTGTAATATAGAGTACCTAGTCATTAAATATAACGGAGAACTGTAATACAGAGTACCTAGTGATTAAATACAACAGATTACTGTAATATAGAGTACCTAGTCATGAAATACAACATATTACTGTAATACAGAGTACCTAGTGATTAAATACAACAGATTACTCTAATGCAGAGTACCTAGTCATTAAATACAACAGATTACTCTAATGCAGAGCACCTAGTCATTAAATACAACAGATCACTGTAATAAAGACTACCAAGTCATTAAATACAACAGATCACTGTAATAAAGACTACCAAGTCATTAAATACAACAGATTACTCTAATGCAGAGTACCTAGTCATTAAATACAACAGATTACTCTAATACAGAGTACCTAGTGATTAAATACAACAGATCCAAATGGAGATTTTGATTATATCTCTGACAAGATGGATGACTTATCTTTCCACTAGCATGCCTGTGCGATTTTGTCGCTATTCCTCAACTGGTTGCCATGTGCTCTGGACTCTGGACAACAGAAAAATATTGTGTGCAGTATCCATGTACAATACAATCCATGCTTTGGTTGATTTAATTTATGAATACTATATATATACTACTATATTTACTCAAAAACCCTATCTGTCCCAGACTGTATTCTCTTGGTATGTTAGCCTCCAGTTAAATGGCTTTGATGTCTGAGATCTTTGATCATGGGTGTATTGAATGTATACCTACAGGTCCAACACCTCGTGACACCTGGCCTCTCAGGGCCATTTTGTGGATGTGACACCTGGCCTCTCAGGACCATTTTGTGGATGTGACACCTGGCCTCTCAGGACCATTTTGTGGATGTGACACCTGGCCTCTCAGGACCATTTTGTGGATGTGACACCTGGCCTCTCAGGACCATTTTGTGGATGTGACACCTGGCCTCTCAGGGCCATTTTGTGGATCTTGGTCTGTTTGAGGGGAGGTGTGCGTAGGGGAGCGGCTTTCACCATAGCTACAGGTCATGATGCTGGGGAAGGCGTAGGGCTCACACCGTCCGCAAACCTTACACTGTCTGGTATTTCAATGTGTGATTCCTCTGTGCTTTTATAGGCACTTCTCTCCCTCGGTCTATAGGGAAGATGGGTACTGGAATACCTCCAGTATAGGATTCCCACAGGTTCACAGTAGGTTTTTGTCTTGGCTTTGTTCTTTTGTGTTTATGTGTTTATGTGGGGGGGGGGGGGGGCACTCTGTGTTTATTGAGTTTTTGCCTGCAGTCACTGTTTCTGCCTTACTGTAGTCTCTGTTCCTTCCTGAAAAACCTCAAGACTATCAGAATCCTATTGTTCCTGAATCATCCCAGTAAAACCTAAAAACTATCAGAATCCTATTGTTCCTGAATCATCCCAGTAAAACCTCAAGACTATCAGAATCCTATTGTTCCTGAATCATCCCATTAAAACCTCAAGACTATCAGAATGCTATTGGTCCTGAATCATCCCAGTAAAACCTCAAGACTATCAGAATCCTATTGGTCCTGAATCATCCCAGTAAAACCTTAAGACTATCAGAATCCTATTGTTCCTGAATCATCCCAGTAAAATCTCAAGACTATCAGAATCCTATTGGTCCTGAATCATCCCAGTAAAACCTCAAGACTATCAGAATCCTATTGTTCCTGAATCATCCCAGTAAAACCTCAAGACTATCAGAATCCTATTGTTCCTGAATCATCCCAGTAAAACCTCAAGACTATCAGAATCCTATTGGTCCTGAATCATCCCATTAAAACCTCAAGACTATCAGAATGCTATTGTTCCTGAATCATCCCAGTAAAACCTCAAGACTATCAGAATCCTATTGTTCCTGAATCATCCCATTAAAACCTCAAGACTATCAGAATCCTATTGTTCCTGAATCATCCCAGTAAAATCTCAAGACTATCAGAATCCTATTGGTCCTGAATCATCCCATTAAAACCTCAAGACTATCAGAATGCTATTGTTCCTGAATCATCCCAGTAAAACCTCAAGACTATCAGAATCCTATTGTTCCTGAATCATCCCAGTTAAACCTCAAGACTATCATAATCCTATTGGTCCTGAATCATCCCAGTAAAACCTCAAAACTATCAGAATCCTATTGTTCCTGAATCATCCCAGTAAAACCTAAAAACTATCAGAATCCTATTGTTCCTGAATCATCCCAGTAAAACCTCAAGACTATCAGAATCCTATTGTTCCTGAATCATCCCAGTACAACCTCAAGACTATCAGAATCCTATTGTTCCTGAATCATCCCAGTAAAACATCAAGACTATCAGAATCCTATTGGTCCTGAATCATCCCAGTAAAACCTCAAGACTATCAGAATCCTATTGTTCCTGAATCATCCCAGTTAAACCTCAAGACTATCAGAATCCTATTGGTCCTGAATCATCCCAGTAAAACCTCAAGACTATCAGAATCCTATTGTTCCTGAATCATCCCATTAAAATCTCAAGACTATCAGAATCCTATTGTTCCTGAATCATCCCAGTAAAACCTCAAGACTATCAGAATCCTATTGTTCCTGAATCATCCCAGTAAAACCTCAAGACTATCAGAATCCTATTGTTCCTGAATCATCCCAGTAAAACCTCAAAACTATCAGAATCCTATTGGTCCTGAATCATCCCAGTAAAACCTCAAGACTATCAGAATCCTATTGGTCCTGAATCATCCCAGTAAAACCTCAAGACTATCAGAATCCTATTGTTCCTGAATCATCCCAGTATTACTCCAACGGCTGACAGTTTCCTGCTATGACATCCTGTCATGCACAAAGGAAGTAAATTTCTCCATGAAATTCCAATCCAATATTACTCAGCTGCAGTCTATGTGATATTGGCAGCTCTACTCGCCAGGTCCAAAGACCAGGTCCAAAGACTGTATGACAGTTTCCAGAGGCTGTCGCTTCACAATTCATCTGGAAAATTGCCACAATTCAACTGAATGGCTATGTGCTGATCAATCCTCTCTATGCCGTTGCCAATAGAGGAAGTGGGTCTGTCGGAAACCAACGAGCTGAGCGTAAAAAGAGAGAAAGAGATCCCCCCCAGGGCTGCTGTCGCTCTCCTCACCCTGGGTCGGGGAAATACATGCCTGCCTGCGTGTTTATCCATGGATGGATTCTAATCAACCTCTTTGAAACATATTCATCTATCCCAAAATCTTAATAGCATTAGCTGTTATGACCAATTATTTAACCTTTATTTAACTAGGCAAGTCAGTTAAGAACAAATTCTTATTTTCAATGACAGCCTAGGAACAGTGGGTTAACTGCCTGTTCAGGGGCAGAACGACAGATTTGTACCTTGTCAGCTCAGTGATTTGAACTTGCAACCTTCTGGTTACTAGTCCAACGCTCTAACCACTAGGCTAACCTGCCACCCCACAGTAAAATTGCCATCAATCCCCATGACAGTGTCAAGAAGCTCTCTGAGCATAGTGCTACCTAGACCCATACACATGAAATATACCCCAACTGTCCTGCATATCCCCATATGACTGCTATCTTTATATAGTCACCCCACACTTGAGTATGTTATAGTTGACCCTGGGCCTGGGGGTAGACTAGGACAGGAGCCAGGTCTGTAGTGTTATAGTTGACCCTGGGCCTGGGGGTAGACAGGACAGGAGCCAGGTCTGTAGTGTTATAGTTGACCCTGGGCCTGGGGGTAGACAGGACAGGAGCCAGGTCTGTAGTGTTATAGTTGACCCTGGGCCTGGGGGTAGACAGGACAGGAGCCAGGTCTGTAGTGTGTTATAGTTGACCCTGGGCCTGGGGGTAGACAGGACAGGAGCCAGGTCTGTAGTGTGTTATAGTTGACCCTGGGCCTGGGGGTAGACAGGACAGGAGCCAGGTCTGTGGGTGTTTCTGCAGCCATGTGCTGTAACTGTATGTTGTGAAGACAGAGCCATTCCTGCTGTTATGTGATGTGGCAGGCAGGAAGTGACTCAGCAATAATGGCAGCAGATGGAGCTGCTCTGGTTAATGCTAATGGCTGCTCTCAACAGGAGAGGAAAGCCCCCACCTCCTCCACAGGCTCCCAGAAACGGGTGTTAATGGAGATCAAAGTACCCACAGCCACATGTACAGGACACAGCAAGGAGCCACAGAGACACCCGATTGCACCTAACAGTGCAGTTGTGCAGTGAGGAGTGGGCTGAACAGGCATCCACTACCCACTGCCTCCAGGGACAGTCCTGGCTGGTTATCCTACAAACAGTCCTGGCTGGTTATCCTACAAACAGTCCTGGCAGGTTATCCTACAAACAGTCCTGGCTGGTTATCCTACAAACAGTCCTGGCTGGTTATCCTACAAACAGTCCTGGCTGGTTAACCTACAAACAGTCCTGGCTGGTTATCCTACAAACAGTCCTGGCTGGATATCCTACAAACAGTCCTGGCTGGTTATCCTACAAACAGTCCTGGCTGGTTATCCTACAAACAGTCCTGGCTGGTTATCCTACAAACAGTCCTGGCTGGTTATCCTACAAACAGTCCTGGCTGGGTATCCTACAAACAGTCCTGGCTGGTTATCCTACAAATGCACACACACACAAATGCACACACACACACACACACACACACACACACACACACACACACACACACACACACACACACACACACACACACACACACACACATACATAAGGTATTTTATCAGTCCACACATCAGTTCTGCCATCCAAAAACCACAGGAGGAGTGCTCTCAATTAATAATGATCTTTGTGCATGTCTCTCTCCCAGAGGATTTCCAGCCTCCTGCTTTTTGGAGCATACAGAGATTAGCTGGCTGGCTGTGAGGGGGAGAGAGGGGGAGAGGGAAAGAGAGGGAAAGAGAGGGAGAGAGAGAGAGAGAGAGAGAGAGAGAGAGAGAGAGAGAGAGGAGAGAGAGAGAGAGAGAGAGAGAGAGAGAGAGAGAGAGAGAGAGAGAGAGGGAGAGAGAGAGAGAGAGAGAGAGAGAGTGAGAGAGAGAGAGAGTGAGAGAGAGAGAGAGAGAGAGAGGGAGAGAGAAGGACAGCGTGACTCAGACACAGAACAGTCTCATCTCTGACCACTGACAGTGACTCAGACACAGAACAGTTCTCTTCTCTGACCACTGACAGAGTGACTCAGACACAGAACAGTCTCATCTCTGACCACTGACAGAGTGACTCAGACACAGAACAGTCTCATCTCTGACCACTGACAGAGTGACTCAGACACAGAACAGTCTCATCTCTGACCACTGACAGAGTGACTCAGACACAGAACACAGACCACTGACAGAGTGACTCAGACACAGAACACAGACCACTGACAGAGTGACTCAGACACAGAACACAGACCACTGACAGAGTGACTCAGACACAGAACAGTTCTCTTCTCTGACCACTTACTGAGTGACTCAGACACAGAACACAGACTACAGACAGAGTGACTCAGACACAGAACAGTTCTCCACAGGCTTCAGCAGAGAGAGAACATAATCAATGCCCTCTGTCTAACCACCAGACTGTTGTCCAGGAGACAGACTCCTTTCACCCAGACACACTACACAGTCTTTAGACTCAGATTACCTTTCAACTGGCTGTCAGCTCTGGATCAGTCTAACCACCCTACTCCCCACTATCCTAAAGGTACAATCTCAACTGTCTGTCAGCTCTGGATCAGTCTAAACACCCTACTCCCCACTATCCTAAAGGTACAATCTCAACTGTCTGTCAGCTCTGGATCAGTCTAACCACCCTACTCCCCACTATCCTAAAGGTACAATCTCAACTGTCTGTCAGCTCTGGATCAGTCTAACCACCCTATTCCCCACTATCCTAAAGGTACAATCTCAACTGTCTGTCAGCTCTGGATCAGTCTAACCACCCTACTCCCCACTATCCTAAAGGTACAATCTCAACTGTCTGTCAGCTCTGGATCAGTCTAACCACCCTACTCCCCACTATCCTAAAGGTACAATCTCAACTGTCTGTCAGCTCTGGATCAGTCTAACCATCCTACTCCCCACTATCCTAAAGGTACAATCTCAACTGGCTGTCAGCTCTGGATCAGTCTAAACACCCTACTCCCCACTATCCTAAAGGTACAATCTCAACTCCACTACCAGCATGGATGAAAAACAAGCAGAACTCGCTATACTTGCAGTATTGTGTTGGAAGAACTATGTGGTAGACAGGGTATGGCTGTTTGATGTACGCAGCACAGAATGTAGTTTATTCACAGACTCCTCTGTGTGGATAGTACACTTTGTCTCAAGGATTAGAGTACAGAGTCTTTATTAGAGGATTAGAGTGCAGAGTCTTCATTAGAGGATTAGAGTACATAGTCTTCATTAGAGGATTAGAGTACAGAGTCTTCATTAGAGGATTAGAGTGCAGAGTCTTCATTAGAGGATTAGAGTACATAGTCTTCATTAGAGGATTAGAGTACATAGTCTTCATTAGAGGATTAGAGTACAGAGTCTTCATTAGAGGATTAGAGTGCAGAGTCTTCATTAGAGGATTAGAGTACATAGTCTTCATTAGAGGATTAGAGTACAGAGTCTTCATTAGGGGATTAGAGTACAGAGTCTTCATTAGAGGATTAGAGTACAGAGTCTTCATTAGAGGATTGGAGTACAGAGTCTTCATTAGAGGATTAGTGTGCAGAGTCTTCATTAGAGGATTAGAGTGCAGAGTCTTCATTAGAGGATTATAGAACAGTCTTCATTAGAGGATTAGAGTACATAGTCTTCATTAGAGGATTAGAGTACAGAGTCTTCATTAGAGGATTACAGTACAGAGTCTTCATTAGAGGATTATAGTACATAGTCTTCATTAGAGGATTAGAGTACAGAGTCTTCATTAGAGGATTAGAGTACAGAGTCTTCATTAGAGGATTAGAGTACATAGTCTTCATTAGAGGATTAGAGTACAGTCTTCATTAGAGGATTACAGTACAGAGTCTTCATTAGAGGATTATAGTACATAGTCTTCATTAGAGGATTAGAGTACAGTCTTCATTAGAGGATTACAGTACAGAGTCTTCATTAGAGGATTATAGTACATAGTCTTCATTAGAGGATTAGAGTACAGAGTCTTCATTAGAGGATTATAGTACAGTCTTCATTAGAGGATTAGAGTACAGCGTCTTCATTAGAGGATTATAGTACAGTCTTCATTCGAGGATTAGAGTACAGAGTCTTCATTAGAGGATTATAGTACAGAGTCTTCATTAGAGGATTATAGTACAGAGTCTTCATTAGAGGATTAGAGTGCAGAGTCTTCATTAGAGGATTAGAGTGCAGAGTCTTCATTAGAGGATTATAGTACACAGTCTTCATTAGAGGATTAGAGTACAGAGTCTTTATTAGAGGATTATAGTACAGAGTCTTCATTAGAGGATTATAGTACAGCGTCTTCATTAGAGGATTATAGTACAGTCTTCATTCGAGGATTAGAGTACAGAGTCTTCATTAGAGGATTAGAGTGCAGAGTCTTCATTAGAGGATTATAGTACAGTCTTCATTAGAGGATTAGAGTACAGAGTCTTCATTAGAGGATTATAGTACAGTCTTCATTCGAGGATTAGAGTACAGAGTCTTCATTAGAGGATTATAGTACAGAGTCTTCATTAGAGGATTATAGTACAGTGTCTTCATTAGAGGATTAGAGTACAGAGTCTTCATTAGAGGATTAGAGTGCAGAGTCTTCATTAGAGGATTAGAGTACAGAGTCTTCATTAGAGGATTATAGTACATAGTCTTCATTAGAGGATTAGAGTACAGAGTCTTCATTCGAGGATTAGAGTACAGAGTCTTCATTAGAGGATTAGAGTACATAGTCTTCATTAGAGGATTAGAGTACAGTCTTCATTCGAGGATTAGAGTACAGAGTCTTCATTAGAGGATTATAGTACAGAGTCTTCATTAGAGGATTATAGTACAGTGTCTTCATTAGAGGATTAGAGTACAGAGTCTTCATTAGAGGATTAGAGTGCAGAGTCTTCATTAGAGGATTAGAGTACAGAGTCTTCATTAGAGGATTATAGTACATAGTCTTCATTAGAGGATTAGAGTACAGAGTCTTCATTAGAGGATTAGAGTACAGAGTCTTCATTAGAGGATTAGAGTACATAGTCTTCATTAGAGGATTAGAGTGCAGAGTCTTCATTAGAGGATTATAGTACAGAGTCTTCATTAGAGGATTATAGTACAGAGTATTCATTAGAGGATTAGAGTACAGAGTCTTCATTAGAGGATTAGAGTGCAGAGTCTTCATTAGAGGATTATAGTACAGTCTTCATTAGAGGATTAGAGTACAGCGTCTTCATTAGAGGATTATAGTACAGTCTTCATTCGAGGATTAGAGTACAGAGTCTTCATTAGAGGATTATAGTACAGAGTCTTCATTAGAGGATTATAGTACAGTGTCTTCATTAGAGGATTAGAGTACAGAGTCTTCATTAGAGGATTAGAGTGCAGAGTCTTCATTAGAGGATTAGAGTACAGAGTCTTCATTAGAGGATTAGAGTGCAGAGTCTTCATTAGAGGATTAGAGTACAGAGTCTTCATTAGAGGATTAGAGTGCAGAGTCTTCATTAGAGGATTATAGAACAGTCTTCATTAGAGTGGAACTGTGTGTGAACCGGTGAAGGACAGAGCTATCTTCAGGCTATAGTTTTCACTCCCATCCCCATCCCCCCACTCACACACAACCCCCACACCCCCTCCACACACACAACCCCCCCCACACACAACCCCTACACCCCCCTCCACATACACAACCCCCCCACCACCCACCCACATAACCCCTACACCCCCCTCCACACACACAACCCCCACACCCCCCTCCACACACACAACCCCTACACCTCCCTCCCTCCACACACACAACCCCCCACCATATCGCCCCCTCCAATACACACAAACACACTGATATGTACTAGCGTCCTCTTCCTCCCTGCCTTGCCCTACCACTTTAGTGTCCTTGTTTATCTGACTGACAGATATGTGACCCGAGGGAGCTGTTTGTCTTTGTGTATCTCTTCTCCTCTCCTCCCTGGTTGTCCAGGGTCATTAGTGTGCTCAGGGTAATGAGCATAGAGAGTTCAACAGATGGAAGGATAGAAGGATGGATTAAAGGTGGGGAGGTTCTTAGAGGATGGACAGAGCAGGTGTGGAGAGGAGGCCTGTATGGATTTATTAATGGAACATTGTACTTGCATTGAGTAATTGTTTTAGAAAACAAATCTATAAAAAATGCAGAAGTAAAGAAAAGTGTGTTAATACTTTAAAACATATGGGTTTCAGTGACCCATCCCAATAGATTGTTTGTGGTTGTTTTTCATACTTCTAGTTGATGAGTTTAGGTGGGTTAACACTAGACATAACATAGTGCCAACTATACCACAGTGCCACACCACCAGGTCCAACCATGGATAACCTGGTGTGAAATGAAAACCTTCTGGGCAGCCGTTCAAATTGAGAAAGCCCCGTTGGTGGCACAGTGCCCAAGACGCAAAGAGAGGAAGCAGCTTTTTCATCAGCTATAATATCTTGACATCCATCACTGCTATTCGAGCACCGGGACAGCTGTTAAGTACCATGAGCTATAACATCAACAAAGATCCTGGATCCTAGATCACGGATCAACCTTGATATTAGACGCATATGTTCTTCAAATTGGTACATGGGTGGTATTCCCATATCACAATCACCTATTATAGTGAAGCCAGCTGTCACAACTATAATGGACATGCACAACATTGACTAAGACTAATATTGATGATTCATACTGATTTGACGTACACCATCTCCTCTCCTCTCCTTTCCTCTCCTCTCCTCTCCTCTCCTCTCCTCTCCTCTCCTCTCCTCTCCTTTCCTCTCCTCTCCTCTCCTCTCCTCTCCTCTCTTCCTTTGCTCCACCCCAATAGCCTTCAGCAGTTCAGCCCATCTTTTCTAACATTATAAAAAGCTCCTCAGCAGGCTAATTCACATCCACCTCTCTAACAGAGCCTTTCCACAAGCCTGGAAAAATAAGGGGCCATTTCCAAACGGGACGAGACAATCTGCTTTAAAGTGCAATGTAGTGGGGACTTTGTATGCCAGGCATTCCTGCCTGTCTGTGTCAATGGACAGCCTGAGCCTGACTCTACAGGCTGGAGTGGATTGGTAGAGGAAGAGGAAGAGGGGGGAGTAGGAGGAAGAGGAGTGGAGGGAGGAGGAGGAGGAAGAGGGGGGAGTCGGAAGGAGAGCAGTGGTGTAGGACAAAGAGCGGTGGAGTAGGAGGAAGAGGGGTGGAGTAGGAGGAAGAGGGGTGGAGTAGGAGGAAGAGGGGTGGAGTAGGAGGAAGAGGGGTGGAGTAGTAGGAATAGGGGTGGAGCAGGAGGAAGGGGGTGGAGCAGGAGGAAGAGGAGTGGAGCAGGAGGAAGAGGGGTGGAGGAAGAGGGGTGGAGCAGGAGGAAGAGGAGTGGAGGGAGGAGGAGGAGGAAGGTGGGGAGTAGGAGGAAGATGAGTGGAGGGAGGAGGAAGAGGAAGAGGGGGGAGTCGGAGGGAGAGCAGTGGTGTAGGACAAAGAGCGGTGGAGTAGGAGGAAGAGGGGTGGAAGAAGAGGGGTGGCGGAAGAGGGGTGGAACAGGAGGAAGAGGGGTGGAGGAGGAGGGGTGGAGGAAGAGGGGTGGAGCAGGAGGAAGAGGGGTGGAGTAGGAGGAATAGGGGTGGAGCAGGAGGAAGGGGGTGGAGCAGGAGGAAGAGGAGTGGAGCAAGAGGAAGATGGGTGGAGTAGGAGGAAGAGGAGTGGAGGAAGAGGGGTGGAGTAGGAGGAAGAGGCGTGGAGCAGGCGAAAGAGAGGTGGAGTAGGAGGAAGAGGAGTGGAGTAGGAGGAAGAGGAGTGGAGCAGGAGGAAGAGGGGTGGAGCAGGAGGAAGAGGGGTGGAGTAGGAGGAAGAGGGGTGGAGCAGGAGGAAGATGGTTGAGCAGGAGGAAGAGGGGTGGAGCAGGAGGAAGAGGGGTGGAGCAGGAGGAAGAGGGGTGGAGCAGGAGGAAGAGGGGTGGAGTAGGAGGAAGAGGGGTGGAGTAGGAGGAAGAGGGCTGGAGCAGGAGGAAGAGGAGTGGAGCAGGAGGAAGAGGAGTGGAGCAGGAGGAAGAGGGGTGGAGTAGGAGGAAGAGGAGTGGAGCAGGAGGAAGAGAGGTGGAGTAGGAGGAAGAGGAGTGGAGGAAGAGGGGTGGTGTAGGAGGAAGAGGGGTGGAGGAAGAGGGGTGCAGTAGGAGGAAGAGGGGTGGAGGAAGAGGGGTGGAGCAGGAGGAAGAGGGGTGGAGGAAGAGAGGTGGAGGAAGAGGGGTGGTGTAGGAGGAAGAGGGGTGGAGGAAGAGGGGTGCAGTAGGAGGAAGAGGGGTGGAGGAAGAGGGGTGGAGGAAGAGAGGTGGAGGAAGAGGGGTGGAGCAGGAGGAAGAGGAGTGGAGCAGGAGGAATAGAGGTGGAGGAAGAGGAGTTTTGTAGGAGGAAGAGGGGTGGAGGAAGAGGGTGGAGCAGGAGGAAGAGGGGTGGAGGAAGAGGGGTGGAGCAGGAGGAAGAGGAGTGGAGCAGGAGGAAGAGAGGTGGAGTAGGAGAAAGAGGGGTGGAGTCGGAGGAAGAGGGGTGTAGTCGGAGGGAGAGCAGTGGGGTAGGACAAAGAGCGGTGGAGTAGGAGGAAGAGGGGTGGAATAGGGAGGAAGGAAGGATGAAGGGGGTCCAGACATGGACAGACTCTGGCCCAGCTTCGGACCATCTGCCTGGGCACAGCCGCCAATAACCACACCCAACCGTATTCTCACACCCTTACCCATGGCTTCCAGGGTTTGTCTTGAAAAAACAACTCTAGCTAGTCCATCTACCGTGCTGTTTGGTCTTAGAACAGAGAGGGGGAGAGAAAGAGGGAGAGACAATTTAATTACATTGAACAAAAATATAAACGCAACATGTAAGGTGTTGGCCCCATGTTTCATGAGCGGAAAGAAAATATCCCAGAAATGTTCCAGACTCACAAAAAACGTATTTATCTAAAATGTGGTGAACAAAGTAGTTTACATCTCTGTTAGTTATCATTTCTCCTTTTCAAGATAATCCATCCACCTGACAGGTGTGGCATATCAAGAAGCTGATTAAACAACATGCTCATTATACAGGTGCACCTTGTGCTGGGGACAGTAAAAGTCCACTCTAAAATATGCAGTTTTGTCTCACAACACAATGCCACAGATGTCTCATGTTTTGAGGGAGACCAGCCACCCAGACAGCTGATGAAACTGTGGCTTTGCACAAACAAAGAATTTCTGCACTGATGTCAATGTTTGTAAACAAAGTGTCCCATGGTGGAGGTGGGGTTATAGTATGGGCAGTCATAAGCTACGGACAACGAACACAATTGCGTTTTATTAATGGCAATTTGATTGCACAGAGATACCGTGACGAGGTACTGAGGCCCATTGTTGTGCCATTCATCCGCTTCCATCACCTCATGTTTCAGCATGATAATGCACGGCCCCATGTCACAAAGATCTGTACACAATTCCTGGAAGCTGAAAATGACCCAGTTCTTCCATGGCCTGCATACTCACCAGATGTGACACCCGTTGAGCTGGTTCGGGATGGATCGATGTGTATGACAGTGTGTTCCAGTTCCCACCAATATCCAGTAACTTCACACAGCCATTGAAGAGGAGTGAGACAACAGTCCACAGGCCACAATCAACAGCCTGATCAACTCTATGTGAAGGAGATGTGTCACGCTGCATGAGGCAAATGGTCACACCAGATACTGACTGGTTTTCTGATCCACGCCCCTACCTTTTTTTTAAGGTATCTGTGACCAACAGATGTATATCTGTATTCCCAGTCATGTGAAATCCATAGATTAGAGCCTAATGAATTTATTTAAATTGACTGATTTCCTTCTTTGAACTGTAACTCTGTAAAATCTTTGAAATTGTTACATGTTGCATCTATATTTTTGTTCAGTTTATATTTTAACTATGTATGAAATCAATACATTTTCTGCACTCTGGTACAAATCACCTAAAACACGTTTCTAATTCTAAGTTCTCTATCACCAATCCTGTTACTATACCATTCTAAACTCTCTATCACCAATCCTGTTACTATACCATTCATCATCCACACACACTCTTCTCCAGTATGGAACAGAGGCAGTGTATCAACCACACACTCTTCTCCAGTATGGAACAGAGGCAGTGTATCAACCACACACTCTTCTCCAGTATGGAACAGAGGCAGTGCATCAACCACACACTCTTCTCCAGTATGGAACAGAGGCAGTGCATCAACCACACACTCTTCTCCAGTATGGAACAGAGGCAGTGTATCAACCACACACTCTTCTCCAGTATGGAACAGAGGCAGTGTATCAACCACACACTCTTCTCCAGTATGGAACAGAGGCAGTTCATCAACCACACACTCTTCTCCAGTATGGAACAGAGGCAGTGCATCAACCACACACTCTTCTCCAGTATGGAACAGAGGCAGTGTATCAACCACACACTCTTCTCCAGTATGGAACAGAGGCAGTGTATCAACCACACACTCTTCTCCAGTATGGAACAGAGGCAGTGCATCAACCACACACTCTTCTCCAGTATGGAACAGAGGCAGTGTATCAACCACACACTCTTCTCCAGTATGGAACAGAGGCAGTGTATCAACCACACACTCTTCTCCAGTATGGAACAGAGGCAGAGTATCAACCACACACTCTTCTCCAGTATGGAACAGAGGCAGTGCATCAACCACACACTCTTCTCCAGTATGGAACAGAGGCAGTGTATCAACCACACACTCTTCTCCAGTATGGAACAGAGGCAGTGTATCAACCACACACTCTTCTCCAGTATGGAACAGAGGCAGTGTATCAACCACACACTCTTCTCCAGTATGGAACAGAGGCAGTGTATCAACCACACACTCTTCTCCAGTATGGAACAGAGGCAGTGCATCAACCACACACTCTTCTCCAGTATGGAACAGAGGCAGTGCATCAACCACAGCCTCCAACAACAGGTCAGAACCAATCATAGTTGATGAAAACAGCAGGCTTCAGTGTGGCCAGCTACTTCCTATAACGTAGTTACCCGGAGCATTGATGTGATTTCTGTCCTTCCACAGTGACATCACATACGTCAATGTCATATTAGGTTGCAGTGTCTGTGTTCTGTAATCCCTTTAGGCTCACTCCTTACGTACCCAAAGTCCTGCTTCAGTCTGGAGGAGGAGAACTACAGACACAACCACCATGGAGACCCATTTGGACAATGCAAAAACGCTGCCCTTACCGTATTGCACCGAAAAGTGCAGTAGCATTCATCTGAGTACCTGGTCGTACTATTTCAATAACAGCGGCATCAAAATGTCCTCCAAGGTGGCTCACTCCAATTTGGCTCGAGCAGACATCTATGATCTCATACTTATTGTCAATCCTTCCCAACAACAGGGGGCTGGGTGCGCCCAAGTGTTTTACGAGAGCCTGAATGCACAGTAAACAAAGCCAAATAGAAGCTGACAAGCTGTGAAAAGGGAAACAGATTGTGGAAATTCTAACACCTTTTGGCTTTAACAGCTACCGACTGGTAGGTGGAGAATCTCTTGTCTGTTAAAACAGCACATGCAGGGAGCCTTTGATCCCCAGATGGCCCTGTTTATTCAATGAAAGTGGATGGAGGAGAAGCAGAGAGACTTCATGGGTTTTTCTACTAAGGTAAGCATGTTCCACTACCACCACTAAAACACTAATGGCCCAAGGTTGTTTCCATATGCTGGAGAGACGTGGAGGGGAAATGGAGCTGGGCTTAAGTCCTGTGTGTAGTCAGCCAGTGTCTGTGTGTAGTCAGCCAGTGTCTGTGTGTAGTCAGCCAGTGTCTGTGTGTAGTCAGCCAGTGTCTGTGTGTAGTCAGCCAGTGTCTGTGTGTAGTCAGCCAGTGTCTGGGTGTAGTCAGCCAGTGTCTGTGTGTAGTCAGCCAGTGTCTGTGTGTAGTCAGCCAGTGTCTGTGTGTAGACAGCCAGTGTCTGTGTGTAGTCAGCCAGTGTCTGTGTGTAGTCAGCCAGTGTCTGTGTGTAGTCAGCCAGTGTCTGTGTGTAGTCAGCCAGTGTCTGGGTGTAGTCAGCCAGTGTCTGTGTGTAGTCAGCCAGTGTCTGTGTGTAGTCAGCCAGTGTCTGTGTGTAGACAGCCAGTGTCTGTGTGTAGTCAGCCAGTGTCTGTGTGTAGTCAGCCAGTGTCTGTGTGTAGGCAGCCAGTGTCTGTGTGTAGTCAGCCAGTGTATGTGTGTAGTCAGCCAGTGTCTGTGTGTAGTCAGCCAGTGGCTGGGTTAAATCCCTGGCTGCCCGGTCAACAGAAAGATGTTTAATGGAGGGACATTGCTTTTTCCCCTCCGTTTCACCACAGAGTCCGGGAAGAGACGGCAACATCTGCCGTTGCTTCCATGTGTGTCTGTTATGGTTAATTTCAAACGACACTATTCCCACAGGGAGGTGAAGGTTGTTGCACTGTGAATTTGACCTATTTTAAATGGCCCCAGTCAATGAGATGAGCTTATCCCAAGGGAAAACAAACCACATGGCTAATATGCTAATACTAGCTCTTTGTTTCTTCATGTTAACGATCACCTTGTGTTCATTGTCATTTCCTCCACGTTAGATGTCACATTTTTAACATGGAGAAAAGAGACATATGAATGCACCACTTTAACTTTTAGCGCCAAATGCTAACTCTGTCTCGACTCACATGTGTGGCGGTGCTAGCCAGCTACATGTAATTGTCTGTCTGCATGTTCCCAGTCAGTTGCATTGATCGCCTCGTTGACGACCTGTCAATTCTACTTGTGCAGCGTGTGTCCTAGTTTCGCTGCCAGTCATGCGTCACGGTCCTCTTTTTAGTACTCTCCAGGGTGAGGAATGTGTCCTCTCCAGGGTGAGGAATGTGTCCTCTCCAGAGTGAGGAATGTGTCCTCTCAAGAGTGAGGAATGTGTCCTCTCCAGGGTGAGGAATGTGTCCTCTCCAGGGTGAGGAATGTGTCCTCTCCAGGGTGAGGAATGTGTCATCTCTAGGGTGATGAATGTGTCCTCTCCAGGGTGAGGAATGTGTCCTCTCCAGGGTGATGAATGTGTCCTCTCCAGGGTGAGGAATGTGTCCTCTCCAGGGTGAGGAATGTGTCATCTTGGCACTGATTCCTTGAATAGGGATTCTTACCCAACTCCACTGGCACCTGCCCCGCTCTGCCTCTGCTACTCTGTAAGCCCAGCTAAGTCAAGCTGCATTACCTCATTGGTCCATTTGTTAACTTGTCTCATTGAAGAACAGAGTTTCGGCTATACAGTAACTATTTACAGGTCAAGGATACAGCAACTGCAGAGTAATGGGGATATACAGAAATGAAGAGACAGAAATGTCTGCATGCTGACATTTTTGCAAATACACCTCAATGTCTGTTCCTATGAGCAGAATATCTATTTGAAATGCTAATAGAAGCTAATGCTGACATGCTAAGTGTTTTACAAGACCCTGACATGCTCTTCAAAACAGGCTTAGCCATTGGGTTAACTTCTCCAGCTCTTCCACAGGAGGGCTACTGTTGAAGCTGCAGATGCTACGCCGGTATGAGAAAATGCTTTTTGTGCTTTAGTGCTGCCCACAACACTCCCCTGCTGCCCTTAACACTCCCCTGTTGCCCTCAACACTCCCCTGCTACTCTCAACACTCCCCTGCTACCCTCAACACTCCCCTGCTGCCCTCAGCACTCCCCTGCTACCATCAACACTCCCCTGCTACCCTTAATACTCCCCTGTTGCCCTCAACACTCCCCTGCTGCCCTTAACACTCCCCTGTTGCCCTCAACACTCCCCTGCTACTCTCAACACTCCCCTGCTACCCTCAACACTCCCCTGCTGCCCTCAGCACTCCCCTGCTACCCTCAACACTCCCCTGCTACCCTTAACACTCCCCTGTTGCCCTCAACACTCCCCTGCTGCCCTTAACACTCCCCTGTTGCCCTCAACACTCCCCTGCTGCCCTCAACACTCCCCTGCTGCCCTTAACACTCCCCTGTTGACCTCAACACTCCCCTGCTGCTCTTAACACTCCCCTGTTGCCCTCAACACTCCCCTGCTGCCCTTAACACTCCCCTGTTGCCGTCAACACTCCCCTGCTGCCCTTAACACTCCCCTGCTGCCCTTAACACTCCCCTGTTGCCCTCAGCACTCCCCTGCTGCCCTCAACACTCCCCTGTTGCCCTCAACACTCCCCTGCTGCCCTTAACACTCCCCTGTTGCCCTCAACACTCCCCTGCTGCCCTCAACACTCCCCTGCTGCCCTCAGCACTCCCCTGTTGCCCTCAGCACTCCCCTGCTGCCCTCAGCACTCCCCTGCTACCCTCAGCACTCCCCTGCTACCCTCAACACTCCCCTGCTACCCTCAACACTCCCCTGCTACCCTCCCGGTAGCACTCCCCTGCTACCCTCAACACTCCCCTGCTACCCTCAACACTCTCCTGTTACCC